>NW_024037059.1:22143432-22743432 GCF_015706575.1 Patiria miniata | reverse complement strand
GGTTTGGCAACATTACATGAGGAAAGTTGAGGGAACGTCAAAGTGCACCTCGTTAGGGGACTCCACTATACAGGCGGTGTTCATACAAAATTTGTCATCTTTTTTTAGCTTGATATAATTGTTACTGTTAAATTTCAAAGTTTTGTTACTTTACCCGGACAAACTTTGATAAATTTTGTGAACAGAATGCCGACATTTGGTTTGAGCACTTTCCTGTCTGAATACTGGGCATGCTGGGCAACCATTATGGTTCGGCTGTAAAGGATGACCCCACACATTTTTTTGGGTTTCGTTTTGTTTTTCCCACTCACCGCCCGACCCGGGGACCCAAAAATTAGAAATTCAAGTTAAAAAAAAAAGGGGCCTAACCTGCCAAAACAGTGGGAACAAGGAACAGCTGATGAAAAAAAGTGGCATCTGACAATAACGTGTGTGTAGGTGCATATTTGTGTTTTTTTCCTCAAATATTTGAACCGGCTAAAAGGTATTCGAATATTCAGTTGATGATCAAATATTTGAATACTCAGTATGTTTGGAACAGGCCTAAAAGGAACGCATGAAAGAGGACCATAGTGTGTGTAGGTAACCAGTCTAATTCACAAGCAACAGTGAGTGTGATCATTTGTACGCATGATTAAGATCTGAATTTTTACATTTTTATATTACATCTTGAAGTTCTAGTTGCAGTCTGAGCCTCGTTCATGTTGTGTCATGTTAGCAGGCAGTGTAGTGTTGCATTTGACCATAATTACATACTATGTAAGGGGTTATCAATCCATTAGCTTAGGAGGACTGATTTCAGATGAGTGAAGTAGATAGGAGTCATCAATGCATTACCTCAGCTCAGTATCAGCATAGCTGACATGGATGTTAGAAGAAGGCACAAGTAGCCTGACTGCAGCACGCTTCTTAAGCACTTCAACTGTGTCCGTGTCCTTCAGACGGAACCTGAGGTATAAGACCAATACAATGAAATGAGTGAATGAAACACAGACTCAGCAAGGTAAGGCAGGGATTAAGCATCTCTGGATAAACACAAAGCCTCGCTATGGAATTGCAGGCCAGATCTAGAAATCAAGTTGGTGTGAACAACTAATATTGTGCTAATATCAAGTGCCGGAAACAGCTCAAATACAAGCCTGGAGTAATTTTTTTGAAGAGACAAAACCATTTCCCCTCTTTTTTTACGGGGCCCTTTCATTAGAAATTGAAACATCTGTACCACGGCAACAGACGTTAAGTTTCAATGGCCTAAATAAAAACATCCACATTGTACCAGCTATCATTGATTCTGATCTTTCTAACTGCATGCAAGTATGGTCCTGCTGTCCAATCCCTTTTTCTGCAAACCACTAACCTCATATTGTCTGGGTTGATGTTTGTCTTCATATCCTCATCCTCGTCTTCAGATTCAGAGAAATCATGCTCTACAACAAGGGGGAAAAATACAGCAATATGAGGTTGTTTCTTCGTTATGCCAGTCAAAAGGTACTTCTTTCAATCATTAGGCAATACTGGATGTATTTTTGTTGACTTATTTCTTACATAAAAACATCTTAAATGCTCGGGGGGGGGGGGGGGAGGGGGTTTGTAAACAAAATCAATGTTTTGGGGAAAAACACCTTCTGTGAGCTATCAACTCACATTCAAGTAGATAGCAAAACGAGGCACTCATATAGGCATGGGCATACATTACATGTACACAGAAATTCCACTGAAACAGGATTTGAAACCTTAACCTTTGAGATGAATGTCCCAAGTCAGTCAAAGTATATATAAAAAAAGGTTTCTTGAACAAACCATGCATTGTTGATTTTGCTCATTGTTTTACCTTGAGTAATGAAAGTCAGATCATAGTAGAAATGGTTGCCCTTCCTGAAGGAGCTTGGCCAGACATAACCTCTGCCCTTAGGCTTGTACTGCTTGCGAACTCGGAACCGTTCATCCTTGCTATTGAAGCCTATGCCATACACATAGAATAGCTGCTTGCCACGGGAGCGATTTGTTCCTTTGTAGACATAGCTGAATTTATGTTTGTCCTCTGGTTTGATTGTTGCAGCTGTGAAAATCAGTTACCAAGTATGGATCAGGACCTTAATTTGGTTATTTGTTGGGGGCGGGGGGTTAAAAGTGTGAAAGATTATGGCACATAAAGTAAGAATAATATAGACATGATAGAAGACATAATGGGACTGTTGTTTCTGTTGGAACCAAACATTTTGTTTATTTGGGGAAAGGTTACAAGTTAAAAGCAAGAGGGTTTTTGTATCTTTGTATAACAAGTTCTTGCATGAAACCTTGAACCATGTCATTATTGAAAAACTTCCTTTAGAAAAGTCCTCCTTTCTTGACACTGCAAGATATTACGAAGAAATTGATGTTGCTGTGCAAAATGTTGACAATATACATGGGGTTTATACCAGTACCTTCACTGTAGTCTTCTAGTCTTGCATGATAGAAGTAACCTGTTTTCAGTTCTTTGCCTGCTTTGACGATGTGATCTTCGTCATTCCTGTAGCGTACCGTGCCATGAGTAAGGTCAACTAATGCTGGGGCATCAATTACAACAGGCTGTTTGTAGGAAATCAAACACATACAAGTACATTATATCCATCCAATGTACAATGTAGATAACATTTTATAAACGCACTGTAATAAACACATGCGCATAAATACCAATCATTGTGTCCTCACTTAATTTTAGTTTGTCCTAATACATCAATTGAAGGTTTCCTCCTTATCCTAAATGCTTTTGGAGATCACATTGTGATTGTGTAAATTGTGAATGCGGAAAAAAAGTCTTATGAAACACTTTAAAAGAAATTTGAATGCAGACAAGAGGGATTTGAAATCACATCTTTCGCCTTCTTACTTTCATACTCGCAAACCATAAAATGTCAGAAACTAAAACATAAGAAAAGAGGCGTTCTAGAGTCGTGCCAAATCAAATTTTAAGGCAAGATATGAATTAAGTACATTAAAGTTGGACATCTGAAGCAATTAGAAACGTCTAGGTGCATCAGATGGTGAAAGATTGACAGTTGGAGTCGTTCAGAAAGACTCAGGAGTGACTTGATTTCAGATGTCGCTCTAGTCATGAGCTGAACTCAATGCCATATATATGTAAATGTTATCAATGTATGTAAATTAGTAGTTACCTCGCGACATATCACACAAGTACCCATAAATTAGGATTGCATTCGATGTATTTAACGCGCGGCGCAGTGCTTAAAATTTGAAATTTTTCTTTTCAGTTAAAGTTCCTGCATCAAAGGATAAGATACAAGTGAAGGTACATCATTTTTAAGATGCACGCGTTACAAAATTTAAATTAAAGGTGAGTGCGTAGAAATAGGAGCGCGTAGCTTTAGGGGGTCTGACGATAATGGCGATCGTGTATCTACGGGCCTGGTTCCCTGAAGGGAACAAAATCCACTTTTAAATTATTTGACCTACCAAAATAGTTCACGACATTTAAGAACATACAGGTATGTCATAGATAGAGGGTTTTAAATTTTTGAGTGAAATTTGGGCGTGAAATGACGATGACAACAACAAAACGCAACACGAAAATAAAGATGGCGATCACCGCGCGATGTACCTTGAATGTGCACGGCGCGCTGACTCGCATGGCACCAACAGTAAAACGCATAGGAAAATTGTAATTTCTACCCCAAGAAACTGTTAAAAATTACAAAAAAAAAGGTGTCATTAAAATTGAGAGAAGTCTGCTTTAGGTTGAAAAGGTCATTATTGGGTAATAAAAAACACTTTTGACTCTAATTTGAACGTAACGATCTACACGATCACCATGATATATAGTCGGACTCCCTATTATCGCGGCATGTCGCGGCATCCCTATTACCGCGGCATGGGAAATTTCTCTTTTTGCATTGCCAAGTGGCGATTTTTGTCCAGTTCACCTGTCATTAAGGATTTTGGGTCAACTCGTACCCGAGTTAACTCGTACCCGAGTCAACTCGTACTCGAGTCAACTCGTACCCGAGTCAACTCGTACCCAAGTTCACTCGTACCCGAGTTAACTCGTACCCAGGTTAACTCGTACCCGAGTCAACTCGTACCCGGGTCAACTCGCGCCCAGGTCAACTCGTACTCCCCTCCTTTTTTAGTTTGGAAGTACGGATGGATGGTTAACAAAACTTCCGATTTTACCCTCAAAAACGGCGACTGAGAAATAGTAGTGACGCCGCCAGAAATACAAATAAAGTTCAAGGATTAGTTGAAGGCGGTGGTATCAAATGTTGCTCACAATCTGGATGAAAAGGGAAAATGTACCGTTCATCGGCAAGGGCTTCATCGCGACGGGTACGGCGTGGAGAACATTTTCAAAACGGCATCAGTGTGGTACTCGCGAGTCGACGGAGCCCTCGCTGATAAACGGTAAATTTCATTTTATATCCAGATCATCAGATGTGTTATTTAAAAATTTGTGTAGTAGTTTCTCTTAATACTAATGATGTTTTTCTTTCTTTTTTCAGAGACCCTGGATCACTGAAATTGCGGAGTGACTGTGCGAACTGCCACGTCTTTTTTTTGTTCGGTCGAACGTGTTTTAAGGGCATAGTTTTCTTTTTACGAATTAAGTATTTAAGACCTTTTTTTTTTTAAAAGAAAGCTGCTATTAAAAAATGAATTTTGTAATGTAAAAGTAATATTTTTCAACGTTCACTCACTCCATTTTTGGCATCATGTATTGAATAATAACTGCACATGGCACAAATCTCTTTGGGAAGATTGGGGGCCCTGAAAGTACAAATCTGAAGAGAAAATATGTTACAAGAAACTTAAAAGAGTCACACGGACATCGTTATTTAATTTAATATGATTCTTTAATATGTTGGTCATTTTTTGTACAATTAGTTCGGTAAATGTCATAAAAAAATCTTGTGCAGCTCAAATAAAGTTTCTGCGATAAGTTCAACTAGAATATTATTTTCGTAACAGAAATGTAGGATTTTTAATTATTTGTTTACATTTGAGGCATCAAGGAAGTAAACACGATAAAGGAAAATGGTGGCTCGTTTCGTTCAGAGATGCTCTTTCTATAAGTTTTAGGGGACCAATTTGTTAGTTGATCCTTGGGTGTGAAAGATTGTTTGACATTAGCAAATTGTAATTCAAGTGCAAGAGAAAGTTTTATCTTAAACAAAACTGAGCTAATCGGGTTTCATCCTCAAAACTTGACATCCGATTCGATTCATCATGAACTGTGTGACAGACCATCCGATCGATCGGTTTGAGCAGCAGAAAATGGTTCATCGGAAAACCACAGGATCATCTGTAATATAAAAATAAAATAAATTGATAAAAGCATGCATACTTTGGGTAGAACATTTATTTGAAGTATGAAAATTAGCCCCGTATTAAATATGTACAACTACAAATTACACCAAGGCCTAATGCCGTTGAAAAACGGCGAAGGTTCCGACACTAACTACGCGACGGCAAAAACACCGTGCACGCACAACCACTTTGACCGGCGAGTGTGCGCACAGGCTCGGCAAAAACGATGTCACCGTGCACGGACGACCACGTGGACCGGCGAGTGCGTGCACAGGCCCGGCAAAAACGATGTCACTGTGCACGGTACGACCACGTTGACCGGCGACGCGCACAGGCTAGGCACAAACGATGTCACCGTGCACGGACAACCGGCCATATCCCTCCGATCTTCCGTTCGTTTCACTGATTTTCTTTTCGAAAATAGGCAACTATTTTGAGCTGCGGGTACGAGTTGACTCGGGTACGAGTCAACTCGGGTACGACTTGACTCGGGTACGAGTTGACTGGGGTACGACTTGACTCGGGTACGACCTAACTCGGGTACGACTTGACTTGGGTGTCAATTTTGGGGTACGAGTTGACTCGGGTACGAGTTAACTCGGGTACGAGTTGACCCATTTCCTCATTAAGGACTCTTTGTTGAGTTGTAAAAAAAGGACAATTAAAAAATGTTGTGTCTTTCGGGACTTTTAACAATCTTTAATAAATATTAATGTTTTCCAAAACTTGCAAATTTTCCCTCACCGTGTCTGCTAAAAGGTACCGTCTAAATTTTAACTAAACTAGTCCGAGTAACTTTTTCACAGGCATCGTACACGGAATAAACCACACCACCATCGGATTTTTTCATATCAATTTGAGAAGGAAGAGTATTAAGGTATACAATAGACAGGACAATTCGGGAAGGTTAGTGGGCAATCTCTATTCTGAACGAGAAACGTGATAAGTACCGCGATAATATGGCAACCCCATCCTACCTCTCCTTCTTTTCTACTTCTTTTCTCGGCGTACTCAACCGTCGGACTCAGTGGCATTCCCACCTGCGGGTTTTTACCTGCCCCAGTTCCCATAATTTGAGACTATCCTGATAATAAGATTTGAAGAAATGTTGCATTCATCGTCACATTCCGGCAAGGTCTGATGTTCCACACGCACATCACACTGCACAGAAAGTTTACCATCTCCTTGCCGATCTATGACGTCAATCATGCATAGTCAACAGAGGGCGCTACGGCAAGAGCCAGGGCTAGGCGCTGGCGAAAACCTGTTTTAATCACTCTCTCTATATTAATATGGAGATCAGTAGCTTTAACCTGTTTAACAAAATAAAGTGGGGGGGGGGGGGGTATCAGAGCAGGGGAGGGGATGTTTCAAATTATTTTAAAATGAATTTCTATGAATTTTTTTTTGGGAGGGGGGGGGTACGTTGGTGGTTGACTCCCCCCCCCCCCGGATCCGCGCCTGCGATATCCCCATTTCAAAAATTTTTGGACATCCCTTCGTGCCATTGCAATAAATGAAATCGAGACAAAATGGACGAGAGAAAAATAAAATAATAAAACTAAATATATATATTTTTTTATTTTCAAATGGCCCATTAAGATAGCACTTATAAAAGGGGGGGGGGGGGTGATAAAACAAACATTTTTTTTTAATCTGCCCATCTTTCATTTTTAACAAGTAAGCCGGGGGGGGGGGGGGGGATGCTCCATCAGATAGATAAAGGGGAAAAGATCAGCACTGAATTGCTTGAAACCACTACGAAACATATTGATGAGCCCCCCTCCAAAAAAATGTGCCCCCCTCCAAAGCACCCCTATGCACACAGGTACGCTACCGGTACTGAATTCAGACGTGAGATTTTTCATACTTTCCAAATCTGAAATTCATTATCAGGAATGAAAGAAATGCATTTTCAGACCTTCCATCCAATTATCAGACCTTTTTAAATTGTCAATATCATCCCCCTGTCAATAAGCCGGTTTGGTATTTCAATGACCCGAGGTCATTCGGGATAACATCGCTGACGTGATGTTACACGATGTTACGACCATTCTACTGGTAATTTACACAAGTGTTGTGCACCCGCGTTCATGTGCCTTCGAAACGTTCCATTATCACGAATGAACCGTGACCCATATCACTGTGCTCATGCGCAGTTGAAATACCGAACTAGCTTATTGTAAACTTATTCAAAAAATAAGCATTTCTGCATAAACAGACCATCATAAATAAAAAAAATACATTTATTATATAGAACTTTATTATAAATCATGTTTATAACATACATATTTATAGTCAACAGAGTGTTCATAAGTTAAATATTACAATACAAAACTGCCTTCAGGCAAAGCTTAGCCATTCTATTCAGTTGCAAGACTCTCTGATGTCCAATGGATCATCCTTAAAGGGAACATGCAACATTTGCAAACATAAAAAAAAAAAAAAACTACCAAATTATCACGAAATACCTTACTGGCCTGTTCGGACCATGGAGCTCCATGGTTACACTCACTTGTTTGGAATAACAATATTTGCTATAAGCAAAAGCAAATGTTGTATATTTCCTTTAACCAATAAAATACATCTTTAATTCCATAAAAGTTTAATTTTAATGTTTATTTAAGACAGTATAAAAGAGAAGGGCATACAGGAAGAATTTGAATTGTATGCCACAGCTTTTCAAAATGCTAGTTCTTATCCCGAGCTAGAAATCAATCATTTTTTTAACACAGGAATTGTGAACTTCTGTTGCTTCTAAAGCACAACAGACACAGAAATTCTACAGAATGTCTTTCAAAAATTCATTCATATTACACATGGCATGTACAAAATGCAGTTTGAATACATTAGTACAACTCACATATATACTTATAAATATGAAAAGTTTGAGAATTGTTTCTACAAGCACCTGTTTTATTCCTTTTCTTATAGGTTTTTAAAAATAAATGTACAAAAAGATGTCCTGCTATTGGATTCCAAGAAGGATTTAACCATCATCTCAATCCAATGTAAGCCAACATCAACGTCTCAATTAATATTCAAAATAAACTATAATTACCAGTTTTTTTTTATATTATAGGTGAAGTAAAAGAAGAATCAAACATCTTTTCTGATTTCTTTCAAATAAAATGTACATGTATATGCGTATGATGCATGCGTGTGCATATATTTGGACTGCGTGCCTGAACAAAAGCCCCGGGGAGGGGGGGGGGGGGGGGGGAGGAGAAGGACCACCATGTTTGCACACTATTTCACACACGTAGGGTGCGAATTACACACAACAAATTTTATTCTGAGTGAGCACATGCAAACCTGTAGTCATTGTGTGAGATACGGTAATGTTTGACATTGAACATCCGTTTCCGTTGTCTCCACTAGTCTCCACCAACTCTCTCTTAGTAACTGTGTGTGTGTGTGTGTGTGGGGGGGGGGGGGGTACTTGTGCAGGAAATCCATTGGTACAGACATTTAATTTACTCTTTCATCTGGACTTTCTCAGCAATGAGACAGATAAAGAAGTGACTGCTTTCCTTTGAGGTATGAGTCCTCTATAAAAACTAGGCTGTCAAAGTTGAAAGGTTTCATATTGAAAAGCATGGCTTTTTCAACCTTGCTATGTGCAGTATTAGGAGACTGGGTGAGAATATATGTATTAATGAATCCATATTATGTAGACATGTTTTTCACACATGTAACTTCAGTGTTTCAAATGGTCTGACCATATCCTACGCATGAGGACCATGGTGACATTTTACCATCAATCTCACATTCACACCTGCACATCAAAGTTCTCTTAATGGATGTTGTCTGCTACAAAATTGTAAACATATTGCTTTGTTGTAGATATCTAGTACCGGTAATAACATGTACAATAATTAAAAAAAAATGTCTTTTTTTTCCTTCTAATATATCCCTTAATCCACGTTCAAAAATGTTTGAATATAAAAAGCATAAGAAGTATGATTATTCAATCCGATCAATCAATCAATTTGATAAATCTGATCAATGCAGTAATTAATTTACTAATTAATCCAATCAATCAGTCAATAAATCAATCAATCAATTAATTAATCAATCTACCTATTTGATGGACCAAATGAGTGACCAACCAACCGACCCCTTACAAAGAAAGCACACCAGCAAGCCACCAAGCTAGCAAGTAAGCGTGCACAAAACATACATCCAAATCAAATGATCTGCATATATAAGAGGTTTTACTGCTGTTGATTTCGATTTTGGAAAGGGTGTGACTTGGTGTCAAATACACCAGATTTGATGCAATGGACTCCATACACATGTGATGTTTCAACGGTGACGAGAGAGTTAAACAGACTGCAACACACTAGACCCCAAGCAAACAGCACACACACAGGTTGTATGTACTTTGCACCCTATGCATGTGAACCAGTGTGTTCAAATGGTGCGTCCTGCACACAGCAGATGTCTTGAGTAGCCCCAATACCATCTACTATTCAAGTACTGTGTTCATAAGCAATGGCCAACAAAAACAGGCAGAAGCACATCTGAATGTCTCTGACCATCAATTAATCAAGGACAATAAGGTTTTCATCCCACACAAAGTGCTCTTTGAATCTCTGGGTAGCATTCATTAGAAAATGGCCTTTCTCAAACTACAAGTATGGAAGCAACTTGCAATGAATTGGTAACCTGTCCACAGTGGTTCCATGTCATGGAGACAGGTGGTTATTATAGAAACTTAGCTCAATTCAAAGCCAGCACCTGAGTCAATGGCATATAGCAGTTTTGTTCGCAGCATCTCTTCATGTTTGAACTCTGGCAACTTGAGAAGGTTCATACATGTACTAGCAGATGGTAACCGGTCCTCATCACTCCCACCATACTGGATGCAGAACGGAGGATACAACTCCTATGGGCAGATGAGACAGAGGAGATACAAATATCATCAGAATTGGTTTATATTCTTTACTTGTAACTATATTAAAATTCATGTCCAGAATCATTAAGGTATCATCTGACGTTCTCCTCAGATCCAGCCCTTTTAAAAGATAGTCACTTAGCGTGGTGCATCCACAGAGAAAGATGGAAGAATAGGAAAACAGATACCACTAAAGCAATGAAGGTATGGAGAAAGGTCAACATTGATGAAGGAGATAAAGAAAAGAGTCACAGGAGGGCAGAAAGAATTGATTAAGGAAGATGGGTGATTAGAAGAGAAAACATCTGAAAAGGAAATAAATGATGGATTGATCCAAGGAAGTCAAGATACAAGGAAGTCAAGATACAATGAAGGGCAATGGTGGAATTCTTGCAGAGTGATAAGTATTTACCTTGAAGCCCAATAATGGTGGCCTAGAACAGCTTGTGACAAATTTGAGCAATGCTCTCTTCTGCTCATCATCCATTGCATCCACCACCTTCCAGAAGGTCTCAATCAAGGGATGATCCTCAGTGTAGCCACCTAAAAACAAAGATGCACAAGATGTACAACATTAAACTGGAAAAGTCACTGCAGAAAGTGAGTTCTTTGCTTTTTCTGCTAAATTTATAGCTCATTTATAGCTGTAATCACAATTCAAAAACTAAGCCTGCAGAACCAAGTCTTCAGCATGTGCTTGATGTCAGCCTATTGTCAGTTTTACTCACTGAAACAGATCCATCACAAACATTTTTCAGCAGATGCATTTCAACAAAAGCTGATATTGACCACTTAGTTTTATCAGTGCCAACCAAATCTCACAATATAGTTTATAATGGATTGGGACATAACCCGCAATTCATGTACTACATGTCTTCACCCTTATCCCCCCTAAAAAAATTAACCTGATGCATACTAAAAAAAAAAAAACTACAAGTAATTTGATTAATTTACCTGAATATTTGGTGTTTCTCTTGAGGTCATCCAAATCAATTGGAACCAGTGCTCCTGATATTAAGACTTGCAACTCTTGATGATCAAACATCTGAAGCCACTCAGCATCAATGACATTAGCAAGACCCTGACGGAAGGCTAAGATATGTGGACGCATCTAAAACACAGTTGTGAAGAAATGAGGGAAAACTCAAATAATCTGCTGTCTTCACGACTTAACAATAATCTTGGTTAATAGATCCTTTACACCACGACCATCTCTGAAATGTGTGCATTTGTTCCACAAGAATATACCTGATTAGACATGTTGTGCATTCATCGTTTAGGAAGGAAAATAACACAACAGAACACCCCAAAGATGGCTACTGTAGGCAATGTGTCTATACACATTCATGTTGCAAAGTCTAAGGAGTTAACAGAATCTTTAGCCAATCAATGGGGATATTGGATTTCAAAAGGTGAGGTGTCCCAGCTGACAATCTTTAAGAACATTGTACATGTATATGAGATTAAAGATATAGTCCATCATTTGCAACTATCCAAAAAGTAACTGACGTAATTATTGTTGACAAACATACTTGGTTGAAAGATAGTATGGGGACTAAACTCCCTGTGAAATTATTCTCTCTGGCAAGCTGTCATTTTGAAGAAATCAACGAAAGAAGACCTTTCCAACGGTGCGTCTTAAGATGCAACGTTGGAAATTTCCGTTAGTAGTTCGTTTTTTTATTCGGCGAAGCGTGCGCAAGTGTTGGCACGACGCACACGCGTGCGCGGCTACTATAATTCGTTGGATCGGTGCGCGACATGGCGTGGCTACAATCGGCTCAGTAAGAACGTGTCTCGGACGCTCAATTCAGGCCCAGTTCAAAACATGATTCAGCAACTTTTTTATTTGAAATCGAGATCCTAGAATGCTGTTTATCTCAAATATACAGCTGAAGCTGAGCCGAAACTTCATCAGGTTAGGTTTAGCGTCCTTATTCAGTTACTGGGCGCGCCTCGGCCCGCCGCGGCCCTTTGCGGCGGTTTTTTTTACCCTCCCGAGTTCTCAGTGAGCCCGGCGCAGTGCGGCGCAGTGGACCCAGCCACAGCTCATTACCGATCGGCTATTGTGTTGGCATCATTGTTATGTTAATTGGGCACTCTACCAGCTAGCCGCTCGGCTCGCTGCGGCGGGCTGTGAAGATTAGTTGTCAGTGCGCCCCGGTAGCCCGAGAAGATTATCTGGTTTAACAACAAAGGCGATTAACTCCCCACGAACAAAAGCAATTGACCCCTTCTATTATACTGGAGTTTCAAAGCAGCACGTCTAAAGCCAGAATTGGTACCTTTCTTTCAGGATTGATAAAAAGTGTAACTCCCCCCGAACAAAAGCAGTTCACCCCTTCAATTAAACAGGTACAAGTGGAGTTTCAAAGCAGTACATGTTCATGTAAAAACTAGAATTGGTACCTTTTCTTTCACGATTGAAAAAAAGTGTAGGCCTACATGTACAAACTTGGTGAAAAGATGCGTAGGTGACATAGGTCTAGTGTATGTTTTCAGAAACAAAAAGTTTTATCTCAAAAACTGGGAGGATGGATGCTCGGAATAAAATAATGCCATCTTGCGGGACGAATTTAATCAGTCCAGTAAATATTGGGGAGGCTGCACGCACGAAATAAATGAAATAATGGGATCGGGTGGGGCGAATAAAACCTGTCAATATTTTTGGGAGCTGGATGCTCGGAATAAAATAATGCCATCTTGCGGGACGAATTTAATAAGTCTAGTAAATATTGGGGAGGCTGCACGCACGAAATAAAAGGAATAATGGGATCGGGTGGGGCGAATAAAACCCGTCAATATTTTTGGGAGCTGGATGCTCGGAATAAAATAATGCCATCTTGCGGGACCAACTTAATAAGTCTAGTAAATATTGGGGAGGCTGCACGCACGAAATAAAAAGAATAATATGGGATCGGGTGGGGCGAATAAAATTCGTCAATATTTTTGGGAGCTGGATGCTCGGAATAAAATAATGCCATCTTGCGGGACGAATTTAATAAGTCTAGTAAATATTGGGGAGGCTGCACGCACGAAATAAAAAGAATAATGGGATCGGGTGGGGCGAATAAAACCCGTCAATATTTTTGGGAGCTGGATGCTCGGAATAAAATAATGCCATCTTGCGGGACGAATTTAATAAGTCCAGTAAATATTGGGGAGGCTGCACGCACGAAATAAAAGGAATAATGGGATCGGGTGGGGCGAATAAAACCCGTCAATATTTTGGGAGCTGGATGCTCGGAATAAAATAATGCCATCTTGCGGGACGAATTTAATCAGTCTAGTAAATATTGGGGAGGCTGCACGCACGAAATAAATGGAATAATGGGATCGGGTGGGGCGAATAAAACCCGTCAATATTTTTGGGAGCTGGATGCTCGGAATAAAATAATGCCATCTTGCGGGACGAATTTAATCAGTCCAGTAAATATTGGGGAGGCTGCACGCACGAAATAAAAGGAATAATGGGATCGGGTGGGGCGAATAAAACCCGTCAATATTTTTGGGAGCTGGATGCTCGGAATAAAATAATGCCATCTTGCGGGACCAACTTAATAAGTCTAGTAAATATTGGGGAGGCTGCACGCACGAAATAAAAAGAATAATATGGGATCGGGTGGGGCGAATAAAACCCGTCAATATTTTGCCGAGGCTGAATTAAAAAGATTTCTTAATTCCAAATAATTTTTTTTCCAGGAATCGGACTTCATGATCTCACTAATTATATAAAAGAAATCAATAACATAGAGATAAGTTCCATTATTCAATATTTTTTCTGTACTTTATTATTTGCTTCTCTTACCATTCCTTCTATACGATTTTAATAGTAGTTGTGTGTATTTTTGACTACAGTATTACAATTACAACATTATTACAGTTACAATTACTTCATGAGACACTAGCTCGCTGTGATAAAATTACCTTAAGAAAACTACAGCCCTAGTTTTGTGGCAAGTTTTCTACATTTCCCGTTGACGGCGTCAGTGACCGATTTTCTGTATGCATCACTCTCTGTCGCTCCAGGGAACTCTTTCCCTGCCTGCGCTAGTATCGCCTGAAAAACCATTTGGTGTTTTAGTGGACTCTTCTTGATAACGACCCCCCCCCCTTTGCAGACTACTTCCCCCCCATGATAATTGCTTCGGGCCAGATCCCCCTCAGAAAACAAGACCGATAATAACTTTAGTACTAACTCCTTGGGGCCGGACACTTTCGAATGCACATCTACATAGGCTGATCTATTAATGAGACAAGTGGACACCCCATCCAAACCGATGACTACTTCCTCATCAGAAAATGGAACTACCTTTGGTTCGGATTTTGTGTTGTTCAAGCCCAAATGGCCCTTGATTAAGGCCAAGTCCTTCCTTATCAGTTCACTTTCTAGCTGTTGGCGCTCGCAGTGCTGGATGATAGTGCTCAGAAGAGCCTCCAGTCGATTGGGCAGGACTGGTGACTGGGCGGGCGGGGGGACATCTTCGCCTGTAGCTGGTGACTGGGCGGGCGGGGGGACATCTTCGCCTGGAGCTGGTGACTGGGCGGGCGGGGGGACATGTTCGCCCCGGACTGGTGACTGGGCGGGCGGGGGGACAGCTTCGCCCCGGACTGGTGACTGGGCGGGAGGGGGGACATCTTCGCCCCGGACTGGTGACTGGGCGGGCGGGGGGACAGCTTCGCCCCGGACTGGTGACTGGGCGGGAGGGGGAACATCTTCGCCCCGGACTGGTGACTGGGCGGGCGGGGGGACAGCTTCGCCCCGGACTGGTGACTGGGCGGGAGGGGGAACATCTTCGCCCCGGACTGGTGACTGTGCGGGTGGGGGGACAGCTTCGCCTGGAGCTGGTGACTGGGCGGGCGGGGGTACAGCTTCGCCCTGGACTGGTGACTGGGCAGGCGGGGGGACATCTTCACCTACAGCCTGTAGGTTCAGCCGTTTAGAGAGCGTCATGAGGGGCACGTCTTCGTCGCTGTCTTCATCGGTGTCAAGAGACCGCTTCGTACCTATAAAAAAAACAATGAAGTTTAAAATCTGCAATACAATGGCATTTGGAAGAATTCTGGCGTATACATAAAATATTTAACAATTACAACAGTAAGCATAATAGCACACGAATAGCTATGAATGGGATTTTATTCTGAACGCATTCTGCAAGCCCTGTTCTTTTCCGGTAAAAAAGTCATGTATGCACTAAAAGTTTTCAAACATGTTTTGACTTCCGTTTCAATGAACATCCAATTGCTGGAGAATTTGGGCAGTCATCTGGTCAGGACTTCATTTACACATGGCATGATTTCTCGCTTGACAAAATAGTATGAAAAAATATGCAATGGGCATTGCTGCATATATCGTGGTGTGCGATGTTTAAAAGGAGATTTACCGACCATACAAGTAAATATCGGTCCATGCAAGTGCAGATAACAAGCCTCGTTTTGCTGATTTTCAATTTCAAATGTAAAACAAAATGCTACAAAGTGTAGCAATTGTCTTGACTTACCTCCAGTAATTTCAACAATCTTTGCTTTATACAAGCCCGATTTGTATGCCACCTTGACTTCCATACCGGGGTGTAGAGGCCCCTTGGTCTTGATTCGACTCGTCGACACTTCTTCCTGCCTTCCTGTCCATTTGGTAGTAAGCCATTCAATCTTCATGATGCAGTAGGTTTTGGACTAAATTCGAAGGGAACTTCTCTCGACTCGTCGCTTGATTAAAATGACGTTCTGACCCGAAAAGCAGTTTTCGAAGACCTGAGCCACTGATGTGTGAAGGGACGCCAAACTTCATGCTCCCTTTTGTGTCTCCCGCAAGCTGCAGTGGCACCCGAGCTTTACCGCGGTACATTGTGTGAATCTTCACTAGTACATCGATTTACTGCTAGAAGTCAACATCCCACTTGATCCCTTTGAGTTAACCGCACCGCGAGTAGCGACGCGCTTGGTAAACGGTGGTTAGAACTCTATCCTTTGTTGGATCCCTTTTTAGCTTTTGTTCAGCTAGGCCCAGAGCGTGTTTGGAGAAAGTTGGTACAAATCTGATTGGAGCATTTGGAAACCATTCAGGGATACCAAAGCAAACGGGCAAATAACATTATTTTGCGTTCGACTTACTATGAGTACAGACATGGCCCTCGGTTCCCTCGAAAATGGCAAAAAATATATGAACTGGCTCCTGGAAAGCCCCAAAAGACGAAAAACTGTGGCGAAACGTGATGCCAAGGACCAGAGTACTCGTTGTCGGGGACGTCCATCTGTCGCTGAGACATTCCCCACAATCGTGGAAACAGCTCGTAATTTTGTTGAGGGCAACGGGTTCCGCGCTCACAAGCGGCGTCAAGAGGAGGTCGGAACATGTGGCTCAACCATATCCCAGATTAAAGAACACCTGTTCCACGCTGTCCCGGAGTTAAAGGAAAAACGGCCAAATCTAGGTACGATTTCGATGTTTTTATAAATAATACTTAATTTTTTTTTAACAACCCTTGCCGGTAATGCTTCCTTGTCGCTCTCTACCCCCTGGCCGGGTGAATATTTACTATAAATTTACCCTTGGTTCCGACTGCATATTTTAGAAGAAGAAAGTTTGAGTTTGAGTTCGTTGCTTTCGACGCAAAACTTCCACATTCATATCTTTCAAAACCGAGCATGACGAGTCTGTAGGCCCTATAACAACTTCAATTTAGTCATCTTACATTTTCCCCATCATAATACACATTTTTTATTGTTATCAAGTACCACATTTTATTTTTGTCAAATAACAGGAGATCGCACTGTCGCTCGTTGGATGCAGCCCCCACACAAGAACTACCGGAGTTCCAAGCGTTACAAGGGGTTCATCGACGCACGGGTCCCCGCCAAGGAAAATTCCATCCGAAAGGAGAATTCGAACAGCCACTTCTACTCGGCACGGGTGAGATACGTGATGGAGTTTGCCTCCATGTTCGGTGAATCTGCTCTTGTCTTCTCTGTGGATAACAAGAATAAGATTCTCCTCGGCGACCAGGTGGCTGCAGTGAGCCGGCGCATCCAAATTAACAGATTCTTCCCGGTAGAGGATTCCCCCAACCTGGCCGACCACGACTTCCCAACGCCAGGTTACTACATCGTCCCCTGCGGCTACCTCCAGATGGTTACATCAGTCCGTCCATCTTCGCTGACCAAAGACGACCTTGGGCGAGACCACTATGAGTGAGTTGGCTATAAATTTCAGTTAATATTTAAAACGAAGGGAAAGTAATTATTAAATAAGAATAAAACGAAGAATAATATAATTAGAATTTCCTTCAAGTTGATAAATTTATTGTAATAAATCATTATAAAATCCATTCATATAATTTTCTTATTCTGGGGTGCAAAGTTCATTGTGCACATCGAAAAATATCAGAAAATGATGCCAAAATAGAATGGTTAAACCTGCTTTAGCACAGCACTAAAGGCGAAAAAACAAGGGACCGCGCCAGGCACATCAACAATATAGTCAATATATATATATATATATATTTTTTTCCACTTCTCAGGCTGCCCAAAAGATGGAAGGCCACAGTAGTAAACAGGAGTCCACAAAACCCGTGCCATGTGTCGACCCACGCCAATGACATCCTGAACCACCTGAAGGTCGAAGAAGAGGTAGCAAAGGGGCGTTCATTGCTTGTACTGATTGCAGATGGCGGCCCGGATTATAATGTTAACCATGTGGTTAACGAAATGTACTATGGCCGCCTCTTCAAACAGTGCAAGCTGGACGCCCTAATTGTAACCTCCTACTGTCCCGGCCACTCAGCACTTAACCCAGTGGAGCGGCTGTGGGCCCCGTGCACCCGGGCGTTGACGTCGACGTCGGTACCTGCAGCTCTCCCTGGGGAACTACCGCCAGCCCGGCAGACCGACCTCAACCCAGAAGAGAGATGGGAGAAAGACCAGGACGTCTTCAATACAGCCATGGACCGGGTGAAGCACTATTGGAAAGACCTGTCCTACGCTGGACATCCAGTCACCACTATATCAACCCCAAGCGGCTCAAGCGATGCTCCCTACGACGACTTCGAGCGCGTACACACTGCAGTATCATCATCTGCAACTAGGCTGAGGGAGGACAGGGCAGTGTTCGATGAATACAAGTTCGTCATCAGACACATGGATCGGCGCATTGGCATGGCGATTTTTGCTAAATGTGCCGATCCAGAGTGTCAACACTGCTCATCCAACCCCCCAGTTAACGATGATATGCTGCAGTGTGCGCGCACTTTCCCCACGCCAATTCCCTCAAGGGACCACCCAGGCCATTTCCTAACATTCATAGAGGCCCTCCAGCGCCGTCGAGATCCCCCATGTCAGCACATGCCACTTTTTCAGCAAAAGTCATTTGGACGCTGCATGGTGGAGGGGTGCAAGTATGTCTTCACCAGTAAATCAGACGTGGCTGATCACCGGAAAAAGGCTCACCGATAAACTAACTAATTATCATAGCGCTGATGTCAAGTATATTGCTTCACTTCAAATCTGTTAAAGTCTGTATACGGTTTGATCATATATTTTTTTAGTGCAATATCTACCGTTATCATTGACACTGTATGCCTACATGTACATTGTGCATAAAATCAATTAACTATCTCAGTTCCACCTATCGCCAATCCAGTCGACAATATGCCTATGTACTGATGATGTCACACTGTAACATTTGCACTTTCCTATGGAGCCAGTATACACTTATTTTAAATATATTTTGTGCAAATAATTATGGCCGTCAATAATCCTCGCCATGCATCACTGGGTCTGTAATTCAAATGAGAGTTAGACAAAAGAATTTATAAACGGAATATTTTTTTTTGAGAAAAAGCAGATAATTGTCTTGTAGGCCTATTGTTATTGAAAATAAAGCAGACTTTATGTTTACTGAAGAACATGTGTCACGGTATCCTTGTATTTAATAAGATAGCAACCCCGATGTAAATTGATTTTTTTGGGGGGGGGGGGCGGGGTGTCATCAAAATGAAAATTAGAAAAGTCTATTACGCCAAAAAAAAATGTAAGGCTGAAAATTTAAAATTAACAAAAAACATGACCTTTTAAGGGAATTGCGATATTATCTTTCAGATGCATTTATAATAAGCTAAGGGATGTAGTTTAATATGTACGTACGTAGGGCCTTCCTTGTTGCTCGAGAGTTGAGAAGTTTTCTATGCCGCCATCATGCAATATTGTCGAATAGCACGCAATAGCAGTGAAAACTCTGCAAAATATGAGCTAAATCTATGTCTGATGATTCAAAGATATTGTTTTACTCCTGTTTGTACGAAAATATGCACCGGTTCTCGTACAAAAATCAATTTCGACGGAACAATTGCCATGGGCTGCGTACAAAACTTGCTGCACGTGCGTAAAGGGAATTCCCCTTGGTGAGAAATGGCCTGTGTAATACAAAGGAACCAAGGGCACCAGCGTTCTGGTGCCTTTTGAACACGCTGGTATCCGACAGTAGCGTACATTCCGTGTATTGGGCAATCACATTGTGAGTGCGTGCGGCGTGTGTACTGGTCAATCTTCGTCTGCACTGCAGGTTGGCCTTGTCTAGTCTAGACCCGTGAATGTGGCGGTATACACTGCAACGCGTACATCGTATTGAACAGCTTTCGATCGGCAAACTTCGGCGGGAATAGAATTTTCGTTTGAGTCCGGAAATTTAACAAGCACTTTTATGACCAATACACGCACAAAACCTTATTCGCGAACTTTGAGTTGCGTAGGATCTGTCATTCCAAAGAAATTTCGAGTCTCAAACGGAAATTCTATTCCCGGCGATGCTGGCCGATCGAAAGCTGTTCAATGAGATGTACGCGTGGCGGTGGATACCGCCACGTTCACGGGTCTATAGGCCTTGTCATGTTGACAGTTTGAGAAGTTCGTATCGTTTATGTTTCCACCGCGAATCGAGCCCAGAAATCAGTACGATGTGCATTGGTCGGTTCATATTAAATCGTACCGTGTAAAATGAATTTGAAATGAAGCTCTTTGAAATCGTGTCATCGATTGAAAAATCGTTATCCATATACTTTCATAATCGATTTTCACCATCCCAGTAGTTTTGTGCGGATGATCTAATTTCCTTGCCCGACTTTATATTTATATCCCATTTTAAACCGTCCCCGTTTAGTCTGACTGCGGAAAGTATTCATTGAGAGGTTTCCCGGTTGATACCCAGTTTAATACATAGGCCCAGGCCTTGAATTTGGGAATTTTTAGGGCAAGGCCACTTTGGCCTTGAATGGAGCAAAATTATAGAGGGCACCACGGCCAGTCGGGAGGGCACCAAGGCCAAACTAATATCTGCAGAAGGGGCACAGAGGCCGGCTAAAAGAAATGCGCATTTATATTAGCGATCATGTAGTTTAGGGCCCCCCTTTAGTTTTGATCAAATTTGAGCCAAAGGTGTTTTTATCATTCAAAAAGTACCTTTTTAACCTAAAGCAGACTTCTCTCAGCTTATATTGCACCTGTTTTGTAATTTTGAACACTTTTTGGGGATAGAAATTACGTTTTTTAAAGCAGTTTTATGGTTGGTGACGTGCGATCGCCATCTCTATTTTCGTGTTGCGTGTTTTCGTTGTCGTTTTCCCTCCAAATTCCCCTCAAAATTCGAAACCCTTCCCTCTATCTATAACCTACCTGCATGCTCTTAAAGTGGATTAAAAGTTGATTTTGTTCTCTTACGGGAATCGGGCCCATAATTAATACACGATCGCCATTTACAATGTCCGCTTTTGACAATCGGAATTCGGAACGCCATGTGCACGCGTGTTTTGACTATGCCCCAAGCTCGTTTGCCTCGTACACGAACATCAATGCGTTCTGTACCGCGCATGCAAGCGCAAGCACTGGGAAAAAGAAAGTCGGTTGACTGCACGTAAGATCTGCCGTACGTACTCCTGCTGGTATGTGTGTGTACGAATACTGACATATATTTTTGCGGCGGGGGTGTCGCTACTTGAAGTATCGGCACATACAGGAACTGGAGATTCAGTTGTCAGTGTACATACAGAACGTACGTGTGTGTACATGTACATCGTACAGTGGGGAATCGCCGGCGTTTGGCCGGCCGGCCACGGCCGTACTGCGCGCGTGATTGATTCAGCGAGATATTAAGACAACTGATTGGGCTGGCATGGCATCGAAATACATTGTCAATTTGTGGAAAAACAACTGGAATCAAGGATTGTAGTGGTTTTAATAGGCTGATGCATGTTTTTGCAAAAAGGGCACGGCGGCCAAGGTAATTATGGGGCAAGGCAAAACTGGCCGTGAAGACAGGGATTTTTTGTGGGGTACCTCGGCCAGTAAGAAGGCAACGACGGCACTGGCCGTCGTGGCCGTCGTTCAATTCAAGCCCTGTAGGCCTACGGCACCGTATTAAATTCCACCCTGGGAATTGGAACATAATCAAAATATATTTCTACCGAGAAAGAAAATAACGTTACAGCCTTCCTCCAAAAGTGATACAATGTATATCTTTGGTGATAAGAGATTGTCTGTGGAAGTTCTACTAGAAGCTGGCAAAATAATCCTGGCAACTATTGTGTCGGTGTATTTAAACTGCACCTTGCAAGACGGTGATTTGTTTGCATCATACAGCAAGAAATCAGTGTCGGCGCGCTGCGGCGGGCTGTGTGTATTAAGTGCGTTCAGCCGTGTCACCTATTGTTATTCATGTTTTCCACCTGCGCCGCACGGCGCCGTGCTATCGGCAGGCCGAGAGAAGCTGGAGTGCGGGCCAGCGCGGCGCAGTGGGAGCAGTGAAGCGGATCGCGGCGCGCCGAGTAATTTCTTATGGACGCTCAGCCTTAGTTGTTCAGCACCCGTCTTTAGATTTTTAACACTTTTGTTGCTTCAAACGAACAAAATGCACAAATTACAAATGATGGACTATACCTTTAATCATTGTATATGCATTTTACAGAATGGACACGTGGCCATTCCCAACCAATGAAATGACAGTATCCAAGCACACGATATAACAAACCTGTTTGTTGAGCCTGTAGTCTGCCATTAGATGGATGTACTCAATACGATTGGTGGCAGTAACTGGAATATCCTGGCCCCCTGCCTTTAGCACATTAACACGTGTTGCTCCATAGTCATTATCAACAACTGTGAAGTCAAGGTTGAGATCAGCAACATCACCAGTGTAGTCTTTCAGAGATAGTAAATTCCTGCAGTAAGAAAACAATACAAAATGGTAGAATGAAATCCTTCAGACTGAGGAGAGTATGGAAGATGAAAGAAAAAAACAGAAATGAGATAATAGGTTTCCACATAGATGAAAGAACAGAAAATGGTAAATCCAACCCAAAAAACTTTGAAAGAAAATTTTTAAAAACCCAGCTAGAGGTAACGGTTGTAGTGTGACAAACAGTAGTCATCTTGAAAAAATGTCCATATTGGCTAACTGCTAAATGTCTAGATAACACTGGCAAACATTAAGATGAGACTTACTTGTAGACCTCAGGGTCCAAGGATGCTAACTGATCAATGTCCACATCAGCATGCTTGCTCAAGAGTTTGGTCAGAAAGAAACTGGCAAAGGGAAGCTCAACCAAAAGATTCTCATACAAAACCTGCAACAAGGTAGGCATGGGACAGGAGGCAATATAAAGTGTTTCACTCTTTCTAAACAATGAAAACAACATCAGATTTACAATTATATATAAGTGAGTTGTTTTTGGTCTCTATTTGTAAGTATTCAATTCCAGTCAAAAGTGAGGTTTTGTTGTAAAGTTTTCCATTTGTACAAATTTGTTTACATATGACACACACAAAAAAAGAGAAAAATGCACCAGTGACTTGTAGGCCAAAATATCTTACTGGAAAGGGGGAGGATTATACCGGGAAGGAGCACTTGATAACAAATTTGACCAAAGAAACAAACTAGAGCAAAAAAAGAGAAGGCAAACTATAATGTAAGGTAAAAAGTACAAACACTCATGAAAAAAGAAAAGAAATCTGAATCATTTAGTCATGAGCATTGTGGTACTCAAGCAATAAATATGCAAACTTGCTGTAGTTGAGTGTGCTCCAACAACATTTTCCATTACACATGCACACATATATGAGTCATGTTCTTCAGTTGCTTTCTACGAAGTATGATTAGGCAGGGATCAGACACGTGAACTTTACACTTGTTTAGTACAATGTCACTGTGCCACTGAGTTTCCTTATGTGAATTGCTATGTAGCACCATTTGCAGTTTTTGTCTCCAGCCCATTGAGTTCAATGCACTGTTGCTCCTAATGTCTAACCTTGCCCAGCATTCTTCCCAGGAAGTAGTAGTGTTTCCGGTAGTCAGGTTCCAGCTGGGATGCCTGGGGATTAGGATACAGTAGCTCATCTGTGGATGTCTTGAAAAAGCCTCGATTGGGATCAAATCCAGTCTTAAGAAGCTCTGAGAGGAACTCTCTTGTCAGCCCTCCGCCGTCGATTCCAGCTTCCTCAAGACCCCGGACATTTCTCATGACAACACGCAGCTTCTTCTTCAAACTCGGCTCTGTAAATAAAACAATAAATTACTACACGTTGCCACGTAACACATATACTGATACAGATGCCTGGATCTTCAGCCATCCATTGGCCAATGATTTATAGCAAATTTCAAAGAGAGCAAAAAAGTAGGAACATTTATTTTTAAATAGAAAATATATTTTCCTACTATGAATAGTTATGGTTCATATATTTACTTCCTGATAAGTGATTCATTTTGCCTTTCGATGTTTGAGGCTTGGAAAACAATTCTCTGAAATACAAAGATAAAGCACACTTCAACATTACCCAGATATATTTTATTCCAAATTGCTAAAAGTAACTGCAAATTTCTGAGGAAACGTACCATTTTCTGGCCGTAACCTATCATAGGCATCCTCATAAATAAAATCTCGTCGGACGTTGATATCTATTGTACGTCCAGGAGTGAAAATAGCAAACTCCCCCTGATGCTCCTCCTTGTCACGGTGAATCCAGTCCCGGAAAATCTGAAAGACATAAGATTTACAGATTATTGGGCTCATATTTCATTACATTTTAGTAGACTCATTGCCTGAACCATAGTCATTGAAAAATACTGATTTGTACTCCCAAACCCCTCCAAATGTACTAAGATTCTCGAAAAGTACATCTCCTGCCTTCTCACTAACAGTTGAAAATTGTTTTGTAATATTCTGAAATCCAAATTGGGCGCCCCACTCTTTGGATACAGATGTAAGTCATGGCTTTTGCAAAAAAAATATACTGTGGTGGGAAAAATGTTGGGAGTATGTTTCATGGTTTTAACAGAGTTACTGGAGGGACGTAGGCATACCTTGACTCTGTCTTCAAATGGGATAACAAATGGCATCTCAGCCAGAATAGTCATCTTGCGAATCTCATGTGTGGACATTGGAGGTGGTCCTTCCTCTACTGCCATAGTGGATGGCAGGATATGCAGACGTTGGGGCCTCAGCGATGGATGGACATAACGACCTCCTGATCCTTTGACCTGGAAATCAATCCCACAGATAATATTCAGTACATAAATCACGCATGCAACTGGGAATTTAGAAAAAAAGAAAAGAAAGGAAATTAGCGGATCCGAGGAAAAGTAGCACGTCAAATAAATGGAAGAGGTTAGTAATAAGTAGGTACTGGTTTCACAGCATTTCCCCCGGAAAGTCTGAAGTCCCCCCAAATTTTGCTCTACTGAAAAGCCTGATACCAATTGAAACCAGTTTAAACTGTGTGGGCACACCCTGGGTAAAGAAACGGAATAAATAAATAAATAAATAGCACACAGTATAACTGGACTGACCTTGTTATCAGTGAAGATACTGACATGGGATGCTAGCCAATGACCTGGGGGGCAGAATGACCTCCTCATATCTCTGTCATGGAGTTGCTTCACCAAATGAGCTGTCACCTATGTGTATTGTTGATTTGATGGAAAGAAAAACCTTGCTAACATGTAACTGTTCAGCTAACATTTCCATATACCCATAAACTTCTTTTTATGAAGAACAATTGGTACTTATGATGACATTGTATTTGTTTTGAAGGAGAGTAGTTGACCTTTGCCATAAACCACCCATAACTTCTTTTGTAGAATGAGTAAGGCCACCTCTCAAATAAGAGAACTTGCTTCACAAAATCTTGATCTCTCTTGGAACAATATGATGACCATCAAGGTCAAGACCACAGCAATGGAGGTTAAACCTTCTGTTGGACCTCCAGGGTTGGGCAATTTGAATAAATAAATCAATATATTGGGGGGGGGGGGGTAATCGTCCTTCGTCGCAGCAGTAGCTGCGAAGGACGTAGTTACAATGTGGTTGAGCTGAAGACATGTCAAGGCGCCTTAGGCAGCTGCCATACTACCCCTATCTTTCCATGGAGCGCAGCAAGATTGAAAGTGGTTGTTTTTTTGCGGAAGGAGGAAAACCGGAAACCCAGAGAAAAACCCTAGTGGCGCAAGAGAGAATCAACGAACAACCCTTCTCACATATGACCTGAAACGGGAATCAACCCCAGGCCACATGGGTGTGAGGTGAGCGCTTTATTTGCGATCTGTTTTACCACAAATCAGTCATAAGAACAAATTCTACCTTAAAAACATGCATCCACAAAGCTGTTTCTTCTGTTGAGTCATCATGTGATATGACCCCCATGCTTGCCATAGCATGCCTGTAGTCCTTGGTGACACTGGGTCTGCTTTCTGGATGTGCAGACTCTATCATGCCTAGACAGGCATTGCGTAGTATCAGGCTCATATGAACAAGCTCATCTAGTTGGAATGGCATTAGGCTCCGATGAGATTCCCCTGATACAACAGAAAAGAAGAGACAGGTCAATACTTTTAGTCCATGTAGATTATAGCTCTGACATCCAATAATTTGGTTTAATTCTAAAAAAAACCCCTTATTTTGTTAAACTTGTCACAACTGTGCAACCTTTTTATTTTTCTAAGTATTTTACCTTTTATTCATAAATACCTAAGACAGTTTACCCTTTCCTATTGGTCAAGGGCCTGTCACGTGGGTAATTTTAAACGGTTGATAAAACACTGGCTGGCTGGTTTTAAACACTTCAGTGTTTCATTAAATTTTGACTCCTATGAAAACTATTATTGGTTGAATGCTCACAATCCTCACTTAGACATGCACAATACTACCAAAGAGTCCATTATTTCATAGTCCTGAATACACGCTACACTGGCACCACAGCATTGTGCGCCACATCATGCAGTACGCGCCACGCGCACACCAAGCTCTATATAAGGGGATGTTTACTACTACTCGCGAGAGGTACAAACCATAACATAGCTAGAGGGGTGTTCAATAAAACATGTAGTAAAACTGTAGAACAAAATCGTTGGAAATGTATAGTTTTTGACTTATTTTGACTTTTTGACCGAAAAGTATTTATTAATGGGAATAAATATGTGCTTGGCCTGTATTAAACAAGTCTGTTTAAGATCGGCTTTTGGGGCCTGGTCCCCGACAATATCAGCGTCCAGCCCCCAAGCCGGTCTGTAACGGACTTGTGTACATCCAGCCAAGCACATACTTATTCCCTTATTAAAGTTTTGCCTAGATGGGTCTGTATGTCCACACGTTGGACAATTCTTCCATTTATCCGCCTTATTCCTGCCTAATCCAGCAAGGTTTAACAGTAGGTAATTTTTCTTGACTGTGTTAATCTGTACAGTCAATTAAAGACTTTTTTCTTCAAGCTGTTGGATTCGCAAAGCCTCCAGGCTCAATGCATAATTTTTCCAGCAGGGATGAATGTGTGAAAATCGACTACTGGCTGAAAGTATGTTGCATTACACCATTACCTTCTAGCATCAATGACCAAGGAGCATTCCTCTCATCTGAATACACTACTCATTTATGAATATTTAGTTAAATTCAGTAAATCACCGCTATAACGAACACCGCTATAACGAACACTTGGCTATACAAACATCCCCTTTGGTTCCCAAAATATTAAATTCTATTGCACGATTACTAAATGAACGACCATTATAATGAACATTTTTTATGGAACCCATCGTGTTCATTATAAAAGTGTTCTAATGTATTAGCTGTGTTCCATTCCAATGCAGGGCAAGAGTTTGATGAAGATGCACAGTGCATAGACACACATACCTCTCATACTTATGTTATTGAACACGGCTCATGGCAGGCTACTTATAAAGGCTAGTGGGTTAGACTTCTACTCTACTGATTGGGGGAAGGTATCCTAAGTTTTAGGGGTAGATGTCAAAGGCATCAATCATTACCTCTATTATCCCCATGGAATTCAGCATCGTGAAGAGACAGGAGCAAGTGACCAAAGAGTGAAGAGAAGACAGAAAGTAGTGGGATAATCCTGCTGCCATCAGCTGGTGAGAGAGGGTAGCCACTGGACAACATTTGGATGAGAGGTGTGTGGGACCTGCAAGGGAAAAAGGAATCCAACGCTAATCAACCACTATCACTCATCTGGCATTACATCCACCGCAAGGAATCCAACGCAAATCAACCACTATCACTCATCTGGCATTCAATCCACCGCAAGGAATCCAACGCTAATCAACCACTATCACTCATCTGGCATTCAATCCACCGCAAGGAATCCAACGCTAATCAACCACTATCACTCATCTGGCATTCAATCCACCGCAAGGAATCCAACGCTAATCAACCACTATCACTCATCTGGCATTCAATCCACCGCAAGGAATCCAACGCTAATCAACCACTATCACTCATCTGGCATTCAATCCACCGCAAGGAATCCAACGCTAATCAACCACTATCACTCATCTGGCATTCAATCCACAGCAAGGAATCCAACGCTAATCAACCACTATCACTCATCTGGCATTCAATCCACTGCAAGGAATCCAACGCTAATCAACCACTATCACTCATCTGGCATTCAATCCACTGCAAGGAATCCAACGCTAATCAACCACTATCACTCATCTGGCATTCAATCCACCGCAAGGAATCCAACGCTAATCAACCACTATCACTCATTTGGCATTCAATCCACCGCAAGGAATCCAACGCTAATCAACCACTATCACTCATCTGGCATTCAATCCACCGCAAGGAATCAACGCTAATCAACCACTATCACTCATCTGGCATTCAATCCACCGCAAGGAATCCAACGCTAATCAACCACTATCACTCATCTGGCATTACATCCACCGCAAGGAATCCAACGCAAATCAACCACTATCACTCATCTGGCATTCAATCCATCGCAAGGAATCAACGCTAATCAACCACTATCACTCATCTGGCATTCAATCCACCGCAAGGAATCCAACGCCAATCAACCACTATCACTCATCTGGCATTCAATCCACCGCAAGGAATCCAACGCTAATCAACCACTATCACTCATCTGGCATTCAATCCGCCGCAAGGAATCCAACGCTAATCAACCACTATCACTCATCTGGCATTCAATCCACCGCAAGGAATCCAACGCTAATCAACCACTATCACTCATCTGGCATTCAATCCACCGCAAGGAATCCAACGCTAATCAACCACTATCACTCATCTGGCATTACATCCACCGCAAGGAATCCAACGCCAATCAACCACTATCACTCATTTGGCATTCAATCCACCGCAAGGAATCCAACGCCAATCAACCACTATCACTCATTTGGCATTCAATCCACCGCAAGGAATCCAACGCAAATCAACCACTATCACTCATGTGGCATTCAATCCACCGCAAGGAATCAACGCTAATCAACCACTATCACTCATCTGGCATTCAATCCACCGCAAGGAATCCAACGCCAATTAACCACTATCACTCATCTGGCATTCAATCCACCGCAAGGAATCCAACGCTAATCAACCACTATCACTCATCTGGCATTCAATCCGCCGCAAGGAATCCAACGCTAATCAACCACTATCACTCATCTGGCATTCAATCCACCGCAAGGAATCCAACGCAAATCAACCACTATCACTCATCTGGCATTCAATCCACCGCAAGGAATCCAACGCTAATCAACCACTATCACTCTTCTGGCATTCAATCCACCGCAAGGAATCCAACGCTAATCAACCACTATCACTCATCTGGCATTCAATCCACCGCAAGGAATCCAACGCAAATCAACCACTATCACTCATCTGGCATTACATCCACCGCAAGGAATCCAACGCTAATCAACCACTATCACTCATCTGGCATTCAATCCACCGCAAGGAATCCAACGCTAATCAACCACTATCACTCATTTGGCATTCAATCCACCGCAAGGAATCCAACGCTAATCAACCACTATCACTCATCTGGCATTCAATCCACCGCAAGGAATCAACGCTAATCAACCACTATCACTCATCTGGCATTCAATCCACCGCAAGGAATCCAACGCTAATCAACCACTATCACTCATCTGGCATTCAATCCACCGCAAGGAATCCAACGCTAATCAACCACTATCACTCATTTGGCATTCAATCCACCGCAAGGAATCCAACGCCAATTAACCACTATCACTCATCTGGCATTCAATCCACCGCAAGGAATCCAACGCCAATCAACCACTATCACTCATCTGGCATTCAATCCACCGCAAGGAATCCAACGCCAATCAACCACTATCACTCATTTGGCATTCAATCCACCGCAAGGAATCCAACGCCAATCAACCACTATCACTCATCTGGCATTCAATCCACCGCAAGGAATCCAACGCCAATCAACCACTATCACTCATCTGGCATTCAATCAACCGCAAGGAATCCAACGCTAATCAACCACTATCACTCATCTGGCATTCAATCCACTGCAAGGAATCCAACGCTAATCAACCACTATCACTCATCTGGCATTCAATCCACCGCAAGGAATCCAACGCTAATCAACCACTATCACTCATTTGGCATTCAATCCACCGCAAGGAATCCAACGCTAATCAACCACTATCACTCATCTGGCATTCAATCCACCGCAAGGAATCAACGCTAATCAACCACTATCACTCATCTGGCATTCAATCCACCGCAAGGAATCCAACGCTAATCAACCACTATCACTCATCTGGCATTACATCCACCGCAAGGAATCCAACGCAAATCAACCACTATCACTCATCTGGCATTCAATCCATCGCAAGGAATCAACGCTAATCAACCACTATCACTCATCTGGCATTCAATCCACCGCAAGGAATCCAACGCCAATCAACCACTATCACTCATCTGGCATTCAATCCACCGCAAGGAATCCAACGCTAATCAACCACTATCACTCATCTGGCATTCAATCCGCCGCAAGGAATCCAACGCTAATCAACCACTATCACTCATCTGGCATTCAATCCACCGCAAGGAATCCAACGCTAATCAACCACTATCACTCATCTGGCATTCAATCCACCGCAAGGAATCCAACGCTAATCAACCACTATCACTCATCTGGCATTACATCCACCGCAAGGAATCCAACGCCAATCAACCACTATCACTCATTTGGCATTCAATCCACCGCAAGGAATCCAACGCCAATCAACCACTATCACTCATTTGGCATTCAATCCACCGCAAGGAATCCAACGCAAATCAACCACTATCACTCATGTGGCATTCAATCCACCGCAAGGAATCAACGCTAATCAACCACTATCACTCATCTGGCATTCAATCCACCGCAAGGAATCCAACGCCAATTAACCACTATCACTCATCTGGCATTCAATCCACCGCAAGGAATCCAACGCTAATCAACCACTATCACTCATCTGGCATTCAATCCGCCGCAAGGAATCCAACGCTAATCAACCACTATCACTCATCTGGCATTCAATCCACCGCAAGGAATCCAACGCAAATCAACCACTATCACTCATCTGGCATTCAATCCACCGCAAGGAATCCAACGCTAATCAACCACTATCACTCTTCTGGCATTCAATCCACCGCAAGGAATCCAACGCTAATCAACCACTATCACTCATCTGGCATTCAATCCACCGCAAGGAATCCAACGCAAATCAACCACTATCACTCATCTGGCATTACATCCACCGCAAGGAATCCAACGCTAATCAACCACTATCACTCATCTGGCATTCAATCCACCGCAAGGAATCCAACGCTAATCAACCACTATCACTCATTTGGCATTCAATCCACCGCAAGGAATCCAACGCTAATCAACCACTATCACTCATCTGGCATTCAATCCACCGCAAGGAATCAACGCTAATCAACCACTATCACTCATCTGGCATTCAATCCACCGCAAGGAATCCAACGCTAATCAACCACTATCACTCATCTGGCATTCAATCCACCGCAAGGAATCCAACGCTAATCAACCACTATCACTCATTTGGCATTCAATCCACCGCAAGGAATCCAACGCCAATTAACCACTATCACTCATCTGGCATTCAATCCACCGCAAGGAATCCAACGCCAATCAACCACTATCACTCATCTGGCATTCAATCCACCGCAAGGAATCCAACGCCAATCAACCACTATCACTCATTTGGCATTCAATCCACCGCAAGGAATCCAACGCCAATCAACCACTATCACTCATTTGGCATTCAATCCACCGCAAGGAATCCAACGCAAATCAACCACTATCACTCATCTGGCATTCAATCCACCGCAAGGAATCAACGCTAATCAACCACTATCACTCATCTGGCATTCAATCCACCGCAAGGAATCCAACGCTAATCAACCACTATCACTCATCTGGCATTCAATCCACCGCAAGGAATCCAACGCCAATCAACCACTATCACTCATCTGGCATTCAATCCACCGCAAGGAATCCAACGCTAATCAACCACTATCACTCATCTGGCATTCAATCCGCCGCAAGGAATCCAACGCTAATCAACCACTATCACTCATCTGGCATTCAATCCACCGCAAGGAATCCAACGCTAATCAACCACTATCACTCATCTGGCATTCAATCCACCGCAAGGAATCCAACGCAAATCAACCACTATCACTCATCTGGCATTCAATCCACCGCAAGGAATCCAACGCAAATCAACCACTATCACTCATCTGGCATTCAATCCACTGCAAGGAATCCAACGCAAATCAACCACTATCACTCATCTGGCATTCAATCCACCGCAAGGAATCCAACGCAAATCAACCACTATCACTCATCTGGCATTCAATCCACCGCAAGGAATCAACGCTAATCAACCACTATCACTCATCTGGCATTCAATCCACCGCAAGGAATCCAACGCTAATCAACCACTATCACTCATCTGGCATTCAATCCACCGCAAGGAATCCAACGCCAATCAACCACTATCACTCATCTGGCATTCAATCCACCGCAAGGAATCCAACGCTAATCAACCACTATCACTCATCTGGCATTCAATCCGCCGCAAGGAATCCAACGCAAATCAACCACTATCCCTCATCTGGCATTCAATCCACCGCAAGGAATCCAACGCTAATCAACCACTATCACTCATCTGGCATTCAATCCACCGCAAGGAATCCAACGCAAATCAACCACTATCACTCATCTGGCATTCAATCCACCGCAAGGAATCCAACGCAAATCAACCACTATCACTCATCTGGCATTCAATCCACTGCAAGGAATCCAACGCAAATCAACCACTATCACTCATCTGGCATTCAATCCACCGCAAGGAATCCAACGCTAATCAACCACTATCACTCATCTGGCATTCAATCCACCGCAAGGAATCCAGTGCTAATCAACCACTATCACTCATCTGGCATTCAATCCACCGCAAGGAATCCAACGCTAATCAACCACTATCACTCATCTGGCATTCAATCCACCGCAAGGAATCCAACGCTAATCAACCACTATCACTCATCTGGCATTCAATCCACCGCAAGGAATCCAACGCAAATCAACCACTATCACTCATCTGGCATTCAATCCACCGCAAGGAATCCAACGCTAATCAACCACTATCACTCATCTGGCATTCAATCCACCGCAAGGAATCCAACGCTAATCAACCAATATCACTCATCTGGCATTACATCCACCGCAATCAATTTGGTTTTCTCAAGGGCTCATAGAAAGCACTTCAGACCAGAATATACATTAAGCATCATAGTGATGGGCAAACCCTTGTGTTACAAATGAACATCATCATGGCAAAAATTGTACAAAGAAAATTCCATGGCAAAGAGGATATGACCTCATATTTTCACTTTGATTCAAGGACAAATGACATTGGTGTTAATACTGCCTTAGGTACATCTGCAGGGACATGACGTAATGCAAGTTACTGTGACAAGAAATGTATTCCTCTAAACATTTCATCGTTTGTTATTTTTGTATAATCATGACTGTAACATATGACTGACAGCCTAATGGTGGAAGGGAATTGCAAAGTTTCGTAAGTTTCGTAGGAAATTTCAAGCACAATGTACATGTATATACATTTTTGCCATGTCTAATTTTTAAAAGTAACAAAAACCAAATACCTATTGCCAAATCAATAGAAATTTTACATTGTCTTCCTCTTTTAACTGGTTAAGCCATGTCACTTAAAGCAATCTCCAGTGATAACAATCTACACTCAATAAAATGATTGTATAACAGCATAGAGATGAAGACAGGCCCCATTAAATGTAATGTGAGAATCCATGTCACATAATCCAATATATGAAGACAATGCAATTGGAATTTAAACATCCTTAGGAGTACAGTCTGTGATAAGATGGTCTGCATATTGATGCTTACCCAGTAAGTCCTGTTGCTGACACTGACTTGATTGCTTCCCACAGATGTCTCAGGAATCGCTCATTGAATGCTAGTAAATATAATAACCTGTGACACAGAGAGAGACAAAAGAGATTGCATAACATGCACAGACTCATACAATGCCCACGATAGTTGGTGACTATGACAGCAATAATGAACTGAGGGCTGGTCTCTGCTTCTAACAAATTATTACATTAAAAAAAATAGTATTAATTAACGGTTTAATAAAGAAAGTAGGATAAAGTGGGATTGAAAGCTAACTGGAACCACTGGAATGTGTAAACAGTGTTCTACCTACATGTACTGAGCAACACAAGCTTCACAGTTTAGAATTACAAATTACGAGTAGGATCTTATAGGAATCACTACAGTACACCAATGACACCTATTTTGGAACTACACGTACATGTAGCCACGCACTGAATATTGACTCCTTCATTGTGAAACAAAGTTAAGAATTGTCACATGTGAACTCTGTCTCTATACATGAGAGTGACCTTTACGCTGCACATGTGCTTCCAAGTTGTCAATGGTATTGAATGGATGCAATTAAAACTCAAGAATTAGCAGACTTAAGGATAAGGATATATATTTAATTCTAAGAAGACCAATTCACAAAGTTCTTACGGTGTTCTTGGGACATGCATGCTGTGTTTGACCATGAGCGTGTGGCAGATACTGCACAGGGCTGTCAGGACAGAGATGTCACTCTGAGAGACCACAGCAAGGAGATTTTGGGCATACGTAGACATGCTTAATATCTGAAGACACTCATCTCGGATCTCCATCAAAGAGGATGCTCCTCTAAACTGTTCAGACAAATTATTGAAGAACACACTGTAAAATATTGCCTGAAGTACAAGTAAAATAATGTTTGACTCACATTTTTTTTGGGGGGGGGGGGGGTAGCCTATAGGTTTTAAGAGTATGTACAACAAATTCAATACTTTAACGGCCTTCCCCACTCACCTTTCCTGTAAATCACAAAAGACAAATTACATGTATACATTTGGTGTGCTTTGCTACAAACAGTTCTTATCAATGCAAATGTAAACAGTTCACGTCTCACCAGCATACATCACACTACACCAACTGTTCAATGTACACTGATACCAAAAACCTCCATCTATTTTTCATGTGAAATAGTACAGCAGATTCAGGGGCCGATCAAGAATTTTGTTGCAGGGGGGGGGGGGGGGGGAGGTTTCATCGGCCAAAAATCTGAAATGTATACAGGGTTTTCCCCCAGACACTTGGCCGGGGGGGGGGGGGGGGGGGGGGGGGGGGGCCTGGACCATACTTTAAATGGGGGCGCTGTTCAAATCCGTCAATTTTTAACACTAGATCACAGAACAGTGTACATATTCCCAACCAAGCTGGTTCTGTCAGTATTTTGTGCAAAGGCAGACATTATTACCGGGGGGGGGGGGGGGTGCATTTTTTTCATGAATTTCTAATTCTATGGAAATCTTTTTTTTTGGAAAGAGCAGGGTTTTTTTTTAACCTCCCCCCACCCGATCCGCGCCTGAAATTGGTGATAAGATTGTTCAGTTTGATGATAAAGGCATGACATTTGGCACAAAGTCAGAGTATGTCATGGGAAAGATATTTGGCTGTAGTGCCAGAGCAGATTTGTCCTTTGGAAAAAATATCATAGAATAAAACAAAAATTTCAATATGTCGGCCACTGCATGTTATTCTATGATATTCTTTTCAAAGGACAAATCTGCGATGGCCCTTTAGCCAAATATCACACTATGATATTTGGCTATGATATATCACATTACTGATCACCAGTCACACTTAATGAGCTCCCTTCACCATTGGAATCCCTTCAGTCTCCTGAGGACATGCAGAGTATGCTATCCTCACCAACTCATAAGAGATTTGTCACACGGTGCAAGAGTAAATCTTTATCTTAAGTGCTTCCTTCACCATGCAAACCTTCAAATCTTATCAAAACCAAAAAAACAGAGAGTAATCAATATATAGCTTACTTCAGGGTCACTTGTTTCCATTTCTTCTTCAAGGTCGTGGTCTGAATCATCATCATTGTTACTTGCACTTGGTAGGGTAGGAAGTAACAGCTTGATCAGGTACAGATATCTCAAGATGTCTTCACTATCAAGAGATGCTATACAAACAACCAGGAGAGATATCATTCAATCATTAAAACAGGCTGCAAAGTATGTACAAACCAAATTTCTTTTTCATTTACAATCATTTGGGCTACGTGTATAAAGCCACCTAGGATCATTTGTAATTAATCAGAAAAGTTCCTACTGATTTCTTGACAGAAACCTTGCTCAAAGTGAAGATAGGGCGGGTATTCAAATCCCTTGAAATCATTCCAGCTGAATGGCACCATTTGGATGAAAACTAAACATTGAAGGTGGTTTCAAAATAGGGTGCTCAAGGACACATTATTTTTTTCACATTGCATTAGCAATGGAGTCCAGTTACGAGACCAAAACAATTGTGCACACATATGCTGTTATCTAAAAATGTAAGCCGGGTTGTTTTTAAATTACTTGATTTGTGGATTTTTCAGTCAGGTCGGGTGGGTAAGTGGCGAAAAAAAACCCACTACCCCCCATAATGGTGCACCCAGTATTCGGACACACAAGTGTTCAAACAAAATGTCGTCATTCAATTTTTGCACAAAAATTATCAAATTTTGCCAGGGTAAAATTATCGAAAAAAATGTATACAGGGTGAGTAAAAAAAAGCGGAACCCAAACCCCAAACAATATATTTCATATTTAAAAAAATATGTAGCACCAAAAATAATAATGACTGGAAAGCCAATTTCATAAGCTACTTTTAGATGGAAAAATTACTGAAATTGGTCAATCCGTTCAAAGAATATCACCATTTAAACCTAATGACCCCAACACCTGTCTCGTCCAAAAAATGCGATTTCAACAATCGTCATCACAATTGTCTTCAAACATCACCAGCGATGAAATCTTAGTTTAAAAGTTAAGAATATGCAACAAAGTCCTATTAAAGGCCCATCTTTTCAAAAAGTAGATTTTATACGTCATATTGTTTGCCTTACCAGGGTTGTTAATCAAAATATTGTGTACTACAGTTTGTGACAGTTGTTGAAACAAGTATTCTGTGTCATTTTCTTTGCTGTTCCAAACAGTCAAAACACACAATAAATTGCTTTTTTTGGACGAGACAGGTTTTAGGGTCGTTGCGTTTAAAAGGTGATATTCTTCGAACGGATTAAGCAATTTCAGTAATTTTTTCTTCTAAAAGTAGCTTTTGAAATTGGCTTTCCAGTCATTATTATTTTTGGTGCTACATATTTTTTTAAATATGAAATATATTGTTTGGGGTTTGGGTTCCGCTTTTTTTGACTCACCCTGTATCATTTAAAGTAACGATTATATTGAGCTGAGGCAACTTTTGCACGAATGGCAGAATCAGCCTAGCAGCAACATTGCCACATTCATTGGCCATTCAAATTCCATGTGCATGCATGCAACCCACCGCCCTTTCATTAAAATGAACGTTAAAATGTACAAATTCGCATAAAGGAGAAATCAAGTTTGTAAACTGACTAAAATACTTTGGTGACAGGAACTGTATGCTCGAGCAATGAGTATTTACTGAACTAAAACTTCAATAGGTTAGTTGTAACTTGTTATGCACCCTACCTACTTCAGATTTTTAGACATTTTGAAGCTTCAAATGACATATAATATGCAAAAAATGCAAATGATCCTAACCTTTAAAATGAAAAAAAAAAAAATAAACTGGTATAAAGATTTGCCCCTTTGTGTTGATACAAAAGGGTTTGAAAAAAGTAAAAAAATAGAACCATTTTTCACATACATTAAAGCATTAGTTTTGAATGAGCTTTACACAATAAAAAATAAATCAACACTATGTTTTTAAATTAGAGATGCAAACAATTCTTTGTTTAGGTGATGGAATGCATTTATTTTTGTGAAATGTTCCTATGAGAAAAAAAAAATCGTGTGGTGCTTTCATTATCTATACATCACATAAACAAAAAGAATTATTTTTTTACTTAGCACAGGTGGAACTAGTGTCATCACGGAATACAGCAACCAAGGTGACTCGTCCACATGTAAATGACACACGGTCATTCCTGCTGCACTCTGATTGGTGGATACGATGGCTTGGAGTAGTTTAGAGACAGGGAAGGTACATGACGCTTCAATGACGGCTGGTAACAGAAGTGAGCCAATTGATTCACTGAACTTAGGACAAAGAAGCTCCCTGCACAGACAGCGAAGAACCAGCTTGCTACATGGAATTCAAGCAAAGGGACATCATAAAGTTCTTCATGGATTCAATAAACCTTGTAATGTTTGAAATCAGTTTTATATCACTCCAAAAAGGGAATGCTCTTGCAAAATGTTAAGTCTAAGGGGCCATTCAGAATAGTCAAGGTTAACAAATTTCAATCTTATTTTGTGGATGGGTGGGTCAAAGGAAATAACTGAAAATCTAAATTCAGTTTTCAATTAAAGTAAAAGAAAAAAGTAAAGGAAGAAGGGAAAAAAACCCAAATGCCAAGCAGCCTCTTCAAGATCGTCTGTCACGTCTATGTTGATGTGAGTTCTTGGTTCCAAAATTGTAAGTTCCAAATGTATTTGATTTATTTGCACCATTAAAAAACTGTTATCTTTTTTCATAAAAAATGTAATTTGCCTTGCTTAAATGTTAATCAGAATTTTTAAGGCAACATAAAGTACATGTAAAGGTTAATGGTAAAAGGCCAAGGCACAAGTGTTCATGCCAAGTATGGTACATTTATGTTAGGTTTATCGGACCCAAGACTGCTTTTATACATTAGTCTTTACATCTGTTTCATTCCTGTGTCTATGGTGTACTAGTATACCCTGCATTTCCTTCAGTTTAGTTTGCATGTATGAACCTCCGTACTTCAATTGAATAGCGAAATCAAAACATAAGAGTACCCTCTCTAACAGTCTCTATAACAAGGAATAAAAAAAAGGGGAGGGGCAAAATTCATGGTTTTGAAAAGTGAAAAGGCAGGAGAATTCCACCCTTGCCCATTCTTACTGCCTACACTGAAATGGCAGTATCATGCTGTATTCTCTAAAAAGAACAGAGATGGTCTAGGAAATATATGATTGGCCTGATAAGCAGCACATATATACAAATAAGACTACAGATGCCTCTTTATTAATACCTAGTTTTGTTATCAAAAGAAAAAAGTACCTGTTAGTCTCCTGGTTGTGTAGCCTTCTAACCAGCCTGGATGGTCTATAAACCAACTGAAGTGTCGTCTCTGCTAATGGTGGATGGTTGGGATATTCTATTCCGGGTGGTAAGCGTTCGTCCATTAATATCCTGATATATCTGTAGTAACCTATAATAATCATAACAATAACTATATGATATTGGATGGCTTAGAGGTGGATACAAGAACATATTGCACGAGCTATGGACGAGTTCAACATTGTCATAGCGAGTGCAATATATTCTTGTATCCACCGAAAAAAAGTCATCCAATAGTATTATTATTATTTATATCAGGCTGACTTGATCAGCAAGAAATACAATTCAAGACACTGTCTTCATTTCATCTTTTTCGTCAAACTATTTGAAGCTGCTACTGTAATTGTTGACAACAGTGCACATATACCTGATCTTTTGCGCGCTGCATGCGCGCATGCAGTGCGCAGCATGTTCCGTGTTCGACGGTACGCGCACGCGCTACGCTCTGTTGAGTGGTTGACAACTGTGACTTTCTATGCTCTTGATCGTGACCGAACCAGCAAAAATGCCGGATGACTGCAAGTATGACTGCAATAATAAAAATATTATTGTAGTCATCCGGGTACCTTTTTTTTTAAGCATGCAATACACTGATTTATTTTTACCACTGGAAGCCCGATATAAATAATAATAACTCATATTTACAGAGCACCTTCACAGAGTAATACAAAATGCTATAAAGAGATAAACAGGAAAAAGATGAAGTATGGCTAGAACATAATATTAGTTTTTAAGACTTGTTTGAGCTTCAGAGCTGTCTAGATATTGATGGGGAAGGAGTTCCCAATTCAAGGCTCATCAACAAAGACAGCGTGCTGCCCTGTATTCCTGACAGTGTGATGGAACCAACACCTAGTTCAGATATTTGAAATCAAGTACTTTAGAGACATATGGTGTTTGACAAATCGGCGAGGTCCATCCTGTGGCAGTGATCACTTGGGAAATGGAAATTCTTCAGAACATTACAAATAAAATGCCTTATGCTATTTTCTTGGAGATTGTTGGGAACAAGTTGCCCAATGTTAATAGTCAAACACTACCATTACGACAGTAGTTGTCTCCATAGTATGAACAGTCAATACACACCAACCATGATTTTAATAGTAGTGGATTTGGACGAGTTTCCACAGTTAATAAATGAAGAGAATATTAACTGAAGAAAATACTAACCGTTTTGTACAAGATACAGCAATGTGTCAGAGACTGCTAAATCTACATCTGCATCCGACAGCCTTTGTGATTGCTGGTATAAGGCTCCTTCTGTAAACACTTCTAACATCCTGAGAGGCACAGCAATAGGTACGTGGGAATCACCTCCTAACATTCTGCCAACAATTATTGCAAAATTGTGAAATGAATGAACAACATTTTTAAATGCATCTTATCAGGAGATATCTGTATTTGTATGTTGGGTCTCTTTTAACAATTTCTATTATCACAACAGTATTTAAAGAGGTTGTGGAATGCTCAAAAACATTTCCGTCATTTTTTGGGTATATGTAGCCTAAGGTGTGATGAAATAAAAACGACTATTGGGTCATTCCATGCCAACTCAACAAATGGTGCACACCATCACCTCTTGGATTTTTTTCTTTTTTGGTGTACTGAAAGATACTTAGGAGAAATGCAAATACTGAAAATTTGGGGTCTCTAGGACTTTTCGTTCTTGCGCAACAGCATTTTGAAATTTGAGGTGGGCAGGGCCAAAAGTGCGTCGCGTCACGAAATTCAATGTTTAAAGGGCCATATATTTAAAACTATACCCCCCAGACATTTCAAACTTGGTAATCTGGGCTACTTTTTGCTGTAGATTTCAAATATTTAAACAGAAAGAAAGTAGCTTGTTTCATTTTTAAGTTAAAGGGGCCCCAAAATGGCCCAAAACTCATCTGGACCAATGTTCGGGGGGGGTGTAAGTCAAAAATTGAAAATATTTTTTTCACCAAATTTTTTGCCTGTAATAGCCCCAATTGAAACTACTTTCATGTAAAATCTTACACTTATATTAACTTCATTGAATGAGATATAGCCCTTGCAAAAAGCAAATTGTTTATTTTTACGATAACTTGACCCCCCAAAAACCAACGTCAGACATTCCGCACCAAATTTTGCTTCACATATGTTTGAGGTTGGTCCTTAGTGAAGTCCTCTGAAAAGTTTCATGTTGGTGTCTAAATGTCTTCAGTAGATAGCTGGGCTTTATAATGAGTCTATATCTTACGGTGCTGGTTCCGTAACATACAAGTACACGTACATGTACATAGAATAAAACAGCAGTTGGTACATAAAGAATAAGTTGGGTATGAAACTTAGCTTACATTTGTACATGTAGACAGTTGATATAATTGTTTACAGTTTCACAGGTGAAATTATGCATTCCTTGTGATGTAGTTTTGATGAAGTTGAATGAGTTGCATGATGGTTGCCTCACTAAGTTTGTATTGCCTTCCACCGCTATGTAGAAGTTCTGGTGTTGGTACGCAACACAACACATCAACAAATGGAATGTTACATTTATCCTCTCTTTGTGGCCAATAGAGAGTATTTGTTGATTCCGTCCTGTACATGAAGCAGACATACACATCCTCATGAAGTTGTGATACATGTACATCTTCTACAATTTAGCAATGTACCAAACATCATCATAGACCACACAAACATATTTTCCTGGGTTGAGGTCAGCTGCTACAATTGGTGCATGATGAGTTTGAGCATACATGCAACTCCTTGGATGAACTAGGTTTCCCCTTATCCATAATGAAAACTAAGATCAATCAGGTTAAAACCATAGACCCTCTACTCAAACTGAATCACTTCTCTTTGGTTCAGGTTAGTGCTATACTATGTTGTGCAAGTGAGAACTGGTTAATTACTACATACATGACATGCATGCTGTGTGATGAGCACATGGAAAGAATTAGACTCTCAAGTCATTTAACCTAATTTGCATATAATGCACACATAGGTCTACAAGCAACTGTTTATTGAGCAGGAAATGGGTAGTCTTGACCCAAGTCTTTCAACAGTCGGGGGATTTTGTTGTGCTGGTTCCGTAAAATACAAGTACATGTACATGCACATGTATGTTACGGAACCTGCAGCATCATAAGATATAGACTCTTTATAAAGCCCAGCTATCCACTGAAGAAATTTAGACACCAACATGAAACTTTTCAGAGGACTTCACTAAGGACCAACCTCAAACATATGTGAAGCAAAATTTGGTGCGGAATGTCTGACGTTGGCTTTTGGGGGGGTCAAGTTGTCGTAAAAATAAACAATTTGCTTTTTGCAAGGGCTATATCTCATTCAATGAAGTTAATATAAGTGTAAGATTTTACATGAAAGTAGTTTCAATTGGGGGCTATTACAGGCAAAAAATTTGGTGAAAAAAATATTTTCAATTTTTGACTTACACCCCCCCGAACATTGGTCCAGATGAGTTTTGGGCCATTTTGGGGCCCCTCTAACTTAAAAATGAAACAAGCTACTTTCTTTCTGTTTAAATATTTGAAATCTACAGCAAAAAGTAGCCCAGATTACCAAGTTTGAAATGTCTGGGGGGTATAGTTTTAAATATATGGCCCTTTAAACATTGAATTTCGTGACGCGACGCACTTTTGGCCCCGCCCACCTCAAATTTCAAAATGCTGTTGCGCAAGAACGAAAAGTCCTAGAGACCCCAAATTTTCAGAATTTGCATTTCTCCTAAGTATCTTTCAGTACACCAAAAAAGAAAAAAATCCAAGAGGTGATGGTGTGCACCATTTGTTGAGTTGGCATGGAATGACCCTATTGTGTCTGTCATGAAATGAGTACAAAAGGTACTTTTGAGAGCTGTTTTTCAGGTCCTGTTTCGACCCGAACTTGCAATTTGTGTAAAAGTCCTCGTTGGGGGCAGCAAACAAAACATAGTAAATTGAAACATAATAAACAGGACTCCCGATGCAGCGTAGTATAAACGAGTCACCGAAAAATGACGGAAATGTCTTCGAGCATTCCACAACCTCTTTAATAAACTTTTGTGGATATGACATAACCTGAACACAAAATGTGTGTTCATTTCATGTAGAACAAGTCAGGTGTGTTTACAAACACAAATGCCCCGCAACCGTGACTGTTCCCATGACATAACACCACTCTTTTAACATCAACTTATGTACCTAGGTCACATGGAACTTTCATTGACAGCATTAGTGTCTTCTGTAGGTTTTATATGAATTAATCCCTAATCCCTTTGATCTCAGAATAAATACAAGATTTCTATTGTTTTAGCCACTGTGACCTTGACCCTTGACCTGACAAGATTTTTCTGGACACACACACCCACCCACCCACCCACCCACCCACGGAAGGACAAGGCGGAAACAGTATGCCCCTTCGGCCTCGCCGCGGGGCATAAAAATTAATCCTATGATAAAAGAACAGTCAAACTCAGATTTTGTTTTATACTAAAAACAGGATATTGGCAACAATGGTAAATGTGAATGTTTGTATTGACATGTCTAAATGAAACAGGATTTATGTATGATGAAGCAGTAATAAACATGTGGTTTATAACCTCTTAGGGGCCTGGCCACCGATAATGGCCCAAGCCGAAATAGCTTTTTGATCACATGGCATAAAAAGTCGAAAAGTTGACACAACTTCAGTGATTTTGTTCAAGCATTTTACACCCTGTTCAGATCAGGCCACTTCTACTGTGGGAGATGGGAGATCATGATCAGTGCTTCTGAAGCAGTTAGCTGTAGCTAGTGCACGTGGCGCGTACTGCATGCATGTGACAGATGTGAATTTCATGAAGTGAATTCATTATTAGGTTTTGCCCTCCACCGACGTATAAACAATGTATACTTAGTGTGTTACACCCCCCCCCCCCCACCCCCGAGTGAAAATGAGAACAAAAAAAAAAAACAGTGGTAAGGCCAAAAAAAAAAAGTGTCCGGTTTCTGGTATGCGCGCGCGTCGCCGTAGCCATGCGCGTCGGCAAAATGAAAAAGTTTTTTTTTCAATGAAAGATGATGTCTCAAAACCGCCAAACTCACTGGTTTGACTGGAGTCCTGCTGCTGCACAATTTTAGCGAGTTTTTGGATGGGGTTATGGTCGAGAATAAGCTTTATGTGGCCTCTCTGGACTCCCATATATTTGCACTAAGTTTAGTCGGGCACCATTTGCAGTCATCAGCACACATTTGAAGCAAAAAAATCAGGTAAAATATTAAAAAAAAGCCGCATCGCCGCACCACTTTTTGGGCAAGCTCCATACCAGAAACCGGAGACTTTTTTTTTTTGGCCTAAGACATCTTCACTAGAAAGCAGGAGGTGGTGGGTTTGACGCCCACCAAAATGATTTTGTTCTCACTTTCACTTGGGGGGGGGGGGGGAGAGTACACCCTGAGTATACAGTGTTTATATGTCGGTGGAGGGCAAAACATAATTCTGAAGATAATGATAGTGAATCATCAGCTAAAAACTATTGACGTTTTCAAGTGTGCCATTTTTGGAAACAATTGACCTAAAGTTGTGACTAATTTCTACACCACATTTTTACCTTAGAACTAAAAACATGTATCAAGATACACCTACATGTACCAAACCTGTCCATAAGTTCTATTATTAAAGAAACTGGTACTGATATTTAACTGAATGAGGTTAAGGCTTATTAACTGAGACATTTGGCAAACTCCTTAATAAGTTGTGTGCTAGGCTACTCCGCCCATGCCACTACCCTGGCTGTTATTTTCCCCTTCTACTGTGCCTTTGTGCCTTTATCCAAATCCAATGCCTGGTTATGTAATGGCTAGTGGTAGAGGATAGATGTTAACAGTTAGGATAATGGTTCAGTTGAAGCTTACAATCAATGTCATCAAATCCTTTGGTTTCTCACCTACAACACAGGAGCAACAATTTCCTGATCTGATGCAGCCAGGTAGCATGATGGTGGATCAGCAGCTCTACACACAGATGTTGATGCTTCAGGAAAGTCTGACATAATATAATCTTCACGACAATAGACAAAAACAAATATTAAATCAAAAAGGTTTTATTATTAAGGAATAACAGTGTGAGTACCCAGTCTTCATAATGAGCAGGTTGGCATGGTTGGGGGATGGCCGCTGTTAATGTACCAAGCTGAAGAAAGATTAAATGTACCATTTCAAAAAGGTGCTCGGGTCGTGTTCACCCAATGATATAGTAACTGATAATGGTATTTTTTTTCATAGTTTTTTTTTTTATACAAAATATTAAAGAGAAGATAAAAGGTGTGCAATTTGAAATGTTTACAAAATGGTCAGGGAGATGGGTCATGAAGGGTTGTCTTTCCTTGAGGCTACAACTTTGTTCTTGCAACTAGCTCATCCACTCCTTTGTTGGCAGTCTCCCAATTAGTCAATGTCTTTGTTCAAGGAGCACTAGTCAGATGTCATAAAGCCATTATGCAATGTAGCCAGGGATTACACCCAAAGTCATGTTGCAAGCAACATCAGCAATGTCAAAACCTGGGCAATAGCAAATGCAAATCACCCCGAGAGGTTTAGGCGTTTTCCATTAAAAGTCATCCCAATAAACAACAAAGGGAAACTGACTAGGCATATACATGTACATAATTATAAAGTTGAACAAAGAAATTGACTACAGCGGGATTTGAGCCTATGACCTATGGAATAGCATACTGGGGCTCTACCAACTGAGCTATCCAGCCCTACTCATTATGCTAGCAATCTTCCAATGTCGATGTTCAGTATGAAATAATTTCTACAAGAATCAGTTAGCTTCTGAGCAATTATGATTACAGAATACAATACAATGCATAAATAAAATGGTGATCACAAGTTAGTTCTCAAAAATTGTTGAGCGGGTAAGAGTGCATACGTGCATGTTACGGGCAGTCGATCTCGCCCTATCTCGCCCAAACCCGTCACGTATACGCATGAGAGTGCTCGAAAAGCGCACGACAGATGAATGAAATTCTGGCAGACACCTCGCAAGTCACCGAAACTCCTCGATATATGGAATTCATTCTAAAATATTTGTTTCATTTGTCAATTGTCAACATTTCAGATTGGGAAAGACTGCTGATTATCAAATCAGATTGGAAATTAGGTGATATTTAAAGGGTGAAATTTATAACAGAGCTCTCATTGGTCAAAAATAATGTCATTGAGAAAGCCTTGACAATAACATGTAGTTCTTATATGCCTATTAACAATACGCACAACTTATCCGTGCACACAATCTCGCCCAATCTCGCTCGATGGAAATTGTTAGAGAGGAGCCAAATTTAAATAAAGTTTTTTATTCAAGATTTGCTTATCAGCACAGTTATACTTACCAATCTCTGTGAATCTAAATCCTCCCTGAAGAATAAGATCAATTGAGACTGCAATGACAGCAGGGTTTCTGCATTCAAAGTAGACGATGATGACGATGATGATCTACCCTTTCCTCCTTGTTGGACACGCCCCATCTCAGCATCCCATTCATTCCTAAGCTTAGCTTTAAGTCTGAGCCTGATCAGTGATCCACGCACAAAGGATTGGATGATTGTGGCACTGTGCTGCTTCCTTCTCTCCTCCTATGGGTGAGTTCAGGATTGATGTCATTAGTATCAATTTAGGATTAATATTTGAGAATAAAATAGTACTGTGATCCGAGCAGGACTACAAAGATAAGTTAGAGCAAGACGACTACAAGCCCTGCATTGTATAGGAGTGTATTTGATTGGTAAATATCATTTCACAAACAAGCACATGTACTGAAAGGAACGCTTTCAACTGGAAGGTGCCCTTTTGGGCGCTAAAACCTATTTCCCACAAAGTTATTTCAGTGGGAAAGATCATTAAAAAGTAAAATATACATGTGCCACACTTGTGCCTTGACAAATTGTTGTGTTTGTGTATAAATTACACATACGGGAATAAGGGGTACACAATTTTGGTCCTCATCCATTGAGCCATTAGAGTGCTAGTCTGGATTTAACTCATACGTTTCTCTATTTCTGAAAAGTTGTCAAGAACCCCCACCCAAGGATCGCTCCATCCAAGTTACATTAAAATCCATGAAATTCTGTAGACAAAGAAACATTTGAAGCATATTTGAACAATGACCTCTAATGATTCTACATGACCTTTGACCTCAGTAATCCGATGAAAAATTGTGTCTTCTTACCCAAGGGTCACTGCGACCAAGTTTCATCAACATCCATGAAAGCATGTAGAAGTTATACACTTTGTTCAAAAACTTAACCTAGTTTTTAACATACGGTCATAGTATTACGGGGATACAGACGACTTCACGGGAAGGCCTAGTGCGGTAGGAGCATTGTTGTCCTTTTATCCCTTTTTCTAAAGATTCAACTCATGGGGTACCGTTTTTCTGAAGATTTCACTTGTGGGGCACCGTTATTTGTACGAGTACCCCACAAGTGGTCGGGGCCCAATTTCATGGCTCTGCTAACCACAGAATTCCGCGCTTACGATCACCATTTTGTGCTAACCGCGCTAGCAGAAAAATTCTGTGCTAACCCTGTAAGCACAGAATCCTTCGTTACGGGATGTACGCATGTGCATCAGCCAAAATTCCTCGCTAACGCGTGAAATGCGCTTACCGTAAGCACAAAATTTCTGCTACAGTAAGCAGGTTTTTTTCGTTAACAGTAAGCAGAACCAAGAAATTGGGCCCTGGTCAGGACGGTTATACAGAATTTCGGACTGGTAAGTGTCCCCCTTAACTGTTTAGGTGACACAAAAATAAAACAATCAAATTATAATTTAATACAAAAACAATTGAGGACATTTTCCCCATTTGTAAGCATATTTTGCCTTCTTATGATTCCCCTTCCCCTAAAAAACATGCAGATTTTTCTGTCAACTATTCCTAACAACACAGCAATGACAAAAATTATGAGTACATGAAATTACGTGCTCACCTCTCTTTTTAATCTTTCATGTTGAGTACGCTGTAGAAGAGATGACGTTTCTTCCTGAAAAATTTGATGTCAACAAACTGAAACATTACTAAGTAGTAGGTACACACATAGATATACTACACGTACACACTACATGTACACGCATACTACATAGACTCATTTCTTCAATTGTGGTAGAAATCAAGAGTTTATTTCCAAAACACTATATATCCATTAAAAATTATGTGAAAAGTTTGCCTGTTTATCAAAGTTTAAAGAATAAAACCAATAAAAACGATGTTTGTAATCTTCTGTTTCTGTTTGACTGTCCCCTTAAGTTGTGTTTGACTAAAACCCATCCAAACTGACTTTGGGCAGCCAGGAGACAGTGTGATTCTTATTCGTAACAAAATGGCATATCACGTTTTGAAAATAAACTCTTCATATTATGGTACACGCTCATGTTCACGACAAACTCTACATTAACTCTAGAACAACAAAAGACTGTGAAACCAACATGATTTAAAGAATTATAGGAAGAGCAACAAAACCGATTCCAAAGGCCATCTGTTGAAGAAAAGTTTTAAAAAAGCCAGTTTTTTACAACGCTGGTCGGCCGACCAGCGTCGTAAAAAAACTGGCTTTTTTGAAATAATGTCCTCAATTTTCTATATAATTGGAAATTGATACCAAAAAACCCTTTTTTTAAGAAAATGACAGCACACAAGGTACCATACTTTTACTGGACGCTTTAGACTGTCATTCACCAACAATCCAGTAAGGTATTTCATAATAATTTGGTAAGTTTTGTCTTTATGTTTGCAAATGTTGTATATTCCCTTTAAATCCATCAATACAGTGTAGTTTAAACAAAAAAAGGTGGGTATTGATTATTGGTAACTTAAATTTGTATTGATCATCAAGTTCAAAAAGTGATTAATAAAAACTGTACACAAAAAGTTGATTGCAGCAGCCATAGTGATTGGCTCCAATCTTGACTACATGTACAGGTACATGATCTGAGACTGATCGCAGTTCAACCTCCAGTCCTGACCTTGATTATATCATCACTTCACTCATTAACCCTAACTTCCTAGGGGGTATGCAAAATCGTATTGAAATTGGAGGATTCAGCACCCGATTTCACGAAGCGCTGCGACGCGTTGCAACTCGAGTTACGACGTGTAACACGTCGCAATTCGCAACGCGTCGTATCTTCCATTTCACGAAAGTTGCGATGTACGTGTTGAACACGTCGTAAGTTCCTTGACAACGGCTTAAAACACGTCGCAAGTTAAGACGTGTCTATTGGTCGTCACAAAATAAGAAGAGTCATTTCTAAGCCAGTTTTATGCCACAAACATTACATTAACGAGATTATAATACCGAGGCAATGTGTGTTAAGTTGTAAATAGAAAATTCATTGAATAATTATGAATTAGACCGGAATATTAGAGTTGAAATTTCAGAGAAGCTATACAGTCCAATGAGAGCTTGTTTTCCTTCAAAATTGCATCGCACGGCCGCCATTTTGTTTTACGTTTTAACAAATTTTGAGCTGAGATCCGACGACTCTTTGTTGAATATCAGACGACTATTTACTGTACGCTGACTAAAGACATAAAACAGTCACCGAGTTGTGCTATAAATACACCTACGACGCGTCGCACTTACGACGTGTTTAGTGAAATGGATCGCAGGACGCGTCGCAGCTGCGACGCATCGTAGAGATACGATGCGTCGCAGCGCTGCGATGCATCGTAAGTTACGAAGAATTTGATGAAATCGGGTGCAGGACTGTTAGGGCTGTCTGTCCTTACCTTCTTACTGGCTCCTCTCAGTGAAACCACTGGACGTCTTTTGAACTCGCCTTCAAAACTATACATATCTTTCGGACAGATCATTCACTACAAGCTCCTTTTATAAATCTGATGACAAAAAGAATAATAACATTTATTATTGCATTAATTGCATCAAAATATTTTTACATTGGCACCATCTGGACATATTTTTGTGAACTACAATATACTTCACATCATGTCAAGCTTACAAGACTTAGTTAAAGCAAACATTTCCATACAAACATGTAACCTGTAATGACTGATGTACATGTACGGCACATGTTGATCCATAACTCTCAAATTTCTGAACCGTGGATTTTTGGATGAATGGACCGACGATCTTAGCAGGGAAATTGGCGTCTGGATAACCTTCATTTTTTTTGAAAGATCCCCGAAACAAACCCTTGCACAATGGAACAGCAATACATACTGGTTGATTTGGCAGACTTTTAAAGTGGATTTAGCAGAATTTTACATGGTACGTATTACGGTCATCCTGCCATGTAAGACGGTTAGTCGGGTACCCACTGGTGGGACTCCTACCATTTTGCGCATGCGGAACTCGGGGTACCAGAGTGTCATGCCTGTCTTTGATTTTCTGATCATTTTGAAAACGTTCATTGCGACAAAGTTGTGCTGTACTTTACATCAAATTTCTTGGCAATGACAGATCCAACACTCGCGTAAATTCACAGGAAGCCTAACAAGTAAGTGATTTACCTATGGGTAAAATTATACATGGTTATACATGTATGTAGCGGATCAAAAGATACCCAAGGGAAGCGCGTGGCGTTGTATACAACGCCACATTCACGGGTCTAGGTAATGCCTAGTCCTAGTCCGTTGCGCTTTTGTCTTCAGCGCAACGGCACAAATTCACGCACGGACTGAAAACCCTTGGCCCAGCCCATAATACGTCACACAAAATTGATTAATGTGTGTGTAGTTGGGTCGTATTGCACGCGCGATCCAGAACTAGGCAAAAACATAGGTCATTCCTTGGCAAATTTTCAAATATTAGGGACTCTACAACTAATTTTGATACAACAAACTTTCGATAGAAGAGTTTATACTGTACGACTGTAGTGTATGAACAAATACATAATATAATATTGAAGTATATACTAAGAAAACACTTAGAAATGTTCAGACTAGTCTCATACTCATCATAGGGTTTGTGCACACTTGCACGGGATGACAAGTGATGGCCAGATATGGGAATCTTTCCAAAACTGCAAATGGGAAAATCAACATTTGACAAAGTTCTACATTTTTGGTAGTCCGAGTAAATTGGACCCAACTTTATTATTAATCATTTCTGGTAATGAAACCAAGGATTCCTCAAAAGCGCCCTAGGCACTGTAGCTCGCAAGCCTGAAGAAACCTGTGGAGAGAAGACAATGAGAAGAAGTTACAGTTTTAGAGGTGGGAGGAAAAGCCCAGAAGAATATTTTGGGGAAAACCCACGGAATCAGGCAGGGACTGAAAACCCAATCCACATATTGGCCCAGGCGGGATTCGAACCCGGGTCACAGCGGTGGAAGGCGAGGAAAGTACTGCTACGCCAACCTGACTTACGATCCGGATGAAAAGTGAAATTTCCAGTTCAATTCCGAGAGCTCCCCTCGCGATCGTGAACACGTTAAATTTCTGACTCGTGTTTGAATTGCGATCTGGTCTTCATGCCCAGCGTTCATTCGATGGTCCCCGTATCCCGAGTGCGATTCCGTTACCGAGCGCGCGCGATGCAACCGAGCACGCGATGCATCGATTATGATAATGAGCAGACTGGATCACGTTTGTAAACACAGGTGCATTTCGAACGATGAAAGGGAGTCGGGAACTAGCTTGAACCGGTTTCCGTCCATAAAATCTGCCCTTGTTCCCGACTCCCTATTATCGTTCGAAATGCACCTGTGTTTACAAACCAGAGTTCCGCATGCGCAAAACGGTAGGAGTATCACCAGTGGGTACCCGACTAACCGTCTTACATGGCAGGATGACAGTAATACCATAAAATTCTGCTAAATCCACGGAAAAAATCGGATACCCGATCACCACTTACCTGCCACCAAACAAATACATTTTCACCTCACCTTGTGATTTCAACCAAGAGGAATCCAGGAAACAGCGGACATGCGAAAAAAAATTAGTAAAAATGTGTTTTTAGAGCACATTTTGGATGCACATGTATGATGTAGTGCAGATCTGAGTTGAAGCAGCCGGTCAAAACTGATTGAAGTGTCTGGAACAGCGGTACGTTATACGCATGGCATCGATAACCATGACCAATGGCATAACCAATGATAGCCCCATAAATGTGGCCTATTTACTGGACTGCCTCCGTAAACATAGGCCACACATTCACATGTACAAAAACGTGTCGACTTTGCCAAATTTTGATTTTCACATTTAGGCTTACTTTTTACGGTTTTTTTTGCTTTAGAAGCATTCTCACCCTCTATATAGGCTAATCAGAAAGTGCTGCCTTTTTCAGATGTCTATTTTTCATGAAATTTCCAGATACATTGGCACACGTTTGCGTATCAAAATTTCAACATGAAATTTCACAAAAATTAAACATCTGAAAAAGGCAGCACTTTCTGATTAGCCTATATAGAGGGTGAGAATGCTTCTAAAGCAAAACAAATCTACAAAGTAAGCCTAAATGTGAAAATCAAAATTTGGCAATGTCGACACGTTTTTTGTACATGTGGATGTGTGGCCTATGTTTACGGAGGCAATCCAGTAAATAGGCCACATTTAGGCCAATGATAGTGCAATACGTCATTATGAATATTTATTTTCTCATGAATATTTAGTTTATTTCAATGGATACTTCAAATACGTCCAAAGATTGATCATTGCAACACTATAGACTGAAGCGTGGCTATGTATATAGCCACGTTCACGGGTCTACCCGTTTGCTAGTGCTACTCACCAAAACAGGAACTGCATGCACGGCCACCACTGGCCAGTGTATGTTGGCTGCAGCGCGCGCAGAACGTGAACTCGTTCACTTCAACTTCAGTTCCAACATTCAACAACACAAATTTCAATCAAGGATATGATTTGCACGTCGTCCAGAAGTCTAATTTAAAGCGAAAATGGTCAACACAACGGTCAATCAATCAACCGAGGTAGGAAACAGTTTATCCACAGAAAATTCTAGAACCAGAAAAATGGACAACGCATGAGAGATGTAAAATGTATTTCTGCAAAGTGCAATTCATACTGCATGTATTGCATGTTTCGCATGTAATTGTGTTGCTGGACTGTTTTAGTCAGTACCCGCTGATTCGCTGAATAAGCACACTCACACCAAAGTGAAGAGAAAAAGCAACCAGACCAAAGAGTGCTCCGTGCGCAAAAAAGAGGGCGCCCTGTGTGCGTTCGAATAGCTCACCCGTATCCCATAACGCGTTAACGGCATCACTTATCCGGCCGGCCGATGTGCTAACTTGTATTGGTATTGTAGAATACCCCGCCACTCGGAAATACACCCCTGAAATCTCTGGCTACGCGTTCGGGCGGTGCTCCGTGCACAAAAAGTACAGTACAAAAAGTACCGCGGTACCCCTTCAACGGCCAGAAAAGAAGAGTTGGGGGATACCTAGACTTATGTTTCCATAGTCCGTGATCTTGGTGTTATTATGGCGAGCCAAAGTAACATTTATATTAACAAAGTCTTAATACAATTTAAAGATAGCTCTAAATGATTTAGAGATATCTCTAAATATTTAGAGATATCTCTAAATATTTAGAGATATCTCTTAATACTTAAAGATTTCTCCCAATCGTTTAAAAGACAAATTATTTTGATAAATAAGTGACACACGAAAGAGCTTTATTGTCAATGATTTAAAGATATCATTAAATCATTTAAAGATATCTCTAAATTATTTAGAGATATCTCTAAATGTTGGCATCAACGATTGCTTTAAACACACCGTTTTATTGGTCACAATGACGTCTTATAATACAATTTCTAGTGCCATCCGTCTTTGATGGAAATGCTAAATGTGGTTGGCATCAACGTGGACTTTAAGTGCATTATTTGGCAACATGGATGAATGGAAATTCTTTCATTTGCAACTTCGGTTTGACATGAAATGCATTGTTGAAAAACATCATTCGCCTGAGTGTGCGGCGCTTCCTAATTTGTGAACCTCGACGGAACCGTGAATGTTTTAGAGATATCTCTAAATATTTAGAGATACCGGTATCTCTAAATATTTGAAAACACGAAGTAGGTGTTCCGAACAATTTACACACGATTTAGAGCTATCTCTAAAACATTATGAGATATCTCTAAAACATTTAGAGATATCTCTAAATGTTTTAGAGATCATAAGAGATATCTCTAAATCCTTTTAGAGATATCTCTAAATGAATATCTTTAAATCATTTACAGATATCTCTAAATGATTTAAAGATATCTCTAATTCATTTTGAGATTTCTCTAAATGATTTAGAGATATCTCTAAATTGTGTGTTAAATAATGAGACACCTACTTCGTGCATTCCAAGATTTAAAGATAATCTTTAAATATTTAGAGATATCTCTAAATCGGTTACGGCTCCGTTGAACCACTAAATACAATGCTTTGCACGCACAAGTCAATCATGTTGCCATATCGAATGCACCGTAAATCGCTGGTGTTGTATTTCAAGTATTGCATTTGAAGTGAGTGGTGTTGCCATTTTTTTTAAGTCATCGTCGAGGTCGTCAATAAAATAATTGTATTTACTGAAGCCCGTGTTACCAACATTTTAACAATAGCTCAATGCTGCGCAAATTAAAACACGATTTAAAGATACATATATCTCGAAATGATTAGAGATATCTCTAAAACTTTTAGAGATATCTTTAGATCATTTAAAGATATATCTTAATACATAACATACATCGTCGTTAGCACTAAATTGTTTTTAATGACTTTGCTAATGCTATATAAATGTTACTTTGGCTCGCCATATGTTATGTTAGATGCATCAGGGACTATGTCTGCACATGTCATAAAGCTATGCAAATCAGCATCTTATGCATTGTGGAGGATAGGTAAAATACGTAACCTGCTTGACCGGCATTCAACTGAGAAATTAATCTATGCTTTTGTTACTTCAAAACTTGATTATTGCAACAGTTTGCTTTTTGGCCTGCCTGAGTTCGAATTGACAGGTTATTCAAAATTCAGCCGCACGCCTAGTCACTAGGATGAAAAAAAATCTGAGCATATTACTCCAGTGCTGAAAAGTTTGCATTGGCTTCCAGTAAATAAGCGTTTGGAATTCAAAGTTATTTGTTATAAAAGAGTGATGAATGACTCAGTCTTAACGGACGTTTCAAACCTTGCAGGGTCGCGGTCGTGGTGACTTGCAGGTTACAGGTCACGCAAAATCTATCCAATCACAGCGTTAATTCGTCTGCCCTTCCCAGCGTCCTGTTTGCAGGGCGGGGGGTACGAGCGAAGTATGGAGGCAGGATCGGACAGGGAAAACAGCCCCGTTGCCAGCTTCGGGCATTGGGGGAGGCCTAGAGTACCAGTTAGGGGGCACACCACAATAACAAAACACATTTCGTCACTGACACTGAAAATATCCCGCAACTGCCAGTTCGTCCTGTGATAAGGCGAACTCAATAATCGGAGAAAAAGGCTAGATGGCGTACTGGCTTCATCGGTTCATGTCGAGACTTCCATGGGCAGCAACTCCGTCACCACGAAGTGGAAGTTCGCAGGGGCGGATCCAGGATTTTCAAAAAGGGGGGGCACAAAAACTTTGTGCGCGTTGCACACATAACGAGACTGAAGCGCGAAATCCCTTGCGGGCGGGGTTGAGGGCACTGGAAGCTCTACGATTTTAAATGTTGTCTCCTACATCATGAGTATTTTAAGCCATTAAGAGCAAAATTCACAATGTTTATTTTTTAATTTTAATAAAAAAAAATTGCTATCAAATACAGAATTTAAAGTCACTGTTGATGTTAGTTGAAATTGAACCCCAAAATTAGAAGGTGCTGATGACAGCCCCCGGGTGAAAAAAAAATGAAATGTGTTATTTTGCGAGCGAGCGGAGCGAGCGAGCCAAAAAAAGTCATGTTTACTATTAAAACATACATTTCTACCCAGAAATTTGCCTTGCAAACAAAGAAAATAAAATAAATTGAATTTCATTAGGGGACAGCCTGCCCCAAGCAAGGGTGGATCCAGAACACAATTTTTTTTTTTTGGGGGGGGGCCCAAAAACAAATTTGGTTCTCCAAAAAAGTGGGTCAAAAAAATAACGGCGTGGGGTTCGGGGCCCGCTTAAGGGCCCCGAAAATTTTTTTGATTCTAGATGCTCTGTGGTGCGATCTGAGGCAATTTCTGACCACTTTAAACAATGTTTTTTTGAGGAAAAGATGGTGGTGTACTCATTGCCTGCCTTTTTTGCGATGTCATATAAAAAAAAAAATTGCTTTGGTTTTTATTGGGGGGGGGGGGCATGGCCCCCTTTGGCCCCCCCTCCCTGGATCCGCCCTTGGCCCCAAGCAGCCCCTACCCCCACCCCACCCCATTTTGGTTGATGTTATTGTCGTTTCATTTTTGGGTTTTTTTTTTGGTTGCTTCCATCATCATTAATAATATCCTTTTCGTTTTGCCCCTCTCCTGGTATTTTCTTTCTTTTACCATGTAATGTAATTGGTGATTTTAGTTCAATTCGTATTTTCTCCATTATCGTCCCGTTTGTCTGTGTGTGTGTGTGTGTGTGTGAGTCTGTGTGTGTGGGTTTGTTTATGGTGTAAATCGAGCTCGCGCGGATGTGATTGGCTTCACTTTTGAGTCCCAGTATAATGTGTGGTAACTGCGGTCATATATACTTAATTTGTATATACACTTGCATACACTTTAACCACCATTTTTTCCATGTTCTTTTGAAGTCTGCAGGCTAAATAATTTAAGACGAAATGAATCGTCTGCATTCTGCAAGTGTTGTCGAATCACTTCAAGAAATGTCAAGGCCTAAGGAAAATCGTTTATTTGTATTTGGGGGGGGGGGGGGGGCTCCGATTTTCTTAAAAAGAAAACAAAAAAAACCCAGCTTTTATTTAACGGAAATGCAAACTGCATCCAAATTCCAATTTCCAAAATATAAAAAACTTTGCCAGCACAAATTTCCCGAAAGCGGCAGCATTCCTGAGCTGCCGCTTTCACATACAAGGTTTCAAAATAGTTACGTAAAAGATTTCTGGCTACTCAACCGGATCCAGAACACAATTTTTTTTTGGGGGGGGGCCCAAAAACAAATTTGGTTCTCCAAAAAAGTGGGTCAAAAAATAACGGCGTGGGGTTCGGGGCCCGCTTAAGGGCCCCGAAAATTTTTTTGATTCTAGATGCTCTGTGGTGCGATCTGAGGCAATTTCTGACCACTTTAAACAATGTTTTTTTGAGGAAAAGATGGTGGTGTACTCATTGCCTGCCTTTTTTGCGATGTCATATAAAAAAAAAAATTGCTTTGGTTTTTATTTGGGGGGGGGGGGGCATGGCCCCCTTTGGCCCCCCCTCCCTGGATCCGCCCTTGGCCCCAAGCAGCCCCTACCCCCACCCCACCCCATTTTGGTTGATGTTATTGTCGTTTCATTTTTGGGTTTTTTTTTTGGTTGCTTCCATCATCATTAATAATATCCTTTTCGTTTTGCCCCTCTCCTGGTATTTTCTTTCTTTTACCATGTAATGTAATTGGTGATTTTAGTTCAATTCGTATTTTCTCCATTATCGTCCCGTTTGTCTGTGTGTGTGTGTGTGTGTGAGTCTGTGTGTGTGGGTTTGTTTATGGTGTAAATCGAGCTCGCGCGGATGTGATTGGCTTCACTTTTGAGTCCCAGTATAATGTGTGGTAACTGCGGTCATATATACTTAATTTGTATATACACTTGCATACACTTTAACCACCATTTTTTCCATGTTCTTTTGAAGTCTGCAGGCTAAATAATTTAAGACGAAATGAATCGTCTGCATTCTGCAAGTGTTGTCGAATCACTTCAAGAAATGTCAAGGCCTAAGGAAAATCGTTTATTTGTATTTGGGGGGGGGGGGGGGGGGCTCCGATTTTCTTAAAAAGAAAACAAAAAAAACCCAGCTTTTATTTAACGGAAATGCAAACTGCATCCAAATTCCAATTTCCAAAATATAAAAAACTTTGCCAGCACAAATTTCCCGAAAGCGGCAGCATTCCTGAGCTGCCGCTTTCACATACAAGGTTTCAAAATAGTTACGTAAAAGATTTCTGGCTACTCAACCGGATCCAGAACACAATTTTTTTTGGGGGGGGGGGCCAAAAACAAATTTGGTTCTCCAAAAAAGTGGGTCAAAAAATAACGGCGTGGGGTTCGGGGCCCGCTTAAGGGCCCCGAAAATTTTTTTGATTCTAGATGCTCTGTGGTGCGATCTGAGACAATTTCTGACCACTTTAAACAATGTTTTTTTGAGGAAAAGATGGTGGTGTACTCATTGCCTGCCTTTTTTGCGATGTCATATAAAAAAAAAAATTGCTTTGGTTTTTATTTGGGGGGGGGGGGGGGCATGGCCCCCTTTGGCCCCCCCCCCCTCCCTGGATCCGCCCTTGGCCCCAAGCAGCCCCTACCCCCACCCCACCCCATTTTGGTTGATGTTATTGTCGTTTCATTTTTGGGGTTTTTTTTTTTTTGCTTCCATCATCATTAATAATATCCTTTTCGTTTTGCCCCTCTCCTGGTATTTTCTTTCTTTTACCATGTAATGTAATTGGTGATTTTAGTTCAATTCGTATTTTCTCCATTATCGTCCCGTTTGGGTGTGTGCGTGAGCTTGTCTTACATACGCAGTGTGGACTTCCGAACAAAAGACGTCCACATAATGTAGGTAGCACCGACGTTGTGTGGACTTGCCCACGTCCACACAGTGTTTCCCCATTTCTGGAAAACAGGTTTAGAGGCATTTTTGGGTTAGGTTTATCTGTAGCAGCATGAAGAGAAACACTAAAGGGAATCATAGAAAAAAAATTGGGTTGAAAGAGGTTTCACAGTTTGAGAAAAATGAGTTTTTTCACTGGTTTTTCTTAACTACACGAAAGCAATGGAAAGTCCACACTAGTCATGTGAAACAAGTAGGTGTGTGTGTGTGGGTGTGTGGGTTTGTTTATGGTGTAAATCGAGCTCGCGCGGATGTGATTGGCTTCACTTTTGAGTCCCAGTATAATGTGTGGTAACTGCGGTCATATATACTTAATTTGTATATACACTTGCATACACTTTAACCACCATTTTTTCCATGTTCTTTTGAAGTCTGCAGGCTAAATAATTTAAGACGAAATGAATCGTCTGCATTCTGCAAGTGTTGTCGAATCACTTCAAGAAATGTCAAGGCCTAAGGAAAATCGTTTATTTGTATTTGGGGGGGGGGGGGGGGCTCCGATTTTCTTAAAAAGAAAACAAAAAAAAACAGCTTTTATTTAACGGAAATGCAAACTGCATCCAAATTCCAATTTCGGATTACTAATTCGTTATAACGGATTGTTTAATTCGTTATTACGGATTATTTAATTCGTTATTACGGATTATTAATTCGTTATAACGGATTATTTAATTCGTTATTACGGATTATTAATTCGTTATTACGGATTATTAATTCGTTATTACGGATTATTAATTCGTTATAACGGATTATTTAATTCGTTATTACGGATTATTAATTTGTTATTACGAATTAGGTCTGATGTTCTCACACGTGGAAAGCACGTGACCAGGGGCATGTGTATATAGCGCCGCTAGGCGGTTTTATCTTTGCATACAACGTTTGCACTCCTGTGCCATACTTGCCGAGTAATGACTCAGAACGTATGAGTAATTCGTAATAACGAATTAATAATCCGTAATAACGAATTAAATAATCCGTAATAACGAATTAATAATCCGTAATAACGAATTGAATAATCCGTTATAACGAATTAGTAATCCGTAATAACAAATTAAATAATCCGTAATAACGAATTAATAATCCGTTATAACGAATTAGTAATCCGTAATAACGAATTAATAGTCCGTAATAACGAATTAAATAATCCGTTATAACGAATTAGTAATCCGTAATAACGAATTAAATAATCCGTAATAACGAATTAATAATCCGTAATAACGAATAAGTAATCCGTAATAACGAATTAGTAATCCGTAATAACGAATTAAATAATCCGCAACATATATACTTGCAGTGGCGCTAATGGGCTTTCGTAGTGATGAAAGCAACCAATGGCATATTTATTTGCCGGGAACCGGCTCATTTCATTGGCTGAGATACTATCATCACTGTTTACCATCTAAGAATCTTCCAATTACTGACGGCAAGTTCTCAAAGGCCTTAAAGTTCGGTGGCCTACAGCTGAACCCAAATGTATATGCTTTGTAACGAACAAGAGTGGCATTGTATCAATTTGAACAATGCGGCTATCAATCATTCTCTGGAAAGGCTTTTTCGGAGCTGACATTTTATTTGGGCATTTTTTTTTCAGAGACGGGGGAAAACTTTATGCGAAAAATGTGGGAAACTGAATTGAACGTGAAATGTCACCTCCGTGTTGTGTACATGCACATAGATAAACGATTGGGGGATGATATTCCAAGTCCAAATAATTCATTAAATGTAGGGCTCCCGATGTCTTTTTTTCGTAGTACGATTTTATTCTTCGCTTATTTAAAAAATAAAACTGCATGGCCTACATTATTCTTGTAAATGTTACTCTAGAATATAATTATTTCGGAATACATTTTGAAATTAAGTTTGAAGTCAAAGGGCTGTTGATGATCTTATTCGTATTCCTTTTAAAATTAGGAAAAACTAAGCATAATTCGTATTAAAATTTCCCCTGAAATCTAAAAAAGAATTAACTGAGAGTTCAGAACTTAATGGGCTAGGGTGTTTGAAATCGTTTTACTTTAAAAATAAATCGAGAGAACAAGACATACTAAATCGTATTAAAATAACCCCTATTTATTTGATGTCTCTCTCTATCTGAGGCCGGGACAATATAAAAGGGATGACGATTAATTCTTCACACAGAGAAACTGTTTACTATGCAATGGCCTTCATAGTACCGGTTTCTCTGTATCTGGACATCGTTGACCAAGTTTGCAATACTTTGGCCCATGTCGACCGCAGCCTTCCTCTCAGTCCACTTGGCCATAGAAATGAAATGTGTGTTAGAGTCTGTGTATTTTCAGTCTTTCTCATGTCCATGGTGCCAGTTGCGCCCGATATCCAGAAACGGTGAAAACGGTATCGACATTAGATTCACCAAAATGACGACAACAAAAACAAAACGCTCACCTTTCTGGATTGAGAATTCAAACCAATTAAAACGCAAAAAAACCCCACGAGGCTTGAAAGTCACGGACTCTCTTACTGAATAAGGTTGGATTGTATTCTTTCTGTCGAGGCTGTGCAGGTCCGTCATCTGTATTTCCAACAACGACCAGCGCCGTAACTCAGGGGATGTGCGAGCGGATGGTGATCATGTGCCGCCTCCGATGCCGAAGCTACACTTGATGTGAACCTTGAATCACATCTTTCTTTATCATGTGTGGAGACTGACGCCTTTGACGTGTTAGATGAAGTGGGCGTACATTTTTGAAAGCTGAGAGTTTGCTGCTTTAATGGACAAGACATCGTGAAAGTTTAAGCCAGGCCTACCGTATACTATAGAGCTACACACATGGTATATCTTGCATTATCTTGATGTGCGCGCCATGATGCACGTATTGGTAAAGTGCCAATTGCGCTTTCGGCATACGTTACAACTTGGCAGCGTACACAAAGATGATTCCAAGACTCAGAATCTGATTTTAGTAGTTTATTTTGAAATCTGGTATACCAATTTTAATACTTATGATTTTTGCCGATGGGGAGGGGGCAGCTGCTCAACAGGGGGAGGGGGAAGGGGTCGGCCCCACCGCGCTCCCCCCTCCCTTAGCGATGAGCCTGAGCGGAAATCTCAAGTGGACTTAAAAATGTACTTTATTTGAAGTCTAAAAGGAGTTCATTGCGACTTTTGAGGCAATAATTCCAGCTCAACTGTTTTGGGTTTTGCAATTGACTGCAGTAAAAACCAAATAAAAAAGCAGTAAAAACAAACTATACGATCTTTTGGTAAAAACTAAGACCCAATCCGAAACGGGCGTTTTGTCAGTGGCCGGCTATAGGTTGAGTGTTCGGTTAGCCCGGCTGTCGTGGCTACCCGCCTGCCTTGTATACCCGAGTCGATCCGTAGCTCGTACTCGAACGCACCTTGTGTGTGCACCATGCATGCGCGTACGCCACACTCAAAACAAAATAGGCCTAGCGCTGCAGAGCCTCTGGGGGTCGCCTGCTACTGACACCTGAAGTAAACACAAACCTTTCTTGTTTTAAAAAATTCTCGCCAAAAGGTGGATGAAGACCGGTCTTATTCCGACAGTATGTCACAAAACAATTCAACAGACGTAAAGCGCCCCAGCAAAATAGTTCGGTATGTATGACTATGTCTATGAATACGGCTATTAACTCTGCCCAATATCCGGACAGTAGCTATTCTATGGAACTGTTGACGGCACTGTGCGCTTTCTTCTAATTCACGCAATCTTAAGAATGGGCGCGCATTCTTAAGATTGTGTGGGAGTATGACGTGCACAATTTATCATGAATTCTGCGCAATCTTTAACAAACGTTGCACGACATATATTTTAATAGGCCTAGGCTAGCCTAGCTCTACTGAGTGGAGCGTTGAATTACGGGTACCCCTCCATACAAACGCTCCACCGATTTGCCATACTTTGGTAGCACCATACACGGTCGTCATGACGGTATGCATTTTGTGCATGCCCTCGCGAGGACAAGGCCAAAAAAAACTGATAAAGAAAATACAAATGAGGAAGACAGTAACCCTGGATAGATCCACACATTCATGACATTCCATATGACCCCTCAAATTGTTTCAAACAACCGGTAATTTTGAAAAAAGAACAAAATAGTCTGAACTTACCGCTCACAATTAAATGTGTCTGCCGAGTTGCACAGTCTATTTCACTGACATGACTGATGCATAATTCATTGCGCGCGTGTGTGACGTCACTATTGAAGAAAAACAAGTCGCGCTTAATCAATGACTGTTTCATGTACTGATATGTGCCCCGCACCAAAAACCCACAGTCAGACGGCGCGGGGCACATATGACTACATAAAACAGCTATTGAGTAAGCGCAACTTGTTTTTCTTCAATAGTGACGTCACACACGCGCGCAATGAATTATGCATCAGTCATGTCAGTGAAATAGACTGTGCAACTCGGCAGACACATTAAATTGTGAGCGGTAAGTTCAGACTATTTTGTTCTTTTTTCAAAATTACCGGTTGTTTGAAACAATTTGAGGGGTCATATTGAATAACATGAATGTGTGGATCTATCCAGGGTTACTGTCTTCCTCATTTGTATTTTCTTTATCAGTTTTTTGGGCCTTGTCCTCGCGAGGGCATGCACAAAATGCATACCGTCATGACGACCGTGTATGGTGCTACCAAAGTATGGCAAATCGGTGGAGCGTTTGTATGGAGGGGTACCCGTAATTCAACGCTCCACTCAGTAGAGCTAAGGCTAGCCTAGGCCCCCCCCCCATGTTAAATTAAATGTAGGCTTTTAACATGTTTAAGGAAAAATAATTCATATAATGAGAAAAAACAGTCTATGCTTCTGTACTCGTTTAACTAAGATAATTTGAATTTAATTAAAGTTGTTATAGCCCCATTAATGTAGCCAATTTACTGGACTACCTCCGTAAATAAGCCCCACTTGGAACAGGTACCCGAAAATGTCAAGTTTTTATTTTCACATTTAGACTTTGTACTGCGATAGAAAAAGTAGTCCCGCCTTTTCAGACGTCTATATTTCGTATAATTTCCAGGTTCGTTTGCACAGTGCACACGTTAGCGTATGGGGCCGTATCGTAAGTCTTACGCCTCATAGCTCCGATGCCTAATAAATCCAACATTTTGGAATTATGAGGTGTCGGATTTATGAGGCATCGGACTTATGTGTTCCGCCTCATAGCTCCGACATCTCATAAGTCCGGCGTCAAACAAACGAGGCGTACGACTTATGGACCGAAATAGAAGTAAATTTAATAGTTATTAAATAATTTAATAATTATGGGGCGTCAGGGCTACGAGGCGTCAGAATTATCAAGCGTCGGACTTATGGGCTTTGTTTTGGTTGGGGGTAAGATTTTGTCAGACTTAACATGTATGAGGCGTCGGACAGATGAGGCGTCAGACTTATGAGCACACCTCCTGGAAGGAAATCTTTGGTCATTGAATTGAGAGTTTGCCTTATGCCAAGCAATGTCTGCTGCAATATTATTGGAAAAGCAACGTCATCATAAGGACCTCTTGTTGTCACACTTTTGAAAACATCATTTGACTGATTTCATAGTCACTACAGCAAATCCGTTCCCCACTGGAGAACTTACAAAGTTTGTCCTGATCTTCAGTGAGGTCTTTAAAAAAACTGTCCATTGTTTTGTAAAAGTGGGTCATCTTCAGGAAACCGCCATAAAGGAGCATTGATTGACTTGTCAATAAACCCTAGATATTACAGCCATTGAGATGTAACAATTACAGCAATTGAAAATTGGCACTTTGGTATCAGCATAGACCGCATTGAGTGAACCATTACTTAGTCTGTGATAGGATGCAAGAAAAGCAGAGATCTTTTCCTGCAGATGATAAACATACCCACCAAACCAGAAAATAATTGTTCAAACGGTTCCCATGGAAAGGAACAAAAATGTACCCAACTTATGTGCATTTTTCATAAAAGTGTCCCAGGATCGATGTCATCCACTTTTTCCCATCACCACTTCCGGTAAATGTCTTGCAAAAACATGTTTACTGGTAAATGGAGGCAGTGGAACTTCACTGCGATGAACCAAGGAGGTTCTTTGTGATCTTAAACAGTTTCCCTGGATCAGAACTGTTTTCCATGATGAGGTTGGAGCAGAAGTCCCGACGGGCGATTTTCATTAGGTAGTTGGACTTATAAGACATACATTGTACAGTGTGAGTCTCTCTCTTCAGTGTCTTAATGTCAATTGATTTTCTTTTCCTTTATGAAATGTGTTGTGTAGGGAGGACAGGTTTGACAGGTAGGTTTGAAAACAGGTGATTAAAGCATGGAGGATCATTGAGAACTTTAGGCCAAAAAAAAAATAGTTCTGCTTCCGATTACATGCCTTTCAAAAATAGGGTCGGTCGGTCGGAATTTTTTTTTTTTTGCCAATTATTTTATGCAGATTGAATGGGGTATTCAATTATATGCGAAGTTTTAGCCTGAACTATTTCTATTGCACTACGAAAGCTATACACGAAATGGCAACAAAAAGTGAGTAAAACCTACCTTTAATTATTGTCAATATATTTACGTTCGATAATTTCAAAAAAAATAATGGAAAATTCAGGCCGTTCGCACCATATGCACAACGCTAGTCAAGACGCGGGGAGCTGGCCAAAACTCCGAGGTGTGTGATGCGTGCGTGTGTGGCGAGCGGCCCACCATGGGCCGACAGACCTGTTTTTAGGGTCAACAATTTCGGGAAACACGCGGCATGTATCACTCCAAATACGAGTAGTGCGATCTCAAAATGAACTCTTGAACACAGAAAATACATACACAGACAAGCTAGATCAATTCTGTTAATTAACTTGCAAAAATGTTCTTTCTCCATCGGTGTTTTCTTGGCATTTTTACGATGTCGAATCCGACCAGCTGACAGTGGCCTGCACTGTACTGATAGCGCGCTATCGGTCAAATAGCTAGCTATGGACTGGTTACCGCATTTTCATTATGTCTTCTAAATTGGCCCCTAGCCCTGCGCGGCACGGCGGGAACCAGTCGTTGCCACGTGACTATAGTCACCGTGCGTGACATCGAATAGCGAAGTAGTTATATCGCGAAGGGAATTTGTAATAACGGAGGTTTCTTTTGAAAAAAAGCAAATGTAAGTAAGAAAACAAATAAATACAAGCATTTTTGGATGCAAAAGGGTTGTTGAGAGGTATTTTGTGAAGACAGAAAAGACAGATTTTATTTGTATTTATTAATTTTTTTTTTTTTTTTTTTTTTTTTTTTTAGAATTGCCAATAAAATTGTTAGGGTCGCAGCCTAAAAATAGGGTCGGTCGGGTAACCGGAAGCAGAACTATTCTTTTTTTTGGCCTTATCATTACGACGAGTAATAATAAGAACTAGCGTGTGTCCATGCTGGTGCGTTGGTTGATCGACGTGCTGTTGGTGACCCATGGATTCAAGCACTTCCATCAGACATAGGGAATCACGGTTGTCGGGCACACGACCATATTGAAGTCAGCAGTTATGCATATAAGTAAAGGTTCTGCTGATAGGATAACTGATTCCAAACAGTCACCAAATTCAGAGAAAAAGGTGCCAGTTGTAATGGGGTTATTTGTAGAGTATGAGGTGCTATAGACACAGTCTATGAAGCTTGTAACTGACAATCCACTCCGAGTAATCAAAGGAGTTCAGTTCAGAAGTAGCCACTTGGGTAACATTAAGCTATTTCTAAAGAGGAGGCCAGTACCACCGTCCAGTTTGGTTTTTGCGGGGATGATCCAGAAAAGTGAAACCAGCAGGAGTGATTTCAGCTTTTTAGTGGGCAGTGTCCATCTCAGTCAACCAAGTCTCAGTTAGACAATACAGGTCAGCTCCACTGCTGCATACGTAGTCAACAAATTCAACAGACCTACTTTTCACTGACCTAGTGCACAGTTTCAGAAAAGTGCACAGTTTCAGAAAAGCATCAGAGTTGTGTTCTTGTGGATTACATGTAGAGGAAGTGAGCAATGGTATCTGAGAGCACGTTTCGGTCTTTGAACATAATGACAGCAGTGATTAATTAGTACCGGAAGTTTGCATCTTCCACCTCTGTGACCTTGATAATGCAAGATATACCATTGATTTTGAGTAAATTAAATGTTTCTTGGTGAACAAATCCACCGAAGGGGGGGGCGAAGTTGTAAGAGTCGATGACGCGTAGTTTCAACGTGATTATCTGACCTAGGTGGTTCACAGGGGCCTGGGTTTTGAGAAATGTCTATAAAAACAGTCAGTGGGAAGATCATGCCCATAAATAGCAAGGCACGTACTTCCATGTTAGGACCACTTGCAAGTGATGATTTTGTTGAGGAGAATCCACTTTGCATGGGTGTGGCATGGGAGTTCCAAGTTCAATGTACATGTATGTAACCTGATGAGCATGAGGTTCTGTCCATGTTGGTGTGAACTTGAGAAAACTCCTAACCAATGAGACTTGAACTAATTCTACTACTTGCAGATACAAAGCACCAGAAGATGCAACTCCTGATGACCCTACAGCTGACTACATGAACCTGCTTGGAATGGTCTTCAGTATGCTGGGACTTATGATGAAGGTTGGTGCATCACACACATACACTCAGAAAACCTCAGTATCCACGTATACTTGAAACAAATTTTCTTTTGTTTTTGTTCTCATATGGAATATATTTTTGCAGAATGATGATAACATAAAAACTACATACACTTATTTTGAAGCTCTATACTGGAGAATTCTGTTTTAATGCTGTTTGTTTTTAGAAGATGACCAATAGTCAATGCCATTCATTCTCCATAATAATGTTGTAATTATGCTCAAGTTATGTCATAAGTTGATATTGTCAGTTAAATCATGTATTAATAATTGCAGTCTGTGATAAAAATGAAAGTATCATATCAATGTATCTCATAATTAAAACATTCACATACTTAATAACATTTTCTTTAAAATTATTTCGCATGACTCAATCTTTTGTTTTCTCATGATTTTTATGTTGCAAAGTCTTGCTTCAGTTTATTGGTTTGTTCGGTCATTTGTGGTATCAATCACCATTTCTACCTATTGGCCCCCCAACCATAACAATCATCATCCAGTCAAATGCCAACACCAGGGTTTATTGGAATCTGTTAGAGTGAGCACTGCACTGGTATATGCAAGGGCGTCAATTGCTCCTCAAAAGTGGGGGGGGGGGGGGGGGGAGACACACCTTGATCAGAACTAATGCGAGCACGAAGCCCTAACAACATGGGGTTCGGGGCCCGCTTAAGGGCCGCAAAACATTTTGGATTCTAGACACTCTGTGGTGCAATCTGAGGCAATTTCTGACCACTTAAACCATTTTCTTTTAGCAAAAGATAATCATTTAAATATCATCGAATCAGCTATTTTGAACTATAAAATCATATAGGCTATAGGCTACAATTTTTATTTGGGGACGAAAAAGTGGGGAGGGGGGCAAACAATGTGATATCCTCCCACTTTAAAAAGTGGAGGGGGGGGGGGGAACTTGTCCCCCCGTCCCCTACGGATTGACGCCCGTGGGTACATGTAAACTGATTATGCTTTCCAATGGGGTGAGGCATACCACCATAAACAGAGTCCAACAGTTTGGCTGTAGAGGTTACCATATGGTGTTGGACTGTTCAGGTGTGAGGGATGTTCCTAGTCAATCACTCATCAAGGGGTAAGGAATTATGCTCTTTAGATGGACACACGATGTTAGTAATTGTATTCTTCTTGTCTGTTCTCTCCTCAGATGAAATGGTGTGCATGGATTGCTGTTTTCTGTTCTTTCATTAGTTTCTCTAACACAAGATGCACAGAGGATGGCAAGCAGATGTTTAGTAGTTTTATGTAAGTTTCAGTCATTTAATCATGCATTTTACAGCACTGTGGGGATACCAATGCCTGGTTCGTTCATTGGGGTGAATCCTGCATTTCAGGGGAGAATTTCCCCGGCAGGTTCACCGTCAAGATTAAATCCCTTGGAGAACTTCTCCCTGGACTCGCCCACGGAGGGAGCAGGAGGCCCCATGGATAGTACTGATTCCATGTTACAGGTCACTGAACTCTGAGACAATTTTTCTAATCGCCTCACATTACGTTGTCCTTGGAGACATCTTGGGTTAAAAGTCACGTTTACAATGCTGCGAAGAAACTAAAGACGACACAAGAAGACTGAAGATACCTTCTACTTTATTCTGAACTACAAAAACTCTCAGATAAATGAAAGAAAGCAACGATATGTTACCAGAAAACTGCACAGCAAAAAATATAACGTCTGCCTTTGAATGCCGATTATCTGATTATGGATAGGTTATTGTGTGAACTCTTAGCAAATGAATTGCGCCGTCTAGGGAAATATGCATTAGTAGTGGCTCTACAGATAAGTAGGTTGCAGTTAACTGAATTTGTAGAAGAGTACGGACAGTACATTTTAAATATTCACAAAAAGACAGTTGGCTGTTTGATGAAGCTATGGAACCACAGACTTAAACCTACAAATATTCATGTCTTGATACTAGTGTCATGTTACAGCATTATTTCATTATCTTTCCCATCTTTCCTGTCACAGGTTGTCCATTTCAGCTGTTGTGATGTCATACCTGCAGAATCCTCAACCTATGACGTTACCATGGCAATAAGTAGATGCTTCAGTAGCTCCGCTTCATTAGTTTACCAAAAAAGGCATTTTACAGCATTTGTAATATAGAAATTCGCAGATGAAATAAAAATAAGAGAAATTGGGTTCTTGATACGTACAATCATCTACAAAATATCCGTTAGAGTGTGGTGAAGGAACTTGCACTTTAAAATCCTGGGCGGATCCATAACCAAATTGTCACGATTGTTGGGGGAAGGGGGGGGGGGGCTGGAGACTTGACCTCATTTGATGATAGGGGGCGCTCTTTTGCCCCTTTTAATTATTACAGGGAAGGGGATGAGAAGCATCGATTTGAAAAAACAGTCATCTCCACTCCTCTTCTAGTTTAATGACCCCCCCCCCCCAAAAAAAAACAAAATTGACACTTCGGTTTTGTAAGGGGGGGGGGGGGCATATATTGAACTTGTTGACCCTCCCCATCTGCCTTTGTGTAAAAAACAAATGTGTTGGAGGGGGGGGGGGGAGTCTCTCACAAGTGACAGCCGGGGCGTGCCCCCACCGCACCCCCTGGATCTTCCACTGAGTAACAGTAACAGTAGTAGTACCAAGCCCCTTCAAAGTTTTCAGATGCTTTTTACGCATTCTGCTTGGCTAAAGTTTAACATGAAATAAATAGTTTAAAATCTTAATAAAAAAAAAATAAAAATAAATTGCAAGTACCCCCTCTCCCCCCAAATAACTCCAATTCTACTAATCTGTGTTGCAATCGATCTGAGGATTGTGAATGCACTAAGTACTGCCGTTTCAGCATCTATAAGATGAATGGCATTTTTGAAAAGTACATTTACAGTTGCATTGCAATAACAAAAACAAAATTTACAAACAAAAACACATAAATAATAAAAAAGATTGTTTAATACCTGTTAACATTTAATTTGAAATGAGAACCATCAAATGATATCCAATTATTGTTTTTACTAGTGTGGTATTTGCATCTTGCTTTCACATCCTAGAAACGGTTATTGAATAAAATGTCATAATTTAATATAAATTTGGTCTGTGTTTATACTGGTTATTTATGGTAATTATAAGATAATGTGTTTTAAAATAAGAAGAAAGAAAAGCACAACAAAAATTTGGAATGCATCGTAGCCATTTCCAAAAATCAATCATAGATAATTGGAAAATGATCCACCTTTGGTCATCTTAAATGACTAGGCACCCCCTTTGTAATTCTTTCTGTCCTCATTGAAGTTAGTCCCAGTATTTTCTGCATGGGGAAGACTAACATACATGTAGGCTTGGCTCATGGAGTATCTGCACTAATCACCTGCTGACAACTATGTCCAGGTTCACGTCTGGGTCCATATGTCAAGGTCTTTGCCTTTGGTGGGTGTCCATGTTTCGCAAAAATCTGAAAAGAAACAAATGTTAATTTTGATTTTTTTTTTAATGGGGGGGGGGGGGGAGGGCGTATGTAAGAGAAGCTTGTGTTCACCTGAATGTGTTCACCTGAATGAGTCTTGAATGCTTGTGAAATGAATGCGTTGTAATACATGTTCAGATTTTAAATATGTTAAAATTCATAAGGATATAAGTCTGACAGAAAAAGGATAGTAAAGTAACAACCAGTGTACAATGGCCCCAATACTAAAGTGCTGAGGCATTTCTTGGGATTAGCTGATTTCCTTATTTTTTACTTCTCATGAATGCCATCACTAATTGAGAAACACTGTACAAAATCTTGTGGTGTTTGGAATTTCCTTTTTTTTCCTTCTAAATTTCCAGTTGTAATATGCCTGATGATTGCATTATGCTGAAGTTCAGCAGCTGATCAGGATAAAAGCCAACCAGTCTTTGATAACATTGAGAGTTGATGTAGACCATTTCGCTTTAGGAAAAGCATAAAAATGTGTTAGGGGCTGTTATGTTGTCTATACCTATAGTGGCTGTCGTAACATGAAGTAGGCTTTGCTGACACTCGCTACCTCTAGAACAATCTTTCCTTTCTGCCCATCTTGGAGTTTCATATCACCCATACGGATACCCAACATTCCAAAGTTGATGAATACTTGCCTCCGCAACCATGCATCTGTGCATTATGCAAATTCATCAGGATGTCCGATGTAGTAGCCAACGAAGGCTATTACAGCTAGCAGGACTGCTGCTCCCAAGAACTTGGCTGCTGTGAATAACAGTGAGCCTTCTTCCTTGGAATACTCTGGTTCGTCTTCTGTTCCTTGAATATCTGGTGTGGAAATACTGGAGTTGTCTTCCTCTGCCATACTTATTGGTGAGATGCGTCACTTGCCACGGAATTGGTGCTGCTGCCTTGTTCTTGAAGGATCCAGTTAATACCAATTTAATCTGTCACATGTAACTTACAGAATCCTGTTGAAAGTTCAGTATAATGAACACTTTTTGTATGTAGTACTATGCAGACAATTTACTCGGACTGATTCTCCACACGGATCCATATGCTGGGTTCTCAAAGTTCTCAAACTTTAGGAGCTGGCTCATGAATACTGAATCTACTCCAAATACGTCCATGTATAAGCAAATATAGTCAAGCTGCATTTATATCACATATATCACATGATCCCTCTTGTAAATGACTCCAAGATAAAACTATTTGTATGCTGGAAGGCTCATGTGGACTTTGGATTTTTGTCAACAAAGTGGTTGAGGGCGTATTTAACCAGTGCAGGTATCGTGTTATGCAAACAGGGGTATATTAGGAGGCAATGGGATAGGTGGGGCTAATTTGTCCATGGGGAGGGGCCTGTCAATAAAAAAATGCTGGGGGAGCGTGAAGGGAACATTTGTCTCCCCAAGCCTGTCATTTTCCATAACAAACATGACAAAATGCCACGAATGATGAATCACAGCTGCTTTTTGTGTACTTTCCTTGACTGCTTTTCTTGAAATGGACATGTCATTTTAATCTCATCATATTTTATTCCACGTGCAACGTATTCAGCAAAATAACAATATACACGTAGCACAATGATGTGAATAAAGATACTATTATATAAGTTATCTGTGTTCATTGAACATACATGTATATTTATTACATTTCAGGTTATAGATCACACACAGCTGCATTAAAATAAACATCACAGAATTTAAAAAAAGTATGGAAGGGCCTGATTTTGGAAGGTTCATCACAATATATATGCATAACCCTTGCACTCTTAACGTTTTTTAGGCAAGACTTCTATTCCAGAACACACATCTAGGGACAAGTCTTGCGTTTTGAGAATGAGCTGAAATTTTAAAATTTGCCCTGCTTGAAGAGGCAGGTCATCCATGAAAACTAATCACCTTCAAATGATGCATGCAAAACTTAATTCAAAGATGTAGTCTGTGCTGGTTAATGAATTCAATTTCTTTTCTACTTTAACTTTTCAACTTGTATGTTTTTATTTAAAAAATAGACACCCCCAAAAAATCTCCTTGTATTTCTAATTTGTGTTCCTGCAACCCTCTGAAAAGGCTTTGTTTGGTTTGTTGGGCTGTTTTTTTTTTTTTTTTTTAGGGGGGGGGGGGTTGCTTTTATGCACAAGCAGATCTGTCATGTAAGTAGACTGGTTCCAGGTCCCTATACTGTATTATCAATTCTGATAGGGGTTAAGAACCTGTGAGAGATGAATTATTATTGGGCAGCAAATAATTTGAAATAGCCAAGTCACCATTCAATAATATGGGCCAATTTTTCTGTTCAATGTCTCATTCAAAATTGAATAACTTTAGTACTGCCAGAAAAATATTGATTCAAAAATATACCCAGGTATTTTAAGGGGTGGAACTTAACAACAGCACAGATAGAACATCTGTAAAGACTTCTGAGATTTCCTTTTCACATAGAGGCAAAATGCAAGCATTATTTTTGTCTTGCAAGTTTGCAAGTAGACCAGGTAGTCTGTATATACAATGTAGTTGCCCAAGATTAGATTTAGCCCTAATATATGTAAAAAAAAAATACTGTTACACTTATTACTTGATGTCTCTATATAAGTGCAATTCCTGGCATTTTTCCGGCATATTTTAAGGTATTGGTATTGTTGAAAGATAACAAAAATCTTCAGTCACATGTTGAGAAATCCTTAGGTTTTTCAATATTCATTTTTTTTTTTCATTGCAGACTTTGACAATCTAATAGCATGAATACACACAATAATTAACAACTCCTTGCATAAAATATTTCAAACATCCTTCAGGTATGAGTCACACTGCAAGGCAATTCCTTTATGGATCATTTTGTGTGTGCATTTTGTTTGTTGCCAATAATAACAACACTCAAAATCCAAAGAAGAATGTCAGTCTCAAAAACTGTGAAAACCATGCAAAGCATTTTGATCACAAAACATGTTTTCATCCATAGCAGTCTGTATTTCCAAAAATCAATCAATTGACTGACCATTGAAAATCACAGACATTTCTTACATCTTGATTTCTGCTAAATGGCAGCAAGCCAGACGGAATAATTTTGTGGGGTGTTTAGTACCAAGTACGATCTGTAATCCAAGTACGCTCTTTGATAATAAATACTTTTGGATAAATGCAAATGATCCTATATGCCTTTAAAACTAAATGAACTTTTTATCAATGGTCAGGTAAATGCTTTGTAACTTTCAAATTAACTGCGAAATGTATTGGCCAAAGCCATCCAAAAGGGATCAAAGTGCACAAGAATTGAATATTTACACATCTGAAATTGTGATGTCTAATTTTTTTTGAGGGGGGGAGGGGTGTCAATCCCCATTGAATTAATTGGTTTTATCAATAGACTGCTATAATTTCATCAAAGTGCAATACAAACTGATATAACCACAAACAAATGTACATGTAGTTCACTTGTTCAAATAAGCGAAGCCATACATTTTGTTCAAAACTACAATAAATTCAGTCCAATTTATAAGATGCATATAATTATGCATCTCAACTCAAAAGAAAGTTAATTTGAAACACAAAATATCACCAACATACTTTAGAACCTTGATAACTTTTATCAATGCAAATGGGAAGAAGAAAAACTCTACTTTTTTTTTCAATTTTTTTGATAAGATGCAGGATTAGAAACTTGAAAGGAGAGAGACCCTCCTGTCTGATTGGCTGCGATCACGGCGAGCACGCAGAGATCCAGCTGATTCCCTCGTTATGGTAACGGTTTAAGACTCAGCCTTCATGGAGCCTGATCTACAGCCAGCTTTCATACATGGGTTTGTCTCATTTCGTTAGTTTCTCAGCCTGGTACTACTGGTTCTACAAAGTCATCAACTACTCACTTATCTAAAATAATTCAATCAGTACTGACCAAATAGTCTAAAATATACATTCTCTGACATCTATAAGTGAAGTCATCTTTAAAACCACACAAGCATTAAAATAAATTACTTTAATAACGGTAAAAATCACTTAATATTTGCACATACACGTACAGGCCAATTCCATTACCACAGTAAATACAGTCCTCAATTTATTGTGTGAAAAAATTGTTTTATTATTTAAAAGAAACATTACTGAATATCATCCAATCTGTGTTAACTGCTCAGGATCAAGTCCCAGTACTTGCAACCATTCCAGACTGGCATTCTAAAGTCATGCCGAAACTATTTATTCCTAAGGTTTGGAATTATATTCTTCATATGAAACTTGGGCAATTTGATGTAGAAGTATAGTTGCAAGATTGCTGCAGTCTAGTCATGGGACATTTATAATAGATTAAGTTTGCCGGTCTGAAAACAACATCTATTAGGGCCAAGTAGAGTTGCCCCTAATACTTCTGGCTTGGCATGGCTCTGGAATGCTAGTCTGAAACGGCTGTTACATTTCACCACAAACTGACAGTAGCACCATCGTACAAACCTTCTAAAAACAATACATAAGACATTACCTGGATTCAATTGAGTGTATGTGAAACCCCAGTGAACTGTGTCCATTGCTGGTAATCAGTAATCTGTATATCGATCATTAAAAACAATGAATACAAATGTTGTGTGCCATTCATCATTACATTTCATTCGACCTTTAAGCAACTTGAACTGCAAATCTGTATTGAACGGGAACAACTCTATCAGCTTTTTGGTAAACTGTGCAGTATATAGCCAAGGCTATATACAAAAAACCATTACTTGCTTTAACACAATAGTACAGTAACACGAGCCTTCCTTAGGGATCTTGGATTCTCAGGAAAAAATGCTCTACAGACCACTGAGAGACAAGATGCCACTCAAGGCAGTCAATATTTGTTTACAATGTTTCACACACCTGAGAGCCATACAAAATATTCTGGTAATGGCAATAAGCCGAGAATACTGCGGTGGTACCATGCTCGCCTGCAGGTTGTATGCTCAAATTGGTGCTCCCTCGGCTGAAAGGGGGTTTGCAACATGCCAAAGCGCATGTATGCTTGCACATGGCACCATCTCAGTAATGGCTTCTACTTGTAGCAACTGAAGTAGTGATGTCAAACTGAGTGAGGTATATGCTGGTCCAGCATCATGCACTGATTGCTATCACTGATGGAATGAGGGATGTAAGAGCAGAGACTGAATCCATTACATACACCACTGGTATGAGAACAGCTATAATCTGGACTGATGGAGGCAGGTAATCAGCATCTTATCTTGCAGCATTAGAGGTGCTCCAATCAACTCATTGAAGGGGATGATGACATTCTACACAAATCTATTCTGGTTGATCAAGTTCCTTTACTATGTCTTTCTCTATGTCCTGCACGATACAAGGAAAGAATGTAAAATAATAACACTGTTGGTATATATTACAATTCCAGTATCCTATCTTGGACTACATGTAGATACTGCCACATTTCAGAAGGGACATATTTTGGGAGCCAAATCTATGAGATTTTGCACTCGGATTGTGTATTAAAGCACCAAACATAGTGTTTTTAAGATAGCACTGTTTGAGGCTAGCACCATGGTGCTGCCTGCTGCACTGCAACAATTATTGACACTTGCAATGCATTCCAGATAACTAATTCATATGCCCTCCTAAGCTAATTCCCTTTCTTGTGTTGACACTATATTCTTGCACCACCTAAGGCTAACAAATAACTTTTGTACCGCTAGCATTCTTCACATGATATTATTCTCCTTGACAAAGAGGCTTATTATTTCTGTCACATTCGAATTTTTTTCCAACAGAGATTTTGTCAACTTCACATACTACTACTAGTCAACCACTTATAAACCTTTAACCCTAACCGAACCCAACCCATCAAAGTCCAACAGCAGGTGTTGTTGAAATCTGTTAGGATAGGTACAGTACCCCTGAACTGATGGTCTTTTACATTGGGTTTGGCATAGGCCTACCTCCAGAAACTAAGTCCAACAGTGTGTGTGTATGATTTCCCATGTGGGTGTTGGAATTTGCCTGGATGGGTATGGTTCCTAGTAAATTATGCTAGGGAGTTAGAGTTAAGGAGTACTTTTTAGAGAATGCACCCATTATTGGGCTAAAAAAAATGGTAACCATAAAGATAGTTGGAAAGATCGTTAAGAAGTAGCGTACAAGGTTTCACACAACTATACATTGCAAATTTGCTGTTTTTGTGTAATTACCACGAAAATGAATTTGGAGGTAGAAAAAGTTGGTCCTCAAAAATCGAGCCACAGAAGCACTTAGTTGTCGCTCCAGTCGAACAAATTTCTTTTCAAAATGTTCTTCAAAAGCCTGTGCACTAAGATTGCAATGTGTGTAAGTCTGAAACTAGCGTGGGACCTGATATCACATGGTTGATTGTCATATACATTTTATGTGGCGCCAGTCTTTTGTTGACAGCTTAGAAATTCTTGAAATACATTTACACATGTACATAGTACATAAGGCCACAAACTGCTGCCGCATCTGATGCAAATGCATTTGTTCATTTACAACATTTTCTACATAAACATGATAAATGTAGACACTTTGTGGATTTCACTTTGAAATGAAAGAATCTAAAAATGAAATTTTGACAAAACTATTACTTAAAAGTCCACCAGTAGGATACTTTGACCCATGAGAGGACACTTATCACAAGGAGCAGTATGCGAAGCATGAGTACCTTAGGAGCAGTTTGGGGACCGTATCTCTTCACTGGCTCTCCTTTCTTGTTGATTAAAAACTAGAAGAGAAAAGACAGCAATCAATCTCAAACATAAAGGTCAGCTGTTGTTAAAGTTTCTTAGGGGCAGAGCCAAAAAAACACAGACATGGAAAGGAGTTTCCACCCTAAGGGAAGAATGCCAAATTTAACAAGGAGTAACTTGAGGTTTTACCCTGAGGTACCCCACAAAACCCTGTTGAACCACGTAACGCCTCGAGGTAAACCTTGAGGTAACAACTGTTTCATTTTACATTATCCCCTTACAATCCTGAATCCTCCAATGATAACATGATTCTTCACACACCCAACATGCATACACATGTACATGTAGATGTTTAAAAATCTTAATCTTTTTGTATCCACATTTTTGCAGAAATAGGGGGACAAATTAAGGGGGAGGGTGGGAATAACAAGCAAAATAAAGGGACACATGGTTTCAGCACCCCTTCCAAGAGCAATATTAATTGCCATTTAGAGGAAGCATTTTTAACTCAAGTGAAAATCTTCCCATTTTAACAGGTACATGTACACCCATTTATTAGACAAGCCCTACATGTAGATGTATATGGCCCCATATTTCAAGTAAATGATTAATAGCAGGACCTAGCTGACTTCATTTGTCATCAGCTTTAATGGATCAAGTACATAGCAACAGAGCGATTATGTTTTTGTCAGTAGGCCCAGAGTCAAGTTTTATATGTTGGTGACCATACTTTCATTGCTGCATAAATTTGTGTTTATGACGAAAGCGATCTTTTCTCCTTTAAATGAACAGAATGCAATTCATTGCTGTTCTCATGACAGGCAGGTTGATTAATCCTCATTAACATGTCACAGCTACATGTAGTTGTTTTCACAGACATTGCTTTTATACAAGCTCACAGCATTACACAAACTTACACTTGTTTTGAAACTGTCTAATTGCATCAATCTGACTGCACCCTCAGATTGCGTGGTCTGATTAAGATTATACAAGAAAACCTGGAGAAAACATGACGGTTTACTGAAAATCTTAGAGGCTATAGTTTGAACCTTATGTTTAGAAAAACGAACAAACCAAGCGCTACATACCTTTGAAAAATTCCATTTAATTGCACTGCAACAAAAGGGGGAAAAAAATGATTACTTGCACATCGGGAACATTTCACCACAGGAAATCTTTACACTTTTGATTAAACACCTCATACGGAACTGAGGTTACATTTAATACAAGAAATTTGTATTGTTACAAGCAGAAATCTATGTCGATAAAAGGAAATGTTTGTGCCCCAATACAAAGCCATCTTGGGTTCCATTATAAATTCCTATATAGTGGTGTTCCCTAACGTAGCGCACTTCGATGTTTACCCCGACTTCCCTCATGCAGTGTGCCAAACTTCTTTGTTGACAAACTCCAAATTCATTCAGTTAAATAATGGTACTTTTACCTTATGAATGCATGCTATTTAACCTCTATGAAGAATTTTGGTGTCATAAAATTTAATCTGAAATTTAAAAATGCTTGCGTCAGGAAATTGGGCACAAAATCAGCTGAGTGTTCCCTAACGTGGCGCACTTGAATAAATCTCGGAAAATTCCAAATGAACAATTATTAAATGTTAATTTGAAACAGTTTCTGTAAAATTGATAAATTCTGATAAACCATTATTACCTCTATTTACATACTCAACAAGAAGTTTGTCAAAAAATTATTTTCTTATTTTTGGGGGACATTTTTCAAAAGTTCACTGTGCACTTCGAAATAAAATCGGAAAATCACGCCAAAAAAGTTTTTTCTTCTAACTTTGTAATGGGTAGATAAACTCACGTTCTGTGAAATTTCGGTTAAAAGTTTGGCTCTAGCTAGGTGCTACAGGCGAAAAATCGGAGTGCGCCACATTAGGGGCCGCGCCACGTTAGGGTACATCAACAATACTTAAGAGGTAAACATACTTGGTAAGTGTTCCGTGCTGCTTCTTCTTAAGGAATTTGTAGAGAGGAATGGCATTGTCACCGTTGACATTAATCTTATCAAACAAGTCAAACTGAGCTCCTTTCTTTGCTGCAAACTCCTTGATTTGTTCGTCAGTTCCTGGCTCCTGGAAAGGAAACAGTCACAAAAATCACATAAATAGTATTGACATGCACGAAATCGGAAAAACTTGCAAAGATTTCCCTTACCTATTTTTAAATGATTTTAATACCAATATGAAAATGATTTTGTAAGAGAAGCAGGTAAAAGTTGTAAAAACTGATAAAAAAAAAATCAACACCAGATGATTGCATACCTTGTATTCTTTATTCCTGCTATTAAACACTTCCACCAATTACTCAAATACATACATGTACACATGTCAGCTGTCATGTGTATGGAATCAAGTCTACTGGACATGCTAGGTATCATTCTACAGGGCCATAGAAATACACAATCGTGAGGAAAAAGTGGGCCTGTTCTAGAACCAAAGTCATGGCTATAACCATACCTGACCACCAAACTGGTTGCATGGGAAGGCCAGGATCCGCAAGCCCTTTGACTCAGCATACTTAGCGTGCAGTTCTTGTAGCTGAGCGTAGTTCTTGTTGGTTAGACCTCATTGAGAGGCCACATTGACAATCAGAGCCACATGACCCCTAAATGGAAAGGAAAAATTAACTTTCACTGATACAAAGTGATCTGATCTGAATTTTGTTAACATAATTTCAAACCTCCCAAATCGATCGTATAAAACAAACTGTTTTGCAGTACTTGATGGAGGCAGGACAGGATAGCCTATGGCATTTGATTTTTATGTACACTGCTGGATTTTGAGGCATCTAAAGCTTTAAACAGTTAAAGCAAAACCGCCCACAAAGTATTCAAACTACAGAAAAGTCAAACATTCAACAGAACATTAATTTTGACCTAAAAGTAAGCCTAAGATAAAGTTCATTGTATGCAGGGGAATCCAGGTTTAATTTGGTAAATGTACTTTAGTGGAAATTTCATGCTGCTGTTTGTTCCAGTTTGTCATGCTTGTGTGCGTTGCATATACATGTACATGTAACAGAGGCATAGAAAATTTATCTTAGCCAAGCGGTGAATACATATCACAGACCGTACATTGTATTTGATTGACCAAAAAGGCATTTGCCAATCATTTTAAGAAGTATGTTAAACTTCCTAAGATGTGACCAAGAACTAAGGTGCTCGTAATGCTTTGTCAATAAAACATGTTTGCAGGCATCCTCATGTACAAGGACCCATTTTTTAAAATGTGGGTTCTGGTCATGCTGGTCAAACATTTGAGAAAATTTGTGAACACACTTTGAATTTTTTGTTTCATTTAAACCTTCAATTATGTAAATATGTAAAAACAACTTTGAGGATATTGTTAGGAAAACTTGTTGAAAACATAATGTAAATAATAATCCAAGCCACCTTAATTGCACTTATGTCATACACAATATAATTACAAAAAAAGAAGCTTAAGTGAATCATCTCTTACTTGTATTTGGAGAGAGAAACTTCATTTCCATCAATGTCCTTCACCGTGAAGCCATATATATTTGTAGGCCCATTAGCCGCCTGTAATAAACAAAAAATAATGTTAAATAAAAGACAGATTTACGTACTGTACATGTACATGTTCCTGAATCACCACTACATTACACTCTAAAGCACAAAAAGGTGCATGTGTGTGTTTGGGTGTTCAAGAGCTGACTGTTCATGCGTTGATCTTCTGCGAAGATCTACCACAAAGATCAACTGCGAAGTGAATGACCTGCCTGATGTGCGAGATGAAGATTCAAAGATCTCCACCATACCAACTTGTGCTTCACATTTGTTCATTTACAACAAATGTACATACACATGTATAAAAAGGGCACCCAGTTTTAAATGTAAATTTAATATAAAAAAATGTACTGAATATTTCAGAAAGAGGCGACTAAAAAAAAAGGCCAGGATGTCCTCTATCCAATGATATTAAGGTCATTATGTCATTGTCATGGATGACTGAGCAAAATGGCCTTTTTTTAAAGGGGTCAAAATCAGCACACTGTGACAAGTGAGTGCAATGGAAAGCTCCACTTCGCCGTCTTGGGAAGATCAGCTTTATCCATGGTATCATACAGTCATTGATCATATCCAGATATGCCTACATGAGGCAGGCTTGGCATACCATAAATTCTAGTAACAGCAAAAGAATAACATCTGTCTGCCCTTTGCCACCCAGGTAAAAACTTGTCACAGTGCTGATTTTGACTTCTTTCATAGAGGCCTTGTTTGCTAATTCATCCATGACAATGATATAATGAACTTAATATCATTGGATAGAAGATATCCTGGCCTTTTTCTTTGTAGTTGACTCTTTCTGAAATATCCAGTACATTTCTGATAAATTACATTTAAAAATGGGTATACATGTACATCCTTTATTTTGAGACACCCTGTAGATATACATTTACTGTAGTTTATGCCATACAACGTACATGTACAATACATGCCAGTTATGTGTACGTGTATGTCTTGAAGCAAACTTCAATCCTCAATCCTGATTGGTCGATCCATGGCAACAACAATGTGGTATTGTCCCATAAACCACAGTCCGTATATCGCATTCTGCTTATCGCGCTATTCTAAGATGCATTCTCACGCCATTCCTGCTATGCGAACATGTAATAGGAAAACCCCTGAAGGGTTCACGTACAGCGTCCATGTTCAAGTTTACTGTTAGTTTGCTTAAAGATAATCTGTTGTCCCCCTTGCGCTTGTGGAACACGGAAAAATGTAGTGCTTCCAATTTCATGAGATAATTGTTTTTGTTCCTTTGAGAAATGTATGTACACAAAAATTGGACTACTTTTACAACCTCGGTAAAATCTGGACTTTTCCATTCACTCGACTTCGCCTCCTGAAATAGAAAAGTCCAGATTTTACCTTGCGATAATATTCCTCCCATTCCACTCTGAGCCACTCAATATTTGTATAACATTACACTGTCATGACTGTATGGTATGCGCACAAATACAAAGTTGCAAACAATACATATGAATATTTATGTGCAAAAAAAAATCTAAACACAAATCAATACACAATAAATACCAAACTGTTTTTACCATGATTTATGTGCGCTTGTGCTCTTCACTGCAACTTTTTTTAGACTGACCATGATGCAGCACTTATCATACAATATATAGTGGCAATATCAGTCTTCCATTGTTAATTATTACTCAAAACTGATAAGAATATTGAATGAGAACTTTGCATAAGTACAAAACAAACTGAGCCGAGATACATGCTCCCATTCTGGATAACTGAAACTTCTGCTTAAACAGAAAAGTTTGCACAGGTCTTCAAATTGTAGTTTTTTGAAATTTATATTTTCTGATTTTTAAGTTCTGTAAAATATAGGTTTCCCGGCTATTTTAAAACATTTATCATTTGAATTGGCCGTTCCAAATATTCGAATTTGTCCATCAACATCGATTTAGTGCACTTCCAATGTTGAATTTTGTGTTTTGTCAGACGATTTCAAATTCAGTTCAAGTAAATTCAAACAATGGGCACATGTTTTTGTCCCAGAGTATTCAATTTCTTCTCGTCTTCGCCAAACCTTCTTATTCAGAAATCAAATTAGTCTAATTGATTTATAAATATAAGACGAATTTGATCTCTGAATGCTGCCATTGGCAAGAGCCCAGACAAATTTGATGTGTAATGACAAATATTCTCGACCCGATGACTAAGGAGGGTGACCAAACGTTACAATTTAATAGTAAATGATTAAATTGGTTTTGTTTAAAGCGTGTGAAACTTTTCTCGGACGAACTTAAATGACAGAGTCGGTGAATTTGAATGAAAAATCTTTTAAAATAGCCGGGAAAACCTATATTGTAAATTGACCTTTCCTTCAAAAAGTACAAAATGAACTTGAAGTATGTTGTTCACAACTAACATGACTAAGCACATTAATGGTTAAACTGGCTATGTTGACAGCTGACTAGATGTGACATTTGAGTTACAAATGCAGGGTGTTCGGGCAGGCAAGTATTGTTGATGTACCCTAACGTGGTGTGGGCCCCCCAACGTGGCGCACTTTGATTTTTCGCCTGTAGCGCCTACATGTAGCTAGAGCAAAAGTTTTAACTGAAATTTCACAGAAAGTGACATTTCATCAAGTTCTTACTCCCGTTCATAAATCGCGAGTTTATTCACCCGTTACAAAGTTAGAAGAAAAACTTATTTTGGCGTGATTTTCCGATTTTATTTTCAAGTGCAAAGTGAACCCTTTGAAAATGCCCCGAAAAAATAATTTTCTGACAAACATATCGCTGGGTATGTAAGTAGAGATAATAATGATTTATCAGAATTTATCGAGTTAACAGAAATTCTTAAATGTTAATTTGGAATTTTCCGAGATTTATTTAAGTGCGCCACGTGTGCCCAATTTCCTGACGCCACCGTTTTTGAATTTCGGATTAAATTTTATGAAACCGAAATTGTTCACAGAGGTTAATAAGGTAAAAGTACCAGTATTTTACTGCATGAATTTGAGGTTTGTCAACAAATAGGTTTGGCAACACTACATCACGAGGAAAGTTGGGTAAGCTTCGAAGTGTGCCCCGTTAGGGAACACGACTATATTTCAATTGACAATGCTGAGTTAAGTTGTGAAAATGTTGATGTCAGAACAGAAAAAAGAATCATCCATATCAGAATTTTCCAATGGAACCATTTGTTTTAATTTGAAACCCTTGTAACTGAATAACCGGATATCAGTGTTTGTGTACAGTGGCGCACCCATCAAGGGGGGGGGGGGGGGGGTAAGTTTGGTAATTTTTTTTTAGTCCCACAATTTGACCTTGGTGATATGGATGTGGCCTATTTTCGAGTAGTACGATAGGGATGTAAGTGGCACCACCAATGTCAAAATAGTCCCCCCCCCAAAAAAAAAAAAAAAACCCACATTTTTTTCTGCGGCCAAATATATTTGGCAAAATTTGTTGAAAAATTTACTTTTAAAAAATTTGAAACAAAAAATTGTGAGCCCTCCCCCCCAAGCCAAATCCTGGGTGCACCACTGTTTGTGTAACAAACTAGTCATAAGACACTGATCAAATGATTGATTTCAATTAAAAATAACAAAGAAAACTGATTGATTTCAAATTCTCCGTACAGTAACCATAACTTCTGGTCTGAATTAACCTCGTTAAGTTGTTTGCGGTTGTCCAAAAAATTTCTAGGGGCCATTTGGTAAACATTTTGACGATTGGTTTTTAAATTTAAAACAAGTTCAACTGTCTTTGACGTGTCACCAGAGGGTGCCCTTCCGGGTGATGACCTCATCATGCCGTTTTGTGTTTGGCATCCCTCACTAAACGTTATGATAATTTGTTTGATTGCAATAAAATGGTTTGCTTCTCAAATTTTAAATTCTTTTAATTTTAATTGCACTTCCGGCATGTCCGGTAACAATGGAAGTAGAGGTCACTAGTTTTGTGCCTGGGAAAAAGAAATGTTGCCCAAAGCACCATCTACCACCTCACAAAAAACGAACATGTACTCTATATAGTCCAAAAGATAATACTTCATACTATTTTGTCACATTTTGACCATACAATGCTTATAATTTGATGTATGATGACATCATGATGATGTCATGAAAATGTCCACTTCTTCAGACTACATGTATGGTTCATGTCCATACCAGGTTTCATCCATTTCCCCTGACTTGTTTGGAAGAAACTAGTTTTTATTTTATTTGAGAATTCTGTTTGCATTTTATATTCACATAACTTTGACCTTCCAGTTATCCCTGAAGGAAAGGTCAAGCGACTTTGTCTTCTAAAAATCAAAAATGGGTATCAACGTCAAGGGCGGATCCAGAACACAATTTTTTGGGGGGCCAAAAAATTTTTTGGACCCCCCAAAAAGTGGGTCAAAAAAATTGCGGCGTGGGGTTCGGGGCCCGCTTAAGGGCCCCGAAAATTGTTTGGATTCTAGATGCTCTGTGATGCGATCTGAGGCAATTTCTGACCACTTTAACCAATGTTTTTTTGAGGAAAAGGTGGTGGTGTACTCATTGCCTGCCTTTATTGCGATGTCACATAAAAAAAAAAATTGGTCTCGTTTTGGGGGGGGGGGGGGGGGGGGCCATGGCCCCCTTTGGCCCCCCCCCCTGGATCCGCCCTTGATCAACGTATGGTCTATCAAATTACAAATATGAATGTTATTGTTCAAGAGTTATAAATGAATAAAGATGGTCATGTTTTGCACTAAAATCACTTGTAATTTGATATCTGATGATGTTATAATGACATCAGAGTAATATGCAGACCTCAGACTAGGTTCACGGTTGATCTTTGTTTATAAACTTTCATGTTTCATTTGTATACCATGTACTGTTTTGAAGAAACTCACGGAAATATGGTCCAGAAAAATAAAAAGAAACAAAGGAGGAAAAATTCTTACCATTTCAAACCGGTGACCAGGTGGTACCCAATCACCCCAAAAATGTAATGATGACAATCAATAATAATTATTATTATGTATTATGATTGGTTTGTTCTGGTATCAATAACTGCCAATAAATGTTACGAAAAGTCTTTAAATTTCCTGTCAGTCTCTCCAGAGATATTACAAATATCACAGAGATTGTTTTCTAACACGTTCATCATACATGTCATAAATTAGTAGGTGAGCTCCATTTAATACTTTGAACTTTAAACAGAGTGGTATCTGATTGCAAATACAGATTTTTTTATTTCGAGATAAAAGATATGATACTGAATACATATAGGACTTGCTATAAACTGGTGAAATTTGCAATAAAGACATCCAACACCCGATGATTAACTGTCTACATTGCACGTATGTGCACATGTACCTTTCAAATAGATGTACAAGTACATGTACAAGTACATGTACAAGTACAAGTACATGTACGGCTAAAACGGTCACTGTGGACAGGATTTGACCTAAGCAACACGTGCACTGTGCGCGGGCTGACTGGCATACGATATGTACAACGTACGTGCATGTACATGTACATGTACTGTACATTGTGGACGTCCTGTGCATGTTTCAAAGCAGAGGTATTGTCAACCTGAAGTTTTAAGCGTGCGTAGGGCATGTCCGAGTTTGCTTATTGCCTCAAAGCTTTCAAATGTTTTAGACCTACCCCTCAATAGACAATTAAAGTAAAAACTAATATAAAAACTGCCATGGTTGATTTTTCAGGAATTTTCGAAGGAAAAAAGGTCTTTTCATTATAACTTCCGGTCTGATGACGTCATACACCTTAAACTTCGCACACGTCTTAAGTGGGTCAAGGTCATCATATACACTAATATTTAGGTGATTCCGACAAACTTCGCCACAGACATCTATTCAAAATACAGTTTTAAAAATTTTCAACCTGTCGCTAGAGGGCGCTCGAAGATTGCATGTCGTCATCGGTAGATGATTTGTAGAATACTATCAGCCAAGAGACTAACACCGTTGAAAGCAAGTTCATATTTATTACCACTTTCAAATAATAAGCCACTTCCGGTTTTGGCCTTTTTCGACCGGAAGCAAGGGTCACGTGATTTCACGCACACTGAATGAAATAAAGACCTCAACCTACTCTACCACTTGCCGGCAACAAAATGCTGCGGACGCGTACGGTTGATTTCTTATGCATTTTTAAATATTAAAAGTGTCACTATTCAATTGCCTATAAATAAACACCGGATGACGTCATCATGACGTCATCATTACACAATGTTGTTTGAATTAGGGTCTTTGCTTGGACAAAGATTGGTGTAAATGAATTACTGGCAAAGAGTTAAAAATGCCCTCTGAAAATCGACATTTTTAAAAAAAATTCTGTGTACAAAGTCTATGGGAAAAATTAAACATTCAAAATTCTATAATAAATCACGTGATGGCGTCAGCATGACGAAAAGTTTCGGCACACATCTTCAGATGATGCTTAATAACTATGCTGAGTTTAAAGTTGATCGGATTTGAAATAATTGCCAAAGTGGCTTGTAGAATAAAAACGTGTACAAAACCTATGGGAAAAGTGGAAAAAAAAAAAAAAAAATAGAGGTCTATGTCTGTTTGCAACAGAACATAGGGCTTTTCCGCATTATGATTTTTTTTAATCAATAATATGCCCTGAATATGCATGAACATAAAATCTGTCAACGTTAGCCGAAACATCGGCTAAAACGGTCAATGTGGACAGGATTCGACCTCGGCAATACGATGTATGTGCGTGTGTACAAGGTCTTTGCTTGGACAAAGAGTGATCTAAATAAATTACTGGCAAAGAGTCGAAACGCACTTTGAAAATCGACAATTATTTTTAAATTTTTGATGACGTCATCGTGACGTCACTTCGAACTTTGCATACTAGTATGATTAACTACCTACCCACCAAGTTTTATGACAATTGGACCTTTCCTTATATGAGTTTTGAAAAATTGCATTTTGATGACGTCATGATGACGTCACACATTTTTCAAGTTTTGTGCGAATAGCTATTACATAACAGACCAAATGCAAAAAAGAATTTTGCATTTTGCATGTTGCGTTCGGGAGATATGGCTAAAAGATACAAAAAAATAAATATTCATATAAAATCTCAGGATGACGTCATCATGACGTTACCTCATTTTTAATCTATAACACATCCTGGTATAGCCACATACCAAGTTTCAACCCAATCGGACTTACATTTCTGTAGATATAAGACTTCACAATATGTACGTAAATTTTCAAAAATCAATACAAAAAATAGGTGATGACGTCATCGTGACGTCATGGTCTTGGCATAATTTTTGTATGAGGGTCTTCCTTGGCTGTTACTTTGATGACGATTCCAGAACGCCAAGTGATGGCTTGAAAACGTATACAAAGTCAATGGGTTAAAATCCCACAGCAGAGAAACTGCACCTTTAAATACGTAATTTGCCTTTAAACTGAAACCTTTTTATAAAATATTACTTGATATTCTGACTCTTGGGAATATTTTCAATCACATGGCAAACGTAAAAAAATACGATTTCTTTTTCATTCTCATAGTAATTCTCGGCCGAAGTTCAGAACTACTTAATAAGATATATCAGTGTTGTATAGGGAAAGACTCGTGGAGAAAGCTGTGTACAAAGTCTATGAGAAAAATTAATTATTCATAAATCCATAATAAATCACTTGATGACATCACCATGACGACACTCCTTGGGACACATCTTGGCTATAGAGACTATGCTTATGCCAACTTTCAATGATATCTGACAAAGATTAATGCCAAAGTGCTATAATACGTCTCTGTCTATGCGCATGCATGAACATAAAATCTGTCAAAGTTAGCCGAAAATCGGCTAAAACGGTCAATGTGGACAGGATTTGACCTCGGCAACACGTGCGCTGCAGGCTGACTGACATACGATGTATGTGCCTATGTACAACGTACGTGCATGTACATGTACATTGTGGACGTCCTGTCCTTAGCATGTTTTGAAGCAGAGGTATTGTCAACGTGAAGTTTTAAGCGTGCGCAGGGTATGTTCGAGTTCGCTTATCGCCTCGAAACTTTGAAATTTTTTAGACCTACCCTTAAATCGACAATTAAAGTAAAAACTAACATAAAAACTGCCACGGTTGATTTTTCAGGAATTTTCAAATGAAAAAGGCTCTTTTTATTATAACTTCCGGTCTGATGACGTCATTCGCCTAAAACTTCGCACATGTTGTAAGTGGGTCAAGGTCATTATATACACCATTATTTAGGCGTTTCCGACAACCTTCGCCACAGACATCTATTCAAAATACATTTTTGCAAATTTTCAACCTGTCGCTAGAGGGCGCTCGAATATTGCATGACGTCATTGGTAGATGATTTGAAGAATATTTTTAGCCAAGACACTAACACCGTTAAAAACAAGTTCATATCTATTACCATTTTCAAATAATAAGCCACTTCCGGTTTTGGCCTTTTTCGACCGGAAGCAAGGGTCACGTGATTTCACGCACACTGAATGAAATAAAGACCTCAACCTACTCTACCATTTGCCGGCAACAGAATGCTGCGGACGCGTACGGTTGATTTCTTATGCATTTTTAAATATTAAAAGTGTCACAATTTAACTGCCTATAAATACACACCGGATGACGTCATCATGACGTCATCATTACACAAAGTTGTTTGAATAAGGGTCTTTGCTTGGACAAAGATTGGTGTAAATAAATTACTGGCAAAGAGTCAAAAATGCCCTTTGAAAATCGATAATTTTTTTTTAATTTCTGTGTACAAAGTCTATGGGAAAAATTAAATATTCAAAAATCTATAATAAATTAGTCAATGACGTCACCATGACGTCAATCTTCGGGACACATCTTTGCTATAGGGACTATGCTTATGCAAACTTTGAATGATGTCTGACAAAGATTAATGCCAAAAGTGGCGTGTAGAATAAACGTGTACAAAGTCTATGGGGTTTTGGGAAAAAAAGAAGAAGAAGAAGAAGAAGAAAGAAAAAAAATCAGAACAAAAAGAAAGGCTTTTCCGCAACAATGCGGAAAAGCCAAAAAAAAAAAAAAAAAAAAAAAGGAAAAAACTAGAAATTGTGGTTGTGAACAACCACAGAGCTGTTCCAAATATTGATTATCTGTTGGACCCATAGACAAAAAGTAGAAATCTATGTCTGTTTGCAACAGAAGATAGGGCTTTTCCGCATTATGATTTGTTTTTATCAATAATACGTCCCTGACTATGCATGAACATAAAATCTGTCAAAGTTAGCCGGAAATCGGCTAAAACGGTCACTGTGGACAGGATTTGACCTAAGCGACACGTGCGCTGTGCGCGGGCTGACTGACATACGATATGTACAACGTACGTGCATGTACATGTACATGTACTGTACATTGTGGACGTCCTGTGCATGTTTCAAAGCAGAGGTATTGTCAATCCGAAGTTTTAAGCGTGCGCAGGGCATGTCCGAGTTTGCTTATTGCCTCAGAGCTTTCAAATGTTTTAGACCTACCCTTCAATAGACAATTAAAGTAAAAACTAATATAAAAACTGCCATGGTTGATTTTTCAGGAATTTTCTAAGGAAAAAGGGTCTTTTCATTATAACTTCCGGTCTGATGACGTCATACACCTTAAACTTCGCACAAGTCTTAAGTGGGTCAAGGTCATCATATACACCAATATTTAGGTGATTCCGACAAACTTCGCCACAGACATCTATTCAAAATACATTTTTAAAATTTTTCAACCTGTCGCTAGAGGGCGCTCGAAAATTGCATGACGTCATCGGTAAATGATTTGAAGAATACTATCAGCCAAGAGACTAACACCGTTGAAATCAAGTTCATATCTATTACCACTTTCAAATAATAAGCCACTTCCGGTTTTGGCCTTTTTCGACCGGAAGCAAGGGTCACGTGATTTCACGCACACTGAATGAAATAAAGACCTGAACCTACTCTACCGCTTGCCGGCAACAGAATGCTGCGGACGCGTACGGTTGATTTCTTATGCATTTTTAAATATTAAAAGTGTTACTATTCAATTGCCTATAAATAAACACCGGATGACGTCATCATGACGTCATCATTACACAACGTTGTTTGAATTAGGGTCTTTGCTTGGACAAAGATTGGTGTAAATGAATTACTGGCAAAGAGTCGAAAATGCCCTCTGAAAATTGACATTTTAAAAAAAAATTCTGTGTACAAAGTCTATGGGAAAAATTAAATATTCAAAATTCCATAATAAATCACGTGATGACGTCAGCATGACGAAAAGTTTCGGCACACATCCTCAGATGATGATTAATAACTATGCTGAGTTTAAAGTTGATCGGATTTAAAATAATTGCCAAAGTGGCTTGTAGAATAAAAACGTGTACAAAACCTATGGGGAAAGCGGAAAAAGAAAAAAAAAAAAAAAAAAACTAGAGGTCTATGTCTGTTTGCAACAGAACATAGGGCTTTTCCGCATTATGATTTTTTTTAATCAATAATATGCCCTGAATATGCATGAACATAAAATCTGTCAGCGTTAGCCGAAACATCGGCTAAAACGGTCAATGTGGACAGGATTCGACCTCGGCAATACGATGTATGTGCGTGTGTACAAGGTCTTTGCTTGGACAAAAAGTGATCTAAATAAATTACTGGCAAAGAGTCGAAACGCACTTTGAAAATCGACAATTATTTTTAAATTTTTGATGACGTCATCGTGACGTCACTTCGAACTTTGCATACTAGTATGATTAACTACCTACCCACCAAGTTTTATGACAATTGGACCTTTCCTTATATGAGTTTTGAAAAATTGCATTTTGATGACGTCATGATGACGTCACACATTTTTCAAGTTTTGTGCGAATAGCTATTACATAACAGACCAAATGCAAAAAAGAATTTTGCATTTTGCATGTTGCGTTCGGGAGATATGGCTAAAAGATACAAAAAAATAAATATTCATATAAAATCTCAGGATGACGTCATCATGACGTTACCTCATTTTTAATCTATAACACATCCTGGTATAGCCACATACCAAGTTTCAACCCAATCGGACTTACATTTCTGTAGATATAAGACTTCACAATATGTACGTAAATTTTCAAAAATCAATACAAAAAATAGGTGATGACGTCATCGTGACGTCATGGTCTTGGCATAATTTTTGTATGAGGGTCTTCCTTGGCTGTTACTTTGATGACGATTCCAGAACGCCAAGTGATGGCTTGAAAACGTATACAAAGTCAATGGGTTAAAATCCCACAGCAGAGAAACTGCACCTTTAAATACGTAATTTGCCTTTAAACTGAAACCTTTTTATAAAATATTACTTGATATTCTGACTCTTGGGAATATTTTCAATCAAATGGCAAACGTAAAAAAATACGATTTCTTTTTCATTCTCATAGTAATTCTCGGCCGAAGTTCAGAACTACTTAATAAGATATATCAGTGTTGTATAGGGAAAGACTCGTGGAGAAAGCTGTGTACAAAGTCTATGAGAAAAATTAATTATTCATAAATCCATAATAAATCACTTGATGACGTCACCATGACGACACTCCTTGGGACACATCTTGGCTATAGGGACTATGCTTATGCCAACTTTCAATGATATCTGACAAAGATTAATGCCAAAGTGCTATAATACGTCTCTGTCTATGCGCATGCATGAACATAAAATCTGTCAAAGTTAGCCGAAAATCGGCTAAAACGGTCAATGTGGACAGGATTTGACCTCAGCAACACGTGCGCTGCAGGCTGACTGACATACGATGTATGTGCCTATGTACAACGTACGTGCATGTACATGTACATTGTGGACGTCCTGTCCTTAGCATGTTTTGAAGCAGAGGTATTGTCAACGTGAAGTTTTAAGTGTGCGCAGGGTATGTTCGAGTTCGCTTATCGCCTCGAAACTTTGAAATTTATTAGACCTACCCTTAAATCGACAATTAAAGTAAAAACTAACATAAAAACTGCCACGGTTGATTTTTCAGGAATTTTCAAATGAAAAAGGCTCTTTTTATTATAACTTCCGGTCTGATGACGTCATTCGCCTAAAACTTCGCACATGTTGTAAGTGGGTCAAGGTCATTATATACACCATTATTTAGGCGTTTCCGACAACCTTCGCCACAGACATCTATTCAAAATACATTTTTGCAAATTTTCAACCTGTCGCTAGAGGGCGCTCGAATATTGCATGACGTCATTGGTAGATGATTTGAAGAATACTTTTAGCCAAGACACTAACACTGTTAAAAACAAGTTCATATCTATTACCATTTTCAAATAATAAGCCACTTCCGGTTTTGGCCTTTTTCGACCGGAAGCAAGGGTCACGTGATTTCACGCACACTGAATGAAATAAAGACCTCAACCTACTCTACCATTTGCCGGCAACAGAATGCTGCGGACGCGTACGGTTGATTTCTTATGCATTTTTAAATATTAAAAGTGTCACAATTTAACTGCCTATAAATACACACTGGATGACGTCATCATGACGTCATCATTACACAAAGTTGTTTGAATAAGGGTCTTTGCTTGGACAAAGATTGGTGTAAATAAATTACTGGCAAAGAGTCAAAAATGCCCTTTGAAAATCGATAATTTTTTTTAAATTTCTGTGTACAAAGTCTATGGGAAAAATTAAATATTCAAAAATCTATAATAAATTAGTCAATGACGTCACCATGACGTCAATCTTCGGGACACATCTTTGCTATAGGGACTATGCTTATGCAAACTTTGAATGATGTCTGACAAAGATTAATGCCAAAAGTGGCACTGAGAAAAAATGTGCACAAAGTCTATGGGGTTTTGGCGACAAAAAGAAGAAGGAAACTAGAGGTCTATGTCTGTTTGCAACAGAACATAGGGCTTTTCCGCATTATGATTTGTTTTAATCAATAATATGCCCTGAATATTCATGAACATAAAATTTGTCAAAAGAATTTTGCATTTTGCATGTTGCGTTCGGGAGATATGGCTAAAAGGTCCAAACAAATAAATATTCATATAAAATCTCAGGATGACGTCATCATGACGTCACCTCATTTTTAATCTATAACACATCCTGGTATAGCCACATACCAAGTTTCAACCCAATCGGACTTACATTTCTGTAGATATAAGATTTCACAATATGTACGTAAATTTCAAAAATCAATAAAAAATGAGGTGATGACGTCATCGTGACGTCATAGTCTAGGCAGAATTTTTGTATGAGGGTCTTCCTTGGCTGTAACTTTGATGACGATTCCAGATCGCCAAGTTATAAAAATGGTGGCTTGAAAACGTGTACAATGGGTTAAAAATCCAACAGCAGAAAAACTGCACCTGTAAATACGTGATTTGCCTTTAAACTGAAACATTTTTATCAAATATTACTTGATATTCTGACTCTTGGGAATATTTTCAATCAAATGACAGGCGTAAAAAATACGATTTCTTTTTCCTTCTCATAGTAATTCTCAGCCGAAGTTCAGAACTACTCAGTAAGATATATCAGTGTTGTATAGGAAAAGACTTGTCGAGAAAGCTGTGTACAAAGTCTATGAGAAAAATTAATTATTCATGAATCCATAATAAATCATTTGATGATGATGTCATCATGATGTCATAGTTTTGGCATAATTTTTGTATGAGGGTCTTTCTTGGCTGTAACTTTGATGACGATTCCAGATCGCAAAGTTATGAAAATGGTGGCTTGAAAACGTGTACAAAGTCAATAGGTTAAAAATCCCACAGCAGAAAAACTGCACCTTTAAATTAGCGATTTTCCTTTAAACTGAAACATTTTTATAAAATATTACTTGCTATTCTAACTCTTGGGAATATTTTCAATCAAATGACAGGCGTAAAAAATACGATTTCTTTTTCCTTCTCATAGTAATTCTCAGCCGAAGTTCAGAACTACTCAGTAAGATATATCAGTGTTGTATAGGGAAAGACTTGTGGAGAAAGCTGGGTACAAAGTCTATGAGAAAAATTAATTATTCATAAATCCATAATAAATCACTTGATGACGTCATCATTACGTTACTCTTCGGGACACATCTTGGCTATAGGGACTATGCTTATGCCAACTTTCAATGATGTCTGACAAAGATTAATGCCAAAAGTGATATAATACGTCCCTGTCTATGCGCATGCATGAACATAAAATCTGTCAAAGTTAGCCGAAAATCAGCTAAAACGGTCACTGTGGACAGGATTTGACCTCAGCAACACGTGCGCTGCAGGCTGACTGACATACGATGTATGTGCCTATGTACAACGTACGTGCATGTACATGTACATGTACATTGTGGACGTCCTGTCCTGTGCATGTTTTGAAGCAGAGGTATTGTCAACGTGAAGTTTTAAGCGTGCGCAGGGTATGTTCGAGTTCGCTTATCGCCTCGAAACTTTGAAATGTTTTAGACCTACCCTTCAATCGACAATTAAAGTAAAAACAAATATAAAAACTGCCATGGTTGATTTTTCAGGAATTTTCAAATGAAAAAGGGTCTTTTTATTATAACTTCCGGTCTGATGACGTCATTTGCCTAAAACTTCGCACACGTCTTAAGTGGGTCAAGGTCATTATATACACCAATATTTAGGCGATTCCGACAAACTTCACCACAGACATCTATTCAAAATACATTTTTGCTAATGTTCAACCTGTCGCTAGAGGGCGCTCGAAGATTGCATGACGTCATCGGTAGATGATTTGAAGAATTCTATCGGCCAAGAGACTAACACCGTTAAAAGCAAGTTCATTTCTATAACCATTTTCAAATAATAAGCCACTTCCGGTTTGGGCCTTTTTCGACCGGAAGCAAGGGTCACGTGATTGCACGCACACTGAATGAAATAAAGACCTTAACCTACTCTACCACTTGCCGGCAACAGAATGCTGCGGACGCGTATGGTTGATTTCTTATGCATTTTTAAATATTAAAAGTGTCACAATTTAATTGCCTATCAATCAACACAGGATGACGTCATCATGACGTCATCATTCCACAATGTTGTTTGAATTAGGGTCTTTGCTTGGACAAAGAGTGGTGTAAATGAATTACTGGCAAAGAGTCAAAAATGCCCTTTGAAAAGCGACAATTTTTTTTTAATTTCTGTGTACAAAGTCTATGGGAAAAATTAAATATTCAAAAATCTATAATAAATTAGTCGATGACGTCACCATGACGTCAATCTTCGGGACACATCTTTGCTATAGGGACTATGCTTATGCAAACTTTGAATGATGTCTGACAAAGATTAATGCCAAAAGTGGCACTGAGAAAAAACGTGCACAAAGTCTATGGGGTTTTGGCGACAAAAAGAAGAAGGAAAAAAAACTAGAGATCTATGTCTGTTTGCAACAGAACATAGGGCTTTTCCGCATTATGATTTTTTTTATCAATAATATGCCCTGAATATAAAATTCATGAACATAAAATCTGTCAAAATTAGCCGAAAAATCAGCTAAAACGGTCACTGTGGACAGGATTTCACCTCGGCAATACGATGTATGTGCGTGTGTACAAGGTCTTGGCTTGGACAAAGAGTGATCTATATAAAATACTGGCAAAGAGTCGAAAACGCACTTTGAAAATCGACAATTATTTTTAAATTTTTGATGACGTCATCGTGACGTCATTTCGAACTTTGCATACTAGTATGATTAACTACCTACCCACCAAGTTTCATGACAATTGGACCTTTTCTTATATGAGTTTGGAAAAATTGCATTTTGATGACGTCATGATGACGTCACACATTTTTCAAGTTTTGTGCGAATAGCTATTCCATAACAGACCAAATGCAAAAAAGAATTTTGCATTTTGCATGTTGCGTTCGGGAGATATGGCTAAAAGGTCCAAAAAAATAAATATTCATATAAAATCTCAGGATGACGTCATCATGACGTCACCTCATTTTAAATCTATAACACATCCTGGTATAGCCACATACCAAGTTTCAACCCAATCGGACTTACATTTCTGTAGATATAAGACTTCACAATATGTACGTAAAGTTTCAAAAATCAATTAAAAAATTAGGTGATGACGTCATCGTGACGTCATAGTCTTGACATAATTTTTGTATGAGGGTCTTCCTTGGCTGTAACTTTGATGACGATTCCAGATCGCCAAGTTATAAAAATGGTGGCTTGAAAACGTGTACAAAGTCAATGGGTTAAAAATCCAACAGCAGAAAAACTGCACCTTTAAATACGTGATTTGCCTTTAAACTGAAACAGTTTTATAAAATATTACTTGATATTCTGACTCTTGGGAATATTTTCAATCGAATGGCAAACGTAAAAAAATACGATTTCTTTTTCCTTCTCATAGTAATTCTCGGCCGAAGTTCAAAACTACTCAGTAAGATATATCAGTGTTGTATAGGAAAAGACTTGTGGAGAAAGCTGTGTACAAAGTCTATGAGAAAAATTAATTATTCATGAATCCATAATAAATCACTTGATGATGACGTCATCATGATGTCATAGTCTTGGCATAATTTTTGTATGAGGGTCTTCCTTGGCTGTAACTTTGATGACGATTCCAGAACGCCAAGTTATGAAAATGGTGGCTTGAAAACGTGTACAAAGTCAATGGGTTAAAAATCCAACAGCAGAAAAACTGCACCTTTAAATACGTGATTTGCCTTTAAACTGAAACATTTTTATAAAATATTACTTGATATTCTGACTCTTGGGAATATTTTCAATCGAATGGCAAACTTAAAAAAATACGATTTCTTTTTCCTTCTCATACTAATTCTCTCGGCCGAAGTTCAGAACTACTCAGTAAGATATATCAGTGTTGTATAGGAAAAGACTTGTGGAGAAAGCTGTGTACGAAGTCTATGAGAAAAATTAATTATACATGAATCCATAATAAATCACTTGATGATGACGTCATCATGATGTCATAGTCTTGGCATAATTTTTGTATGAGGGTCTTCCTTGGCTGTAACTTTGATGACGATTCCAGATCGCCAAGTTATGAAAATGGTGGCTTGAAAACGTGTACAAAGTCAATAGGTTAAAAATCCCACAGCAGAAAAACTGTACCTTTAAATGCGTGATTTTCCTTTAAACTGAAACATTTTTATAAAATATTACTTGCTATTCTAACTCTTGGGAATATTTTCAATCAAATGACAGGCGTAAAAAAATACGATTTCTTTTTCCTTCTCATAGTAATTCTCAGCCGAAGTTCAGAACTACTCAGTAAGATATATCAGTGTTCAATAGGGAAAGACTTGTGGAGAAAGCTGTGTACAAAGTCTATGAGAAAAATTAATTATTCATAAGTCCATAATAAATCACTTGATGACGTCACCATGACGTCACTCTTCGGGACACATCTTGGCTATAGGGACTATGCTTATGCCAACTTTCAATGATATCTGACAAAGATTAATGCCAAAAGTGCTATAATACGTCCCTGTCTATGCGCATGCATGAACATAAAATCTGTCAAAGTTTAGCCGAAAATCGGCTAAAACGGTCACTGTGGACAGGATTTGACTTCAGCAGCACGTGCGCTGCAGGCTGACTGACATACGATGTATGTGCCTATGTACAACGTACGTGCATGTACATGTGCATGTTTTGAAGCAGAGGTATTGTCAACGTGAAGTTTTAAGCGTGCGCAGGGTATGTTCGAGTTCGCTTATCGCCTCGAAACTTCAAAATGTTTTAGACCTACCCTTCAATCGACAATTAAAGTAAAAACAAGTATAAAAACTGCCATGGTTGAGTTTTCAGGAATTTTCAAATGAAAAAGGGTCTTTTTATTATAACTTCCGGTCTGATGACGTCATTCGCCTTAAACTTCGGACACGTCTTAAGTGGGTCAAGGTCATCATATACACCAATATTTAGGCAATTCCGACAAACTTCGCCACAGACATCTCTTCAAAATACATTTTTGCTAATTTTCAACCTGTCGCTAGAGGGGCGGTCGAAGATTGCATGACGTCATTGGTAGATGATTTGAAGAATACTTTTAGCCAAGAGTCTAACACCGTTAAAAGCAAGTTCATTTCTATTACCATTTTCAAATAATAAGCCACTTCCGGTTTGGGCCTTTTTCGACCGGAAGCAAGGGTCACGTGATTGCACGCACACTGAATGAAATAAAGACCTCAATCTACTCTACCACTTGCCGGCAACAGAATGCTGCGGACGCGTACGATTGATTTCTTATGCATTTTTAAATATTAAAAGTGTCGAAATTTAATTGCCTATAAATAAATACAGGATGACGTCATCATGACGTCATCATTCCACAATGTTGTTTGAATTAGGGTCTTTGCTTGGACAAAGAGTGGTGTTAATGAATAACCGGCAAAGAGTCGAAAATGCCCTTTGAAAAGCGACAGTTTGTTTTAAATTTCTGTGTACAAAGTCTATGGGAAAATTAAATATTCAAAAATCTATAATAAATTAGTCGATGACGTCACCATGACGTCAATCTTCGGGACACATCTTTGCTATAGGGACTATGCTTATGCCAACTTTGAATGATGTCTGACAAAGATTAATGCCAAAAGTGGCGTGTAGAAAAAACGTGTACAAAGCCTATGGGCTTTTGGGAAAAAAAGAAGAAGAGGAAGAAGAAGAAGAAGAAGAAGAAGAAGAAGAAGAAGAAGAAGAAGAAAGAAAAAAAATCAGAACAAAAAGAAAGGCTTTTCCGCAACAATGCGGAAAAGCCAAAAAAAAAAAAAAAAATGAGAACAAAAACAAAGGCTTTTCCGCACTATGCGGAAAAGCCAAAAAAAAAAAAATGAGAACAAAAACAAAGGCTTTTCCGCACTATGCGGAAAAGCCAAAAAAGGAAAAAAAAAAAACTTTAACGAAAACAATAGCTGTTCCCAATTGAAATTGGGAACAGCTAAAAAAACTTTAACGAAAACAAGAGCTGTTCCCAATTGAAATTGGGAACAGCTAAAAAAAGGCTACTACCTGTAAATGGACATGTGAGCTTAAGTTCTGTCATTGTCTGCAGACAGAAATGTTTCTAACACACACTACACCATTGCTCATAACTTCAGCGTAATCAAACCAACTGGTGTTGATTATGCTTTAACAACTTCCAGATTATACTCACTACAGCTGATCTTGAAGTGCAGCTAAACATCCTAAATCCCCACACAAAAGATGAAAATCTCTTGAGCTTTGTAATAGGTCCTGATGCTATTGCCATGAATTCCTAATGAGGTATTAGCAGAGTGGAGCAGGATATGTACACAGCAGGGTGAGGCATTATAACCACGATAACTGACTGTAATGATTACATCAGGAGACTGCAAGGTTCTCCTGACTGAAGAGCTACACTGTACATGCACATTATGTCACACTGATGCTGGAATCCAAATTTGAGATGTCCTTATTTAAGCTTGCAGAAATTTCACTTCAGCCTCTTTATCGACAGCAGATTGAGTAGTCTCCATTATTTCTAGACACATAACACATGCATACACACATGTGTAAACTCAGTTTCATGGAATGAGAAGATTGAGTAAGGTCTTGGCATCATCGAGAACCTGCCCTTCAATGTGCATACTGCACTGCTTCTTGTAAAACACCATTACAATGCTGCTTTTTTGTCTACTTTAACTAACATCAATACTTCCTTGTAAGGTGAAAGAGAGTTGTGAGCACCTGTATATAATCATGAGCAGCCTCATTGTGGCTGCACATAGATGCAAGTACTGTGCAAACAAGCATGCCTGGTGCCTGGCCCTGTAATCCTCAATTGAAGAGAGGAACTCTAACACTTACAATGGATAAACTATTAAGAGACACTGTACAAGTGAAGTTTATTCATCCTGATGTATCTTGACTACGTACGTATGTATTGAAGTCTAAGGTTAATATCATTTCTATAATAACTGCTGATTCTTCACCAGGTTCACACAATTCCAATTTTGCAAAGAATAAAAAATTAATGTATTGCAGGTTTATGATCTAAAAATCAGAAGAATACATTTGAAGCTGTTAAATTGGAAAGGTTGAAGCCAAGTTACATGTATGTGCATGAAAATGTTGTTCACTACATGTACATTGTAGTGGTTGTTGGAGGCCATTCAGAATAGTCAAAGTTTAAAAATTTCGATCTTTTTTCGAAATTGTGGGTGGGTGGGTCAAAGGAAATAACTGAAAATAGAAATTCAGTTTCAATTAAAATTATAGACAAAAAAATAATACTAGAGAGGGGGGGGGGGGGGAACAGCGGCCTGTTAGAGATTGTCTGTCATGTCTGTGCTGTTCCGTTGTCATATAGGCCTATTATTAACCTAGATTCTGACTATTTCCAATGAATCTTAGGTCAGGCAGCCACCAATGTCAAGTGACCAAACGGGAGGAATTCTTCCCGTTTCCGAAAATGTCCGAAGTTTACGCTCCCAGGAATTTCCGGGTGTATTATTGTATTTACCTGTTTATATGTGTAATTATTCGGCAATTGATATTCGAGGGAAAACCCACGGAATCAGGTAGGGACCGAAAACCCAATCCATACTGGCCCAGGCAGGATTCGAACCCAGGTCACAGCGGTGGAGAGTGGGGAAAGTACCGCTATGCTGTCATACATGCAGAAAACATTGTACAACGTTTTGCGTGCTTGGCAATTTCCTCTTCTGTTTCAACTACAAAGTTGCATGCTGGAAGCCTGGAGTTAAATGCCATTGAAAACTCCTGAGCTAGGACAGCATTAACCTCAAATGTCTGCTTCATTTGTAGCATTACTTTGTTCTTCAGTGTATATGATATATTTAATAGCCATTCAACATTTAAAAATCAAAAATTTGGGTGGATGGGTGGGTCAAATCAATTTCGAAAAAGATCGAAAATTTTAAACATTGACTATTCTGAATGACCCTTTTAAAAAGCAGGGGGAAAAATTAAGGTGAACTCTAAACGTACCAATATTTCATAGTAAGACGAACATTCGACTTCTAGTTAAATGAGATTCAAATTTCATATCACTTCCTCGGTCATAAAAAAAACACTTTAATGGCACCTAAATTATCACTGGTTTCTGTTTCGTGATCAAGTACATGTAGGTATTTTGAGCCCTGATGTACAGCACATCAAGGTGATGCGCTTAAGGTGCAGAGAAACAATTAACTTCATGTAAGTTCAACATAAAAAGGGAGGGAACAATGCAATACACAAAATACAACATGAGGACCAAACAAAGCAGCTAAATGTATTTAAATGCTGTTTGAAAAAGATGGGTCTTCAGAGCACATTCAAAAATTAAAGGTAGAATAAAATTGAGGTAGAATATTACAGATATTTTGTGGAAGTTTGTACCATACAATAGGTCCTAATTGAGAAAAGGATCAGTCCCCAAATATAGTTTTGGGTACTGCAAGCAGGGATGAATTTGAAGACCCAAGGCACCTACACATGGAGAAGGGTTTTAATGAATTAACAAATTACGAATTGTATTCAGGGGTAGAACCATGTAAACAAAAAAAAAAAACCAAATAAAAAACAAGCAGTGATTTGTAAACTATTCAAAATTGTACAGGCAGCCAATTGAGGAATGCAACATTGGAGTTGTGTGAGTTTTACGACTTGTACTACATCTATGCTAGCTGTGTTCTGTAGTTTCTGTAATTATGCAAGCTGTGTTTGGGATAATTCGTTAAGAAGTGAGTTGCAGCAGTCTCAACAAGATGATATGAGGGTATGAACAATCTTTTCAGTGGCTGAATGAGAAAGGTAATGTCAAGGTTTTGCAACTGGTACAGTACAGATTTACAAATTGAAATAGCAGATCGTTGTACTGACAATTGAAGAGGGGAACTCTAACACTGACAGTGGATACATTATTAAGAGAAGCTGTACATGTGCATAGAGTGAAATTTATTCATCTTGTTATATGTTCAAAGTATCTGTTATCCGTCTTAAATCTAAAGGTAAAATGTATTGATGTGAGAAAATTAAACATGAAACATAACAGTAAACTATGTAGATATATAAAAAAAAATTACTGAGTATAAAGTTAAACTTAGAGATCCTTTGCCCTCTTTTTACCCTGTTCACATGCATGTTTATTTTTGTGTTATACGTTCTAAATTGTTACGGTACCTTTTGCTCTTTTATCTTCTGTAGTTATAAATTGCGATCTGGGTTTTTCTTTAACCTTAAACTTTTCTCTCAATTATCTTTACCTTAAACATGCTTCAATTCATAAACATCACCAAGTCAACTTCCTTTTTATGCAAAACTTAAGGGATCAATATGATTATTTTGTGGCTGCTGCTTTGTGGCTGAGTCTTGTCGGAAACATTTTTTGTTATTTTCAAATTGGAACAAAGACACTTTATTGAACTCTGAAGAACAAGTTAATTACATGAACTGGTTTGGAATTCCCTTGCTCACATTTCACGCATGCTTGCTTTATTTGGCGAATTCAAACAACCACAACTGACGCAACATGAAGCTACAACGAATTTGATTGACCCAATATGACATTATAATTGAATGAACTATTATTGTAATTCAATTGTTGATAATTGCAATTGCATGCTTTTAGTTTTATTTTGAAGAAATGTTGATCTAAACCGCATCCAAATTCGTGTGAAAGTGGGTGATTTGTCATCATCAATTTGGCTACAAAATCTATTAATTATACCAACCGGGAAAACCAATACTGCAACTTAATCATGAGTCACTACTTTTCTATTCATGCCTGGAAAACTTTAATGTAACTGGTTGCTATTCATTTTTGAACCACAATAAGCCAACCGTTTTGTTTTCTATAGATCTGCTCCATGGGTAATTCCCCTTTTATCAAAGGGATAACCTTGTATAAGCTTGGTAACAGGAAATGGTAATATCCTAATGTTAGTCAGCACTTTTCTTGATCCACAGATATGCATCATCGCCCCCCCCCAGAGAGATGTTATATGCGTTCTATCCCCCACATTGTTTTCCCTGTACACAAGTGAATGCCTTAGTGAAAATGAAACATACACTATTATCAAATATACGATACGGTAGTTACTAATTTCCTAACAACGGAGAAAACAAATGACTACATCGCAGCTGTGAGGAGATTTACTGAGTGGTGCGGTGCTTATCACCTTCAGTTGAATGTATCCAAAACAAAAGAACTGATATTTGACTTTCGAAGGAAAGCAGAACGACATGAACCGCTCGTACAAAGATTGTACTTTTGAGAACGCTGAATAATCTTCATGTAGACAAGACAATTTTGGTCTTGTTCTATTGGGCCCTAATCCAAAGTGTACTGACGTACAATATAGCATGTTACTATGGAAATGCGAAACAGGTAAACAGGGACCACTTAGATCGTGTAAGATGGGTGGCATCAGGTTGCAACATTTTTTCCCAAAATTAATGATGAATAGCCCTATACTCGTGTGCCCTAACGTGGCGCACTTCGAAGCTTACCCAACTTTCCTCGTGTAGTGTTGCCAAACCTCTTTGTTGATAAACCTCAAATTCATGCAATGAAATACTAGTACTTTTACCTTTTTAATGCTTGCTATTTAACCAAGTTGTGAACAATTCCGGTTTCATAAAATTTAATCCGAAATGCAAAAACGGTCGCATCCGGAAATTGGGCACAAATTGGCGGAGTGTTCCCTAACGTGGCGCACTTGAATAAATCTCAGAAAATTCCAAATTAACATTTAAGAATTTCTGTAAACTTGATAAATTCTGATAAATCATTATAATCTTTACTTACAAACCCAGCCACATGTTTTTCAGAAAATTATTTTCTTATTTTTCGGGGCATTTTCAAAGTGTTCACTTTGCACATGAAAATAAAATCGGAAAATCACGCCAAAATAATTTTTTCTTTTAACTTTGTAACGGGTAAATAAACTCGCGATTGATGAACGGGAGTGTTTAGAACTTGATGAAATTTCACTTTCTGTGAAATTTCAGTTAAAACTTTTGCTCTAGCTAGGCGCTACAGGCGAAAAATAAAAGTGCGCCACGTTAGGCATGTTACTTGTTAGGGGCCGCGCCACGTTAGGGTACATCAACAATACATGAAATATGAATCTAGCAAGCATAGCAAATCTTACCATTGTTTCACTTTCAAACAGACCCCACCAGTTCCACCAATAACTAACAAATACTAAAGTGAATACGAAAACACAAGAGTAAGGTCTTTGGGTGGCGAAATTAAGAGCATCTACGAAAACATTCATCATCATCACAGTGACGATTGTCATGTCATGTGCACGTGTGTTTGCGTTTGCATAATACGCAGGGTGACCGTTAGTCTGAGTATCACCCGTTCTACGGAGCGCGCCGTGTGCTCCGTACGAGCGTCTATTACATAGACTAGGTGACCGTAAGGTCATGACCAAATTCTGCTAAATGCGATTCAAAAATCTGCAATACAGATTTGTAGTATTGCCATAGAGCTGTATTATACAGCTCTATGAGTATTGCCTTAATTAAGGTTCAAATTACATTATAAACAATCTATTGTCACATAAAAATTTCAGACAAAACGCATGCAGTTGCCAACCTGTCCCATTTTTATGCAAGGGTTTGTTTGAAAAGATTGAAGCTTCTTTAAAACAAATGTACCATATTTTTCAAATTTGCTGTGTTTTTCTGTCAAATAACCATTTTTGCAGAATTCCGCCAGAAATCTGCAAAAAAATCCATTCTGTCAAATTTTCTGTCAAACTTGGTTTAAAAAAAAAAAAAAAAAATCTGTCAAAGTCTGACGAAAATCGGCTAAAACGGTCACTCTGATAGCGCGGGCGACAATCCTCAACAGAGGGCGCTCTCGCAAACTTTGAGATATCGACGTCGGCCTAGCCTCAACCTCGTCCCCAGTGCTTACTTTATTTCCAGCCGCGTTTCCAGAGAGCAGGTAGTGGTGGGCGCGTACTGCTCGACACCCTGGGGACGATGTTGGCCTAGCCTAGCCTGAGATCGATGGGCTTATAACGGGACAGTAGCAAACAGTGCAAAACTTGCAAAGTCCCAATTAAAATGGGGCATGTGTGGTCTGCATACGTGACTAGTCCGGACACTGCTCCTGATCTGCACAAATTACCAACTTTTAATCCACTTTATGGGTTCCCAGAGGGTAGAGAAGAAAGGGGTGAGTGCCCACGTTTGCTCAAACTTTTATTAGGCGAGGCTAACGTATCGCCGTGTATTTACGACACTATTCCACTCAGCTCATATATAATCATGTAGCTCTAGCTTGACAATGCTTGAGTAACTCCAGCTGACATGCAGGAATTCACCTGTGTACAACTAATACACTTTTATACAGGGCCACTTGTAACGGTCTTACCGACCATTACCAGGTTCGGATGGAGGGGATTGGGACTCTTGCGGACTCGTCTTGGCTTTACATGATTACTATTACTAGTAATACTATCTTTATTAACATCGACATAGAAATGTCATGGCTGAATGGCAGCCATGATGAAGTAGGCCTGTTTTGTTTACGGTTTTGACTGGAACCGGCTACCCTTTCCCAGTCAAGGTCAGGTACCCGGGTACCCGTAAAAGCCCTCCCCCCCTCCAAAAAAACCCCGGAAGTAAGTGTTTTTCATTTATAACGCCAACCCGGAAGTAAGTGCTTTCGTTTCTAAATGCCCCATTGTGTTCTATAATGCTTTCTGTGCAGGTATACCGATTTGCAAAAGGTCGATTTGTCAGTAAAAAATAGGAATTGCAAATTCAATGTCTATTATATACAGCACAGGTCTGAGTTTTATGAATATGAAATAAAAGAAACGCAAGGTGATAGTTTGAAGACATCGATGACAAAGTCGGCGAACTTCCAAGAGCTCCCCGTTGTGTATTCTCCAGTGAGTCCATCCGGCCATCACCTCAGCCCAGGTGGCCCACTGACTGCAGCGCTGGTTGTAGCATGCATGCAGATCGCGCAGCATGGTCGGCTTACTCGGCTAGGCATGCGTACGACGACCGGCACGGCAGTCAGTACAGTACGTGCGTTGTGATTGGCCAGTTCCGCAGAAAATATTGGCGGGCGGTTATTTTTTTTATTATATCATTTGTTGTTAATGGTATATTTTTTTTTCTACACTTTGTTCGATCATAGGAAATTATAAATGCCCTGAAAACTTTCTCAGGTTTTGAGACATCGTACATAAAAAAAAAATCGGGTTAAAGAAAAACAATTAATTAACAAACAGTTTTGACTTTTTCTCAAAATCTGACCAAACGTGGCTACTTCCTGAACGTGGCATGATGATCACCGGACATTAAGGTTATGAGACAGGGAATGTCAGGGACAAGAAATAATCACACAGACACAGCAAAGTAACTTAGGCTTACATTTTGTCATCTTTTTTTATTGTGCGTGACTGCAATTAAAATGCCAATCACTTAGTATCGTTTGTTTATTCCGCCATCTGCGGTGCATCAAAGAAGATCATTTCCTGGCATCTCGCTACGAGAAACTTATTAAAAACACATACAATGGGTCAACTTTCGTGCTTCTGGAGACGCATCAATTCAAACTTCAAAGATAGTCAACAAAACTGAATACAAACTAAAAACCGCAAGAAGGAGTTTTTTGAATGGTCGGTAATTCACTTTGGACTTTGTAAATCTTAGGTTACGGACTTGTTATGGGTACTACCCGCCATCTGTGGCATCAGAGAAGATGATTTCCTGGCTAGCGGCTACAAGAAGCTTTATTACAAATACAAACAATGGGTTGATACTATCGTGTTTCGCCACTTTCGGGCATCTGGAGACGCATCAAAGTCTAAATAAAACTGAAAACAAACTATAAACCGCAAAATGGAGTTTGGAATCGTCGGTAAACTCACTCTGAACTTTGTAAATCTTCTGTTAGTAATATTTGAATGCATGTACATGTGTACTTGTGGTTTTTTTTTGTCTCGGATGTTGCGTCGAAATTTATAAATTTGGTTACGGGTACCCGACCCAATAAAATGGAGACGGTTCTTGGCCTCCGCGGGCGGGTACCTGGGTACCCGCAACAGGCTTATGATGAAGCATGGTCTAAACATTCCCACAATGCAATAGGACATATGGGCTGTACCATTATGAGCCTAAGGGGCGCTAGGTATTTACTCTACAGTGCATTCTGTATAGAATGTCCCGCTACACACTCCATTTATCCGCACATCTGTCAAGCGCAATTTGAGTCCCACGCGCGAGTTTAAACCTGCGCGCGCAAGTTTTAACTGCGCGAGTGACTCTCGAAGCACGCAAACTACAAACTTGCGCAAATAGTAGGGGGGCCAATGTGCAGATTTGGGTTCCCGTCGAAATTTCATGTTAATTTTTGGCAACCATTATAAATGTAATCTTATGAGTCCTGAGAACAAGAAAATTGATGTTGCCATTTTTTCCATTGACCTTTAGTGACCTTGACCTGAGGTCAAAGTTCATGGGTCATTTTCACCTAAAATTTGCCTTTCGGAAGGGTTTGCAAAGATTTTCCAGGCAAGTGAGCACATATTGTATTTGGTTGAGAGTTTCTCCATAATAATAAATGTTATTATTAATGTATTTATGGGTTTTCCTGAAGAAAACATGGGAAAATGTCACTTTTGCCCGAAAAGGGCTGGGTTGTTTTGACCATCTCACGCAGATTCCGCCCCCCCCCCCATGACCTCGGCCATCGAGTGACGAAAAATTATGAAACTTGGTACATGCATAGAACAACATAACATGAACAAACCCAAGAAATTTCATGACTAAAGTGAAAAAAGTAGGAGTCAATTTCTCAACATAACAGTTTATTAGAATACAAGTTCTTGAAAATGTGAATTTGCGCAGATACTAAAAACCCATAGCTCTCAGTGCCTACTGGCAACTGAAATTTACAAAAAAGTGTATTTTTTTCGAGGTTAATTTATTCAGGAACTGTGTGGGAAAGGGAACTGGATAGATTGTAAACACATTGCTGTTCCGGACAAAAGGTATATAGGCCTATTTCAAAATGTTCAAAAACATGTACCGGTATAGTCATTGTTTTTTTCCCCTCAAACTTCCTCATTATTTTTTACAAACAATATTAACAATGCTGTGTTTTGCGAGAGTGATTAGTTTAGTCAAGAACAGCCAATGATTTCACAGGTTTGAAAGTAGGGCCTACTACCAGAAAGCAAGACTTGTCAGACAAAATAAATTTTCTCTCTTTGAGAAAAAAAGGAACACTGAAATCAGGTAAAATTATGGATCCATCATCGTCTCGTTCGAGACTTTCAACAATGGGCGAGAGAAAATAATGCTCAATATAATTTTGCATTAATTTATTGTATTAATTTTACTTGGGATTCATAGGAAATATAGGTAGGCCCTACACACAATTTATTACAAAATTTACTACAATATATTCAGGAACAGAAATGTACGAAGAGATTTAAAGACGAAAATAAAAAAACTAAAAAAACACATTGCCGACGATGTCTTTTGATTAACTGTGCTGACTTCTGACAGAAGTACAGGAACGCGGCCCGCAAATATAAAGGTATCAGAACATATACCTAAACGAAACGAAACGAAAGTACGAAAGGAAACGAAAGGAAACGAAAGGAAACGAAACTACGAATAACAAATTAAAAAAATAATAAAGCATGTTTTTTTAATTCAACACCTATCTCCACATTAGACGAATTTCCCGAAACGTGGACGAATCTGAATGCTTTATATTATATTTGCGAATTACACTGGAGACATAATAGGAATTACATTCGAATTCGGAATAAACAATGGAGCCCAACGACGTTCTGGAACGAAATTAAAGTATCTTTCCAAGGAATGCTATATTATACAATTGTTGAAGTAACTGGGAAAACCATAATTAAATATTAATTTTAAAACAAAATCCTCATTTTACAAGCATTCTGTTCAAGTAAGCGTAAATACACAATTACATAATTCATTGCATTTTATTCTGTATAATAATGTTTACACGGCATTGTAACATTTTATTGTGTGGAAATGGCAACATTGAATAAATGTTTCTACTACTACTATTAACAGTCTTTTTCCCGCCGTAAAATAGCTCCAAAATAGTGCCGTATAGCTCCAAAATAGTGCCGACTGATCGGGGGAGTATAATTATGGAGCAAACCGAGGTTTTGATCGCATTTCACAAGTGATTTTGATCTCAGGCATACCCCACCAAAAAGCCCTCAATTGCACACTTTGTCAGCCAAAACGATTACTCACAGTATTACCGCATCGTCATTGGTGAAACTGTAATTGCAAGAACATCCCTAGGGGCTGCCGCACTGATTACATCCCAGGCCTAGCAGCATCCCGTAGTGCTGAACTTTACAGGAAATAGAGACGCATGTATGAAAACGACTCTCTTGCTGTCGATACCATCTCATCTGGGGAGGAATTAATAACAGCCATATCAGAACAGCTTCAAAGCTTGTGGCAAACCCTTGTGGTAACCACCAATATGGCCAAGAAGCCAATATATGGCCTCCAAGCCTGGAGTATAATATAAAAAAAGCTCAGCCAAGTGAACAGCATTGTAACATCACCGCCAACCAAATAGCCCACAACAACTGCTATTTAAATGGTAAAGTGCCACGTTCTCCTGATAAGCGACCGAAAGCCAAGCTCCGCCAGAAAGACCCCGCCATCGACCTTATTGGCTTCATCAAATCCTTCTCTGCTAATGAACTTGCGACTGGCATAAATAAAGAACAGGAAATCAACCAAACTGGATAACATTTTCACCAAAGAACTGAAACATCTTGGACCAAACGCCTCAAATTGGTTACTCCAGCTCATCAACACCTGCCTCGCCACACAAACAATACCTAAAGTGTGGCAAAAGTCGAAGGTCATCGCCCTCCTAAAACCCGGAAAAAACCCAATGCATGTCAAAACTTATCGTCCCAAAGTCACACATTCAAGTTGCTGGAATACTTCCTCCTCAACCTTCTTGCCTCTTCATTGAGAAACAACTGATACAGGAACAGGCAGGCAGGCTTCCGTCCCGGCAAATCTACAACGGGACAGCTTCTAAACCTCACTCAGTACATTAAGGACTGCTTCCATCAGAAAAAATATATCACCGGCGCTGTCTTTGTTGATCTTACAGCTGCTTTTGACAGTGTTAACCGTTGCTGACCCCTTCAGAAGATCCTGGACATGACAGCAGACCTGACCCTTATCCAGTTTATTGGTGTTCTATTGAAGAACCATCGTTTCGTTGTAGTATTCAAAGGCAGAGTAGAGTACGTCTTCAAAGGCACGGTCCCCCAAGGGAAGACGTTGACCGATGTTCTTGACCAGTCACAGCAGTGCTTCACTGTGAGTCACCTGAAAGCGATCAACCCTGCTATTAAGACCCAAGTGTGTGCCTCCTGGGTTGACCAGACTGGTGGCGTCTCCCCCACTACATGAGATGCCAATCAAGCCTGCAGAAGCCTTACCTGCAGGATCCAATGCAGGATGGAAGACCTGGAGGTGCTTAAATCACCTCCGCTCTGGAGTGGCTCGCACCAAAAGAAGTGGGGATTTTCCTCAACCGACAAACACCCTGTGCGAGTGTGGTACTGCAGAGGACACTTTACAACATTTCATATTTAGATGCCAGGCACTAAAGGGTTGGTCATATTTAGGCCCTAAAAGGGGGGGGGGGCGGATTTTCCCTCTTTCAACTTTTTCCGCGATACTCTTGAAAAAAATTATTCATTTCACGGCCTGAGCTGTCCTGACTTTTTAGCCTCGAGTCTTGCACATCTTTTGATACCAAAAACAAAATTCGAACCACAGGTTGCCGCGCAGCGAAATATTTTCGGCGCTACTCTCCGTCAAAACTGAATTTCCCCACATACGTAGTGTACACAATTGAATTACCATACGTGCTTATGAATAATTAATTAGCCGTAATTCCAAAACCCTTTAACCCATAGTCATGAAATTTCTTGGGTTTGTTCATGTTATGTTGTTCTATGCATGTACCAAGTTTCATAATTTTTCGTCACTCGATGGCCGAGGTCATGGGGGGGGGGGGGCCGGAATCTGCGTGAGATGGTCAAAACAACCCAGCCCTTTTCGGGCAAAAGTGACATTTTCCCATGTTTTCTTCAGGAAAACCCATAAATACATTAATAATAACATTTATTATTATGGAGAAACTCTCAACCAAATACAATATGTGCTCACTTGCCTCGAAAATCTTCGCAAACCCTTCCGAAAGGCAAATTTTAGGTGAAAATGACCCATGAACTTTGACCTCAGGTCAAGGTATTTAAAGGTCAATGGAAAAAATGGCAACATCAATTTTCTTGTTCTCAGGACTCATAAGATTACATTTATAATGGTTGCCATAAATTAACATGACATGCCAACGGAAGTACATTGGCCCCCCCACTAAAAGGCGATCGCAATTTAAGACCCTTGCGCAAGTTTAAACTTGCGTGCGCAAGGTAAAGTGTACGTATAATGTTAGCAAATGGCAATCGCGGGCTTACAAAATTGTGACGGCGTTGTTATCTAGTTTGCATGGCATTTGTTTTGTTTTTTTCCACCACGAACTTCCCATGACTGAGGGAGTTTAATTATGGACTAGGGTTTAACTATCAAGTATCTTGCACTCTCCTGAGTATTTGAGTGGGGGGGGGGGGGGCATTTGGGGATCTTAGTTCCATGGTTTCACTATCCTATTGTTTTTGTATGTAATGTTGATTAATATGATTTTTTTTCAACATTTCCTTTTAAAAATACAAAACCTTTATTCAGATAATCCCTCACAAAATGTAGGGATGTTGCTTTGTATAAGCCTTAAGGGTGCGTGTTATTTCTGTGCGGCAACCAAGATGGACCTTATATGTTTTAATTTGCAACTGGGTGTAATTAACATTATCTTTTTTTTTTAATAAAGAAAGACATTGAGTGCTCTACAAGTAAATGTTTGAACTTAGCTCTACCATGTCTACTGCTCTACAAAATGTCCGTGTTTAAATAAAACCCTGCCACATGATTTGCGATAATGTACACCCGAAATTTCTGTTTTCCTTTTCTTATTTCAATTTTAGTTATCACTGAAATAAAGTTCACTCTTTTTGCCCGGCTTTGTGGATTTCTTGAGGATTTTGTAATTAATAATAACAATCATAATAATAATTGGCATTTAAGAACGCTCTTATTAGTAAACTAAATCACAGCGCTTACAGTATTATTATTATCCCTGATCATTGGGCCAATTTAACATTCCAAATAAGAGCTCAAGTCAATTCCAAAAACAACCATGACAACACAAAACTAACAGACAAAGTAAAAAAGGGAATAAAACATGAAACCTCACTGAATTCATGCAATGCTCTCATAAAACCTGAAAGACAAGTAATGATCTGAATTTTGTAACGCCAACACTTAAGGTCTCTGAATTTGTTATGCAAATTACAACATTAACCAAATGAAAGATTACATGCACACACTTAATAAAACCTCGTCCTTGTTGTGAATACACAATTTTTGGCTGAATGGATAAAACTATAGGCCAATAGTGCTGACCATCTGTGCTGAGCAGCTCTGTTAAAAAAAGCGAAATTTGAAATATAACAATGTCTTGTGTGCACAATATGCCTTTCTCAATATTCATGCTGGAACATGGGTGAAACCAAAGCCAAGGGTATATGTTCATTCTTTGTGATAGGCCTATGAAAGGTATGGATTCCAAATACAATGTGTTGAATATGCACATCACCCAGAACAATGCTAAGGGTATCAGCAATCCATACATACATATTAAAAGAAAGAAAAAGAAAGAGAAAGAGGCAAAATTTGGGTGCCGAGTTGGCTCGGTGCCGAGTTGGCTAGGTGCCGACTAGGTGCCGAGTTGGCAAGGTGCCGAGTGGACAAGGTGCTGAGTTGGCAGGTGCCGAGTTGGCTAGGTGCCGAAGTGACTGACATTCATCTCGATGTGGATTGGTACCTCTGGGGTGGGTTGAAATTCCTCCAATGTCAAACAAAAATGTGAAATTTGCCAGAATTTTGTTCACCAGGATCATTTGAGTCTCGCACTCAGCCGTCTCTCGTCGGCGCTTTAATTCTCTTGACCAACTACAGCGTGGATTTCATTCCGAGAGTGTCTTTGTGCCTCGCGCGATGAAATGAAAGCTGCTCTGTAGTTGTTGAAGAGAATTAAAACGCCCTCAGTCGACGGCAAATGATGAGAGACGACCGAGTGCAAGAATCCAATGATCCTGGTGAACGAACTTCTGGTAAATTTCACATTTTTGTTTGACATTTGAGGAATTTCAACCCACCCCAGAGGTACCAATCCACATCAAGATAATACTTATGAAATACTGAGGTCAAACATTTTGTGACAGGAGATTTTGGAGTTTTGAAAAAATTGAGAATTTTCTGCTACAGCAACTTCAATTGGTCTTTCTGTACCTTACAGTTCTGGAAGTAATGTAGGCCTACCCGAAAAGATAGAACTTTGTCAAGTTTTTATTTTCACATTTAGACTTTGTATTTTATTTATGCTTTAGAAGCACACTCACCATCTAAAGCGATAGAAAATTAATCCCCCCTTTTTCAGACGTCTGTATTTCGTGTAATTTCCAGGTTAATTTTGCACATGTTAGCGTATCTAAATTCCAACACAAAATGACATCTGAAAAAGGGGGGACTAATTTTCTATCGCTTTCAAGAGGGTGAGTGTGCTTCTAAAGCATAAATAAACTACAAACAAAGTCTAAATGTGAAAATTAAAACTTGACAAGGTTCTACATTTTCAGGTTCATGTTCCAAGTGTGGCCTTTATTTACGGAGGAAGTCCAGTAAATTGGCCTCATTTAGGGGGCTAGGAGCAACTATAGAATGCAGGGCCATGTGAGAAGTGGTTTGGTGTTTAGTTGGATGCGATGTAGACACGTAAACGTGGCGTCAATAACAACAACTCCATGCTCCAACCTCGCATAAAAACACTCCAAATTGTCACGCGGCACGTGACAGTCTCCATGAAGGCAACTTTCAAGCATTTCAACTGCATAGGTTATAAATACTGAACTGTAATGCCCCTCTATTTATTGACATTTGCCAGAGACACTTTCGAATTCGGCAAAAATCAAAGCTCATCACCTCCCAAACTGCATATTTGTGGCCTATTGCTATTCGTGGCCTATTGCTAATATACACGTCATGCATATTATTTGCATACACTATAAGGAGAGCCTATTCTGGATTCACTGCCAGCTACCTGTATGTACCCATATTTGAAGTCCGAAGAACAATGGGGACAGGGTATCAGACTACAGTGTATGTTATCCCATACACTAACATTTTCAGATTTACAAAAAGTAGGATGCTTCCATTTGTAATGCATAAATAAATACTGTTATAAATAATTAAACAGTAACTTATTTGAAATTTGGAAAGTTCGCAACTCGGGAAATGCATTAAATAAAAAGCTATGCCCCCTCCCTCCCTAAACAAGGGCAGGATATAGCTTATCTGCATCCAAAAAGGCAGCAAAGTTCCTTGTACCACTTGTAGAATTTGTTGGTAGAAAGATTGATTTCAAATGTTTTTCCTTCCCTTTTCAGTGATGATTGCAACGCAGGAGGAAATGAACAAAGCTCAAGTCCCTCTGGATCGCAGAGATTACTGTGCTCATCTCTTCATTGCGTGGTATAAGTGTAGAAGAGACAACTTCCCCAACGTGTTTGCCTGCAAGCATTCAAAACATGACTATGAACACTGTGAATATGGAGAGTAAGTATATTCACATCACTCCATGTGAAAAAAACTAGTAACTGTTATTGGGTTTTAGAAAAGTAGACCAAGTTTCCCAACTATGTTTTGGTGTCCAATTTGTTAAGTTGCATTCATGTTTGCTCATATTCACAGGAAGTATGTTTGAACTTGCCTTAATTCACAAACAACTGTAGATAATGTTGTTTAAAGAAGTGGGAAGTTGTTACCAGCCCAGCCTTCATAAAAGATTTCTTATGTAGCTAGTGCAAAAGCCTCTTGGTTTTTTTAAAAACATTTTTTGCCTGCTTTTCTCAAACCCAGTTACAAATGAGTGAAGTTAATGATAGTGATGATGCATGCTGAAAGGTAATATACAACATTTGCAAACAATGTTGTATATTACCTTTAAAGGGAAGATACAACATTTGCAAACATTACGAAACAAAATGATCAAATTATCACGAAATACCTTCCTGGATTGTTAGGGAATGATAGTCTAAAACATTCTGTAAAATCGTGGCTCCTGGTAGGCTGTCATTTTCATGAAAAATGGGATTTTTCCAATGCTGGTCGTTGGAGAAAACTGGCTTTTTTCAAAACGTGCTCCTAATTTTTCATAATTAGTTATTCTGCGTTTTCTTTGCAATTGATTACACACCTGTGAAGGGGTACAAGCCTGTTAGACTGATTCTCTGACCTTACAATTCCCCGAAGTCTATAAATTGCTCTGTTTCATCTTAAGTGGGGTCAGGGAATCAGACTACAAGAACATGATTGGTTTTCTTGGTTTTCCAGCATCTACAAGCCCAATCGTGAAACAAGTCATTTTAACAATATTTGCTATAACATACTAATCCTCCAAATCCATTTATTTCTGAAAATTGCAGCAAAAGCAAATGTTGTACATTCCCTTTAAAACAAATGTATTTTACCATCATTGAAAAAAAACTTTTTTGGTTACAACTGCCCCTAATTTACCAAATGTAGTTAGTCCACATTTTGTTTGCAATCGGTTACACATGCGTGAACTAGTGCAAGTCTTCTAGTCTGGTTCCCATGACCTAATGATCTACAAACTGCTCCATTTCATCTGAATTCCGAAGTAGGTTCAGGGAACCATACTAAAAGAACGTCACTTTTTTCTTGGTTTTCCCAGCATTTATGAACTCAAAAGTTCAAACAGCTCAGTGTATCAACATTTGCTATAAAATACTACTTCCCAAATCTATCCATTTCTGGAAATTACAGCAAAAGCAAACATTGTTTATTTCTTCTGTATGTTGTTCATTTACAACTTTATGTTGTTCACTTGATGTGCTAGTTATCATCCCTTCACATTGTCAGTCATTTCTCAGCCCATGAGGTCCCTAGAGAAAAGCCAACCTCAATTGTTTACTTGCTTGCAGATACTGTCCTCACCTAGCCTAGTCATGTGAGGGAGGAGGCAGAAACTCTGACTGCCTTGCCAACACAATGCATTGTTGAATGAACATTTTTAACAAATTTTTTTTCACAGTTTTAAGAAATTATTTTCACTTTCTCCTGCAGTTTTGTGATGCGTATGAAGGAGTACGAACGAGAGAAGCGATTGCTAGCACGGGCTAAGAGGAAGAGGCTACGAGAGGAAAAGGAAAAGCTCAAAGATTGAAACAAAGTTGCTTTTATTGTTTAGATGTGTGTGTTTAGTAAGATTTCAAAAAAAAAAGAAACATGAAAACAGATTTTCAAGGAAGTTTAAAGTTCAGTTGAAGATTGAAATTGAATTAAAGAGAACTTAAGATGATGCCGTTCATGATTCTGGAATTTGTTGGAAAAGACATGGGGAGAGATTGCATACATTGTATTAAATTGGAGGGGATTGCTTGATTGTGATGTTACATGTGTATCATATTGCATCAATTGTCATTTCTTTGACTGTGCCACTTCTTGAGTAACTTTATAATGTTGTGTGCTGAAACTATCTGCCAATAAGTGAATCAGACATTTGTTCATCACCCATGTCATCAGATATACTCAGTTTTAAACATATTAAACAATTGTTGCAGTGGGTCCACAGGATGAATAGATTCGAACCATCTTATTGACAAACATATAATTTTTGTTTGCTGTATTTTCACCAATGACACCTTCCCTGTTGTGCAACTTCTACTAGGTTTTTCTAGCACAGTTGTGCTGTGAAGAATGATATCCCTAGTGTATCCTTTGTGTTTGAAGCATGAAATGAGTCAGATAATAAAGACATTTTAGTTGTACAAGTTCAAGTGAATGCATTGATCTTTTTCCTTCGTTTGATTTGGTAATAGTGTTCTCTGTATGGAGGCTCAAGAGGGCCATGTACATTGTTTTTGAGGTGTGACATTCTCCGTACATATATATGAAGCCTTAAATAATCTATGTACATGTACATGGCTTTAAACTGTCATATGTTCCAGTGTTGTATTCAAGTTCATCACAAGTCCTTCCACAAGTCAAGTCACAAGTAATATGGGATAGGAAAGCCTTTTGTCACATTTCATTTTACTTGAGAATTGATTTGAGACTAGATTGGTGGATTTGTAATGGACTTGTGAGGAATTATGATGAACTTGACTACAACAAAACATATTCATAAACTATTCCGACAAGCTAACAAGTAAGAAATAGCCACATAGCAATACATGATGCATGGTCAATTACAGCATTTATTAGCACATATTTCCAAATAGATTACCCTTGTGGGTATAAATGCATGTATGGGAATAATAGCTATTACTGTGGCCAACTAACAAAAAGCTCAAGTGTGCAGGACACCAAGTACATGCATGCACTTGTAACTCGGCCCTCCTAAATGTGCACCGACCGGATGTGATTTAGATGGGCACCTTACACACAGTGGCAAAGGCCTCCCCGTGTCCATCACATCTCCCCTCTTTCTCACTGTGAGGAGTTACTTGTGAGAGGAGTCTACACTTAGGTATGTTATCTGGATACGTAGTCATAATTTGAACTCATTAGCACTCTACTGTATTTAGTCCTTGATGACTCACACCACATGAGGTAATCGGGTTGGATTTCAAAATATTAGACCTTTCATGACATGTTCTTTGACATGTTCCAATGACATGCATGTCATACCAAAAAATTGGAAAAATTAACACTAACACACCTCGCAATTTACATGTAGGAATAACCCTGAAATATGATGGCCTAATGCTTTGTTCCAACACATGTGCTTTAGTGTAGGAGCCAGGTAGAGATGAGGGGAATTGGTCCTCGTCCAACTCCCATAGGAAAGCACACATATGAACAAAAAAACAATATCATCACATCTAAGGTCTTTCCCTTCATTTCTGGGGGGGGGGGGGGGGGGTGACTTTCCAGTTCTTAACTAATTACATGTACTCGTGTAACCCAGTCATACATTAATAACATTCCTGCCAGGACCATCATCTTATTGCAGCAGGTGATGCCAACATTTTTCACACACATTTCTGAAATACAATGTCATTTTTCTTATTTTACAGATTTTTAATGATGGTACATATCATAATTAACTATCTGCTATTTATACAAGTTCACTACTTTCTGCGGAAACATTGTCACAAAAATCCACTAAATTGATAAAATAAATACATTTGCAATTGGTTACACATTCATCTTCTCAACATGTCAAAATATAACAATAAATATCACAGAACACAGCACACTGAAACACTGCTCAACGTTCCAATCATCGGCATTATAAAATGAAATGTTTTTGTTCACTGTAATGTGCAAAGAACATTAAAAAAACTCTGTCAGCCTCAGGTATTTGCTCAACCAATGATCCGACATTTCTGGCTGCACTTAGTACAGCTGAAGGACTTCAATGAATTAGGAATAGTTAGCCTTCAAAACTTGATGGAATGACTAGGACTCCCTCCAATTTCTTAGAAACAATTGGACTTGTTTAAGTTGCATATGATCATTTGAAAGTGCCCAGAAAAGTACCTACTGTTTTAATGACAGAAACCTAGAATAGTGGTGGACATGCTGATAGACTACCGTATAACTACCCAATTCACAAAAGCCCCCCCCCCTTAAAAAAATAGAGGTCATTTTATTATGATTGGGGTACATACTTCTACATTTATATGATTATAATATTTAGAATATACAGGTATAAAAATGAAGCAAAGCACACATTGTATCGTCGTGCATTAATCTAAAAAAAAGGCATCACATGGCCACTTTTTCAAATTCCATTATTGATTTTTGAACTTAAATAAATAACAACTCAATTCAGCTGCCCTCATATCAGTGTCAGACAGGGTTGATTTCAGATTTTTTTGTAATTTGGTATAATAAAATAATTCAAAAAAGGATATTTTGTTGTGTTTAAAAAATACCTTAACAAATCAGGTAAAACAGGACCGTTGCTACTACCTACATTTTCAGAATGAAGATCATCTTCAAAATTATGCACAATTTACTGTGTGTGTATTTTATGGTTATTTGAATGAAATGGCCGTCAGTGATTGACATAAATAGAAATAAGCATTATGTATAATATATCATTTATATTAAGCGTTGTGGTAAAACTAGCCTACCCAGGTGATCTATGGAACGTGCTGTTTTCCTAAAGCAAAGCTAAGGGAAATGGAGTGCTCCATGGATCACAGAGGGAGACTATTTTTACTGCACTACGAGTTAAAGTAGTCAATATTTAATTTACAATGCCTCATCCACATAATTAAACAACAAGCCAAAACAAATGCACTTCTATTTGAATTTGAAGTTAGTTGAAAATTTCTCCACACTATTCCTTCATGAAATGTTTGATTTAGACTCTGTAGCTCACAGGAGCAGTACGTGCAATGCGTACACCTATATCCATGTGCACACAGACCTCCAGTTGATGTGTTGGTTGCTATGTGCATAATACATTTTCAGACTGCCTCTGTACAGTCTTTTTGGTCATGCATGGTAAAATAGTAAAAACAACGGCCAATTAAGAAATAAAATCTGTGGGAAAGGTGTTAGAACATCAACTATAAATAATTTGAATGATATCACCAGCCTACAATGTGTTCTTCATATTGAAGGTATAAAATGACTGATGTATTTGCAAAGGAGCATTTTTTAAAACATTTTGAATTTTTAAAACCGGCTATCATAACACGTGAAACTGTTGATGAGCCAATACAAACACAACGGTAGATAGGGAATTACCTTTATGTTTTACAGTGAGTCACACCTTATATATTGTTACTACAAACCATAAATAACAATTATATGCCTAATTTAATAATAAGTCCACAGGAAGTCAGAAATCATTCGAACCAGTCTGATTGTTAAACCAAGACCAGTCCATACCACTTAAAATAAGTGAGAATTAGGTACATGTAGACCTGGTCTGAGCCTGTCGGTACCAGTAAGAACCGGTTAGCACCGGTTCACTGATACCAACAGAATGGCTCTTCATTAATGAACTTTGCTCTTGTCTACACCATTTTGCTCGCCTTTCTTTGATGCCAATGCCCCCTTCTTATAAGCCTTGAAGTAGAAGTCCATGAACATGACAAAGAAGATGAGGCCATATGACCAGATGATGCAGGCAAAGAACTTGGGATAGGCGCAGTCTATAAAGATGAGCTGAGCACTGTGGATCATACACAATGCAAATTGGGTCTACCAAAACAAAGAAAGAAATAAAAACCATCAAGAACCAGTGATGATGTCATGTGCACTTGAGTAGAACAGGATGTTGAACATGATGGCTGAATTTATTATTATTTCACTTGTAATAACATTGTGTTACAGCAAGTTATTTACTATCCAAAATTCAAAATGGGTGTGCAATCACCAAGAAAGACACGCCGACCCAAGCTAGATAAAACCATGTTAACTTTTTTTGCACAAGAAGCCGATATATTTGCTTGAAATTGCACCCCCTGTGAGATGATCAGCCAATATTCAAGCTAGTAGTTAATTGCATACTGTTTCAAATTCTTCTAATTAAGGTGAGTAATCCCATAGTGAAAGAGTCAAAGGAAGGTACAACTAAAGAGTGGCGGCACCATCCATTATTTTCAGGAATGTTAAGCCCCTGTCACACTTTTGCATATCGTAATTCCTTATGAGTTCCTTATCAAAATTTTTCAATACGCAGCCGTACGCTCAATTAACGTCGAAATGTTTTGATCACTTTGACTTATGTGCGACGCACATCTAGCGTACAAGTAACGAATTCAGCGCATCCACTGCGTATGAGATGCGTATGAGTTGCGGCAAGTACGCTATCTGTGCATTTCTCATAAGTTACGAATAAGTACAGTGCGCTGCCCACTCGCAGGACGAGTGGTACTAATTCGTGCAATACGTCAGCATTCGCTATGAGTTCGTTCAGCGCGCGCTGTATCTTCGCTGCAAGTACGCTATGTATACAGCGGCTCATATGCTGACGGGGTGCGTGCCGGGAGGTCAGCGGTATTACCGCGTATGAACCGCTTATCCCCCACGAACACATAGCGTACTCGTAACGCGTTCGACAGATGCAGGACCGATGCGCTGCGTATTTATAACGTATGACCTGCGTAACAGCGTACGCAGCGTAGTTTTGTGCATGCCCAAAACTATCCGGCGTACTGGGCCGTACCATGCGTATGCCTGCGTACATAAAACTTACACAATACGGTTTTCCGGTGCTCGTCTCCGGAGAACCCCTTTGGCACAGGGGGGCGTGAGTGGACATTCTAACAGCCTTCTTGTAGGCAAGAAATCGTTTGGGATCTCTGATTGGTCCACTTTCTGCAGCCAGCACACTTTCAACCAATCCCTGCGGGGGAACTAGGCAGGCTGGCATTGTTTCGCGCGTTTTTCTCCCTTTTCCGCTTTCTTTCGCCGAGCTTCACACACGACAAAATAAAATCCTCCGTACCTTTCGACAATTTTCGACTTCTTCAAATCGCCCAAGAACCCCGCATTATGCCGGGTAACAGAGGCCGCAAGCGCAAGAACCCAAGGGACGGCGGACAGCGGGAAAAATGTCCCCTAGGCCATCATCCTCGCCAAACTCGAGCACAAGCCAGAGCAATGCAGACGTTGCTAAACCCGCCATCGGTCGCCAACAGCGATGCTGCAGGCTACGGTCCCGAGGAACAACGCCCTCTGTCGTCGGGAGCGGAGGTCATACCGCCTGAGGTCACACGTACTCACGCTGCAGCCACCAGCGTGACCGCGACGGCCGTAAACGCCGCCGGTCGCCCGGTCCACCCCCAGATTCCGGCCAGCCAGCAACCCACACCACTGGCAGGGAACTCGAGCGGGGCTTCCAGCTCCTTTCAACGGCCAGCCGCCCAAGAAACGGCCGCACACGGTGGCAATTTGCAGCTGGGGGCCGCGACATACACCACTGCCGCGACGCCGGCGCCCGTTGCTGGCACCCCGCCGGCTTTCGCACGGCCTTCGCCCATATACACCAGCCCACCTGCCGGCGTGGTTACATCGTCGCCAGTGGCCATCCCCACACCGAGTGCTGCCCCATCCGGTGCCATGCATCCCCTCTACCAGCAGGCCTACGCCAGTGGCATGGCCCCATCATACTTCACCGGTTTTCAAGGTGTTCCAGTGGCACATCCTTCGACTACACCCATACCCGGGTCTTCCACCTCATCTGGCCAACTTGGACAGCCAGCCAAGGGGTACCAAAACCCATCCACCTCGGGTGAGTACAGTGCCAATATGGCCAACATGGCTACTGTTTGTGTTACCCCAAGCTCACAACCCATTTTGAGCATGATGAGTTCTCAACCTGCTCCTTCTCTGTCCAACCAGATCAACCCAACCACCACTGCCATTAACCCTGAGTGGGGAGGGGGGCCCCTACTATCCATATGTGAACCCCTAGGGAGCACGGTATCACCTGGGGTCAAGGAAAAAATTGTAAAAAGCGAGTTTCTAGAACTCGACACGCTCTTGGACCGCCACGGACCTAACCCACAACCTCCCAACCTCACATTCACATTGGATAAGTCAGGCCAATTACGCGTGACTGACACAAAGAAAAAAACGCAGATAAATTCCATTTTGGCATGGACCGATGCATTCCTAGTTTTTGCATCTGTGTTCCTCAGTGCGCACCCCGTGCGGTTGCAGGAGTTACTTAAATACATGCACGTGGTTCGCATGGCGGCTGCACGCTTCACTGGCCGCGGTTGGTTGGAATACGACCGGCAGTTTCGCATGCGCCAGCAATTTCACCCATCTAGGGCATGGTCCATCATTGATGGGGAGCTGTGGGCACTCTACATTGCTGCCCCAGGGCCTTCGTACGTAGGCACAGGCGGGCAAGGGGGGCCCCCACTCGTCGCACCCAAACGAGCTTACAATTCTTTTCGCTGGCCATCCCGCCAACCCCCCCGCACCAGTAACATCTGCTTTGCATTCAATCGGACACCGGGCTGCTCAAGGGTACAGTGCCCATTCCCCAACAAATGCTCCGCTTGCTTCTCAACCGGACATGGGGCGTCTGCTTGCAAAACCCCTGCCAACAAGAAAAATACCACTCGTCCCTAGGGGGCTCAGCCCACATCTTCCCCCGCATCAACCTTGTACTAGCTCTCCCAACTGCGTATGTTGCCTCGCGCATTCACCAGTGATTATAGAATGTCTCTTACCATGGCTAGAGATTTACCCCAACACAAAGGTAGCAAATACGCTACGCTCTGGGTTCACAACTGGATTCAAATTGGGTTACAACGGCCTCCGCATAGCTAGGGATTCTAAGAATTTATCCTCCGTTAGAAAAAACCCTGAAATAGCACTCGATAAATTACATAAGGAGGTCCAGCTGGGGCGCATGGCGGGCCCATTCGAAACGAGTCCAATTCAAAACCTTAGAATTTCCCCGATAGGTCTGGTTCCCAAAACAGACCCAGGCAGCTTTAGGCTGATACACCACCTCTCCTATCCCGAATCCGACTCTGTCAATGACGGCATTGACAAACAATTATGTTCAGTACAATACACCACCTTTGATGACGCAGTTAGCTTAGTGGTAAGCTCGGGGAGGGGGGCCCTGATGGCCAAAGCCGATATTAAGTCAGCCTTCCGTCTTCTGCCAATCCATCCTGATGATTTTTGCTTATTGGGCATTAAAATGCGGGACAGAATCTATGTTGACAAAACACTCCCGATGGGAGCAGCATGCGCTCCAGCATATTTTGAGAAGTTTTCCACTTTCATTGAGTGGGTTGTGAATAGACGCTCAGGTTCTGGACACATTTGCCATTATGTGGACGACTTCCTGATGGTCGGGGGGGCAACTTTAGGTGGCCCCCTCTCATGCCAGAGCACGTTGGACTGCTTCATTCAAGTTTGTGGGGAACTAGGGGTGCCACTAGCAAACGAAAAAAAACAGTCCTTCCCACCACAGAACTGACATTCCTGGGGTTGGAAATTAATTCCGTATCGCAAACTGTGTCAATCCCCACAGAGAAACTTATCAACATCACCAAAAAGATTCAGGAGGCAATCCGTCCCTCCAAAATAACCCTCAGAAATCTCCAATCACTCATTGGATCCCTATCCTTTGTGTGCCGTGCCGTCTCTCCTGGACGAGCCTTCCTCAGGAGACTGATCGACGACACAAAAAACGTAAAGCAACCTTGGCACCTAATTAGGCTTTCAAAGGGCGCGAAGGAAGACCTGAACATGTGGCAGGTGTTCCTGCGTAGCTTTAACGGGAGGACAATAATTCCTGACCAGTACTGGGCACTAGACGAAGATCTTCAACTATTCACAGATGCTAGTGGGGGCATAGGATTTGGGGGGTACTTTCTGGGCCAATGGTTTACCGGGATTTGGCCTCAATCTGTCAAGGATGACAACCCATCCATCGCTTGGCTAGAATTCTTCCCAGTAGTTGTGGCTCTCACACTATGGGGGAAATCCCTTGCCGGGAAGAAAATAATTATCAGGTCAGACAATGAGGCAGTGGTTTCAATAATTAACAAACAGTCATCAAAATGTGGGAAGATCATGAAACTGGTCCGATTCTTTGTCCTCCAGTGCCTCCATGACAACGTTAGCTTCAAGGCCAGACACATTTCGGGAATACATAATAACATCGCTGACGCGCTCTCCCGTTCACAGATGAATCGATTTCGAGAGGTCGCTCCCTCAGCAGCCAAAGACGGGCTGGAAGTCCCACCATTTCTATGGAGGCTATAAACACGGAAGCCCTCCGACTCCTGGGGGCATCCTTTGCGAGTAGTACTTGGGGAACATATAGCAAGGGCGTGGAACAGTTCATCCAATTCCGGCATCATGCTGGCCTCCCACCCCTCTGGCCAGCTCCATGTGGCCACATTGCAGCCTTTATTGCCCATCTCTCACTGGAAGGCCTCGCCCCTTCCACAATCGGTACGTATACAGCCGCGGCCGCTTATGTACATAAAATTAACGGATGGCCCGACCCAACCGACAGCTTCATCGTTCGGAAAATGAGGGAAGGTTGCCGCCGCCAGGGCCGCCGCTGCGACCCTAGGCGCCCCATCACGGCAGAACTCCTCGAAAAAATATGCAACATTCTGCGTGCAATCACCTCGTCAAATCTTGAGGCTGCACTTTTCTGTGCCGCATTTTCACTGGCCTTTTTCGTTTTTTTTCCGAGTTGGGGAACTAACAACTGCTAGCAAATCCGCCGGGCATGAGCGAACCCTCAACTTTCAGGACGTCTGGTTTGCAAGCAATGATCACTCTGTACTGGTGGTCAGGCTTAGGTTCTCCAAAACTGATCAACGGGGCGACTCTGTTGAACTGCGTTTTCATAGGGATTACCACTCCCCCACTTGCCCCGTGAACATGGTTTCAAGTTACCTCCTCCTGCGGCCACACTTTGCAGGCCCATTTTTTGTTCATGTAGATGGTACACCCCTAACAACATACCAGTTCAGCCAAATGCTGCGTAAATCCTTAGTGGCCCTAGGTCTTCCCCCTCAGGGCTTTAGCCCACACAGCTTCCGCATTGGGGCGGCCACTTCTGCTGCTCTGAATGGAACCCCGGTCCCGCAGATCCAATTATTAGGCCGCTGGAAATCCCAAGCCGTTAATTTGTACATCCGGCCTGACAAAGTCCTCCCTCCCTCCCACACTGGGCTGCCCCAGCTGTAACATGTCATTTGCATCCTCGGTTCTGCTCTTGTTTTTGATTAACTCCGCAGGTACAACACGCACCTGGGTGGTTGGTGACAGCATTGTCTTCCGCGCCGGCGACCATGCCCCAAATGAGCCAGCATTGGGGCTGATCACCTGGCGGGGCGTGCGGGGTGCAAAAATATCATCGATGATCCCCTCTATCCGGGCACAACTCCAACACTCCCCGGTTCCTACCACCATTGTGATCCACCTGGGGACCAACGATTTATTTTCAATTCCCGTCAAAGAGATCCGAGGCAGGTTGGAGGAGGGCTTACAGGGGTTAAGACACATGCTGCCCCACACACGCATAGTTTGGTCGGACATCCTCCTGCGTCTGTTCTACTATGGAGAAGAACGCCCGGGTGTTGGCAAGAAAAATGTCAACGCTCTGAATAAGTATGCTCATAGGGTGTGCAAAAACTTGGGAAATGCCCACGGGATCGTGCACTCTTGCACTATCAACTCTAGCCAGCAGTCTCTCTACTGGCGGGACGGCCTCCATCTGTCCACCCTGGGCAGCCAACAGTTCTGCAAAAATATTTCGGCAGCCCTGGCCTTTTTTACATCACACCCATCAGCCCTTCTCCATCCTCCCTCGTCGTAAGTTGCTGTCCATAGCCCACCGGTCAGTTAACACCTCGGTGTGGTCCTTAAAACCAGCCATTCAAATAAATATTACATGTCTTCTGCGCTAAAATTGCTTGGGTCATTTACTGTAGAGTTATCGGTTCCCAGCCAACATGTTATGCACATTGGTCCACTGTTCGGGGGGGGGGGGGGGGGGGGGGGGGGGGGGGGGGGGGGGGTTGGCAAGTTCCTGTATTCGTAACTTGTTTGGCAGAAATGAGGGGGGCGGGGACACGCCCAAGGTGGAACTAGGGGGGTTAGGAAATCAGAACGACTAATTTTGTATAAAACCAATCACCAGAATCTTAATTCTAGCTAATCACCTAATATTCTGATTACTCTATATCTTGATTATAACCCTTGATCCTAAAGTTTTCATTGCCACCGTTCACTTTGGCTATATATTTTATATAACTGTAAGTGTTGTTCATATCTGTGAGTTATTGTAGCTTGATAAACCATTGTATTAAGACTCAGTGTAATTTATTTGGTGTAACTTGCCGCGCTTAGTATACCTGTAACTTTATGCTTAATTGCATGGTTTGGTGGTTTACAACACTCATTGTCATCGTTATTTGATTAACAAACTCTTGCATTGCGGGGCCTCAACATACAGTGTAATAGTAGACAATGCAAACACTGTAATATTGTATTGGTTAATACATGTAGGATACATGGGACTGTATCATCAAGAGCAATAAACGCTCGGCGAAGGTTAGCCGAAGCTGACCACATTTATCCATGTCCGTGTGCTCTCTCTCGTCCTCTCTAGGGCCAATACGGTTTTCCGGTGCTCGTCTCCGGAGAACCCCTTTGGCACAGGGGGGCGTGAGTGGACATTCTAACAGCCTTCTTGTAGGCAAGAAATCGTTTGGGATCTCTGATTGGTCCACTTTCTGCAGCCAGCACACTTTCAACCAATCCCTGCGGGGGAACTAGGCAGGCTGGCATTGTTTCGCGCATTTTTCTCCCTTTTCCGCTTTCTTTCGCCGAGCTTCACACACGACAAAATAAAACCCTTCCCTCCCTCCACCATTTAACCAGTTAGTACTCGGCTTACACAACTTTAGTTAGCCCCATGTTTGGGTGTAGCCACCTGCATGTTGGAGGTAACCCTTTGAGGCTAGAGGCAGAGCTGGAGCACATCTTACATGAATGTCATTGACAAGTAAAAAGGGGATGGGGCAGATGTAGACAGGTCCAGACTGGGCGTCAGTCGTCGCCTTTCTTCTGGGCTGGGTCTGTTGGGCATAATTTATACCTCAGGTGACGTGAGGTGGGATTTGGTGTAATCCCGACATGTACACACCTCCCTCGTGGAGGCTGGATTTTGTTCAGCCATGTTTTCTTGTGGACTGCCTGAAGCCCCCCTGGTCAACAGTTTTCCCGCAGGCTTTGATGCCAGGCACATTTTTATGCATATATTGCTTTGCAACCTGTTTCTTGCCAGGGGGCATTTGTACTCCCAACATCTCTAGCATGCTGCTAAGTAGACCCCTCCCCAGTTCTCACAGTACACGTATACTACTGCTCTGGGGTCCCCCATATGACTCGCGGGCTTGGCCTGCTCTCGGGGACCCATATCTCAGCTCTGACCACATGAAAGGCAAACTCACTAGTGCGCCGGGATGGCCTCTCTGGGCCTGTGGCCGCCAATCCCTGCATTCTAAAAACAACTTGCCTCTCCCCAACTTGGGGATTCTTCCCCCTGGCCTCCTTCTGTATCTTGGAAGGACGGGGGAGGGGGCAGAAATGAGGGGGGCGGGGACACGCCCAAGGTGGAACTAGGGGGGTTAGGAAATCAGAACGACTAATTTTGTATAAAACCAATCACCAGAATCTTAATTCTAGCTAATCACCTAATATTCTGATTACTCTATATCTTGATTATAACCCTTAATCCTAAAGTTTTCATTGCCACCGTTCACTTTGGCTATATATTTTATATAACTGTAAGTGTTGTTCATATCTGTGGGTTATTGTAGCTTGAATAAACCATTGTATTAAGACTCAGTGTAATTTATTTGGTGTAACTTGCCGCGCTTAGTATACCTGTAACTTTATGCTTAATTGCATGGTTTGGTGGTTTACAACACTCATTGTCATCGTTATTTGATTAACAAACTCTTGCATTGCGGGGCCTCAACATACATGTACAGTGTAATAGTAGTGTGGTTTACAACACTCATTGTCATCGTTATTTGATTAACAAATTCTTGCATTGCGGGGCCTCAACATACAGTGTAATAGTAGACAATGCAAACACTGTAATATTGTATTGGTTAATACATGTAGGATACATGGGACTGTATCATCAAGAGCAATAAACGCTCGGCGAAGGTTAGCCGAAGCTGACCACATTTATCCATGTCCGTGTGCTCTCTCTCGTCCTCTCTAGGGCCAATGCGATAGAAATGCATATGAGGTGCGTATTGTGCGTACGACTGCGTATGAAAAAAAAATTTCAATGCGCAACTCATAAGGAATTAGGATACGCAGAAGTGTGACAGGGCCCTTTGGCCTCTTTGAAACAATACTTTTTGTCTATGGCTATTCATTCACAGCGTTAAAAAAAGAAGCCAAAATCTGACTTAAAGACTGATTTAAACTTCCAATCTGTAAATAAGACACAGACAAATGAAATGAATGTGTACAAACCAGTTGCATTTTGGTCATGTATTTCTTCCACCACAGGAACTTCTGGAAGGCTGGCCCCAATGCCGCCAGGAAGTAATAGATGTACATCATGAAATGGATGAATGAGTTCAACATAGCATGGAATGTTCCAAAACCTCCTGTAATCACAAGGAAAGAAAACACTAGATGACACAACAACAATCAAGACAGTCTAGCTATCAAGAGAGTCTAGCAGATGCACAGTGTGACCGCTCAGAAATGTCCAGTAATTGGGAGATACTGCATACGCACACTACATGCAGTATGGGTGCATACTGCGCAAAGTACCCACAACTGATTTTCAAGCCAGAGTATCTCCACGTGCATGACATGGCAGCCAAATGCATGGTGGGCAGTGGTGTTCAAATATATATATTTTTATGTCTCTCTGTCACAAAAACGGAAAAACACCTTTGCACAAACTTGAACTTTGCTTTTTAGTTTATGTATATGCTGCATGTTTTAATTTAACCAATCACATTGTAGTTATAAAATACATATCAGAGTGCAGGATCCCAGCTTTGATAAGGTTCCTCCCGATTCAGCATTACTTGTAGGAACATCTCATACCTGGTACAAACTTGACCCCAATCCACCAACTGAATGGCATCAGCGCATGGTGAAACACATGCAGGAAGGAAATCTGGTTGTTCTTTTTCCTCAAGATGAAAAAGACCTGAAGATTGAAATAGTAAGACATAATAGTATCAAAAATCTGACACAAAGACAAAGACAATGGTTGCCATTGCTATTTTTGTTTCTTTCTGTATAAAAACTTGTTAGGCATTCTTCTTGATATCAGACATTGAGCATTTTGTCTTCCAAATAAAAACTGAAGGAACTGTGGTGGTGACTTACCGTGTCAAGCATTTCAACAAACTTGGACACATAGAAGACCCAGCACACATTGGCCATCTGTTAATCAAGACAAAAATCATATTATAGGCCAATTGTGTGAAATTGGATCAATGGAATTATTAGGAGAGAATATAATGTAAAGACTGCCGACAGTGACCTGACTGGAGGCTATTTTGATTATCAAAGCGCATGTCTCCAAGTCAACACTTTTTAATTTGGATTTTGCCCTTCGCCAACGTATTCATCTCCTCAAACAAATTCAATCATATAAAAGAAACGTTTAGTTGCGAAAGTCAACACTGATGTAAACAAGTTGTGTGTGTTTTGGTCACAGTGTTTTCTGCTAAAAAAAACTGACCAAACGTTAATTGAGAGAAACATGTTGTTTTTGAAGTGTTGTTGCAAAACTGATAATCAAAAAGTTTTTGCATTTTGAACACAAGGAAAGTCACTTTGAATCCTCAAAGTTTCTAGCAGAATCTAGAGTCATGTGTTGTTTTTTCGTGATGAATGAGCAAAGAAGAAATATTTCATTTAATAATGTACATTTAAAGAACTGCCATGCACCACAATAGAAGACACATGGGTTGCTATCATTGCGAGGAATCTTCCTCTTCACTGTCTTCTCATCAGCTTCCTGCAGAGTGGTTATTTTCTTCTAATGGTTGCAGTATGGAGGCATTGCCTCGTATGTTTATACTGCTTACCCTCATCGCTTTGGGACTGGTTGAGTAGTCTACTAGTTGACATCCCAGTGTATACCCAGTCAGCCATCCGCTCATCCAAAACTGTGCAGAGAAATGCAATGAAAATAAAGCCATGTACATTTCACCTCATTACAATGTCACAATCACAATGTTATTTGGTTTTCTAACTTCCCAATGAGTTACATGTTTGAGAGAGATGGAAATATCCTCATGAACAATTTGCCTATTGAGAACCATTAAGAGCAACCTCTAAATTAAGAATTTAAACTGAATATTCATGTACTATTGAAATTTGAAAAGGATGCAATTGAAACCAAGTCAATAATTCTCCTGCTTGGTAGGTTCCCCTCCCCCAAGCCTTACCTCCCATAACGTATAGAAGGAAAGTACAACCATCAGGAAGTTGAAGACCAACAGTATATTCTTCAGACTATAAGGGGCTCGATCCTTCATGAGCTTGGGGCCAATCCACACCACCACAAGGTAGAGAATGACCATGGTAGTACCAGGGATTGGGGTCTGCATGAGTGGCCAGTCAGCGACCCGAGGATCTCCATGGGTAAGGATAAAAAGATTCAATAAATACACAAAAGGCCTATAACGTCAACCAACTGTAATGAAAGACCATGGACAAATGTCGCAAATGTTAGCAGTGCAAACGTCATTCTTCTCTGCACGAATGTCTTTATGGCATGGTTTTGTCAAATGCTGAAAAAAAGGAGAAAAGGTAAACAGAAGAAAATGTGAAAGCAAAGTGCAAAAGGCCCTGCTTTGTCTCTGTTGTTGACAATGTAAAGAGTTGATTTCCAAAACACGTTATCCATTTGAAAAAGGTGAAAAAGTTGCATGGTTATGAAAACTTACAGAACCTAAACAGTATAACAACTGTTTCTAAACTAGCTCTGTTATATAGCGTTTAACTTTATAACAGCTGTTGAAACTGTCTTTAGGCGGCCAGGAGAGGGCAGGATTCTAAAAAGGGAACAAACTGGCATTTATCACATTTTGCATGTTTTGAAAACAAATTCTTCATGTGGACAACGGGCTGCCTGATCAATAATTCAGTACGAACAAAATGGACTCATTCAATATAAAGTTGATTAGGCCAAATAAAAAAAAATCCTGCTTCCTCATCAGAACTTTTTGAGAAGTTCAATGAGGCACAATTTGTTTTTCTTTTCCTAGTACAGTGAAGTTAACTTTGCCTCCAAATTGAAAAAAAATAAGGTATACAGCCCTCTACTTTTGCCAAGAAGTAGGCAAGCTACAAAATGTATGAACCTGGGAATATTTTCGAACTGGATGCTCAGAGGAATATTGAGAAATTAGGCACAGAACCTCTGCTTTAATATTGTTGGAAAGTCCTGTCAACCAGGCCAGCAGCTGTTATAACTTTCCAACTAACCGAGACTATGCACGACATCAGACGACAGTGTGAGTGCTGCAGCCGAACATTCAAATTGAACCAAAATTCAACGAACATAGCACTTCTGAACCAAACTGAATTGTTCAGTTCGGATGTTTGGACACACCATAGTTAGTGCCTCGTGTTTTTATTTGCACAATCAAAATAATCAAAACTAGTGGCGTAAAATTATCAAATTTTATTCCTAATAAAAAGCAAACAATATTTTAGGCTGAAAGTACCCACTTAAAATGAAAGGAAATGCATGCACATGTACGTGCAGGCACGCACACCAGCAACACAATCCGTGTTCCTTTTGCTTGACATATTTCACCGTTTGTTATCATATTTATTTCACAAGATCCAGTTTATGTGCTAAGCAAGATCTTTTATGTGCTAAGCAAGGTCAAAAAATTGTGATTGACATCGCATCGACGTCAGGGGGCAAAATGGTTTGGCATTGCTTCATGTGCTCTCAATCACCATCGATGTGACAAAAGAAATATGCATGGGGTAAGTTTTGATAGTGTTTGACGTAAAAACGTCGTTGAGATGCGTTTTTGGCAAACGAAATAGACACTCAACACTCATTTCAAATTTGCACTTCGAGCACATAAAAATATGTACTTTTTTATTCGCACTGCAGAGCAGCGGCAATGTGGCATGGCCGGGTTTATTCTGGCACGTGACTGGGTCCTACAAAGGACCCATGCATGAAGACGATTTTGCTGCTGACATGCCGTACATGGGATTGCGCTTTCCAAACCCAAATCCAGGATACGCTCAGTATGCTGGAGTTTTTAAAGTTTTAATCAAAATAAAAAAAAAAAAAAAAAAAGAATGTGGTGGCAATTTCCGTATGCGGATGCTGCTGAAAAACTGGTATTTTTTTTATGTGGCCTTAAAAGGTGATCCTGGTTCATGTAACTTAATATGGTTGAAAACTAAAACTTATCACCAAAGTACCTGCATTGTCCTCAATAAGTTTATCAAGCCATCGCACTACAGCTGCCATTCTTGAGGTATTTCTCTGCCAGGCCCGCAGTCAAAGTACACTGAAATGATAATAAGAAAAGACATTGAGCAGGTTGTCAAAACAACAATCAATATCAATTAACCACTGGCCAATTCAAGATACCAAAAAGTATCATTCAGTCACTTCAGCTTTGGTAAAAATAAAATAAATTGTAAGTGTGTACATGTAGTATGACCATCACAAAACAAGTTGAAATGATTCCTACTATTTTGTGAAATGCTACTGTAATGTGTTATGAAAGTAATAGGTGGCCGCTGCTATAGTTCAGGATTCCTTTTCCTTTGTTGCTTACATGACCAATACTGGGCTTGCACCCATGTGAGGCTCAACCGTTGCACAAGCTCCAGTAAGTTTTTATTCAAGACATGGGTTAATCAAGTAACTAGCAATTTGGGGAGGGGTATAAAACCCTCACCTACGTATTTTGGAATTAAGTTTTGCAGTGTGGGAGCTGGAATGAGCGTCTTACCGGATTGGGTCATGGCAAAACAGGTCAACTCCTACACACGCCAACTCATACACGAACCAAATCATATGCAGCTTGGTCAACTCATACATGTACGCATGCCAACTCGTACGTGAGCCACCTCATACACAAGCCAACTCACACCCGGTATATGTACCAACTTGTACACCAGCCAACTCATACGCGAACCAACTAGTACGCATGTATAAAATATGCCAAAGCATATGATTACATGTACATGAAACCAAAAGTCAAGACACTCTAAAGATCTCCAAGCACTTTTTATGGGACCATTAGAAATGGTATGCGTATGGGACACATACATAATGTATGTGGCATAGCCAGGGGGCAGAGTGCAACAGACTCATTTTAAAAGCAAAAGTGGGACGCTGCATGATACTTGTAGAAGCAAAATCAGTCCTGTGAAAATGGATTATAAATGCAAAATTGGGACTGTGAAAATAGGTAAAAAATGTAAAACCAGGATGGTGAGAAAATGATCATAGAAGCATTATGGCAATTTAGTCATTTTTTTAAAGGGTTTTTGGTTAAAGGGAAGATACAACATTTGCAAACATAAAAAAACAAAATGATCAAATTATCACAAATATCTTACTGGATTGTTAGGGAATGACAGTCTAAAGTATCATGTAAAATCGTGGCTCCTGGTGTGCTGACATGTTCAAGAAAACTTGTATTTTTCCAACGCTGGTCGGCAGCCGAAGAATGGGAACCAGACAATGGAACTTTCATGGACAGAGCACCATTAAAGATTTATGTTAAAATATAAACGGTAGGTTTTAGCAGACACGGTGAGGGAAAATTTGCAAGTTTTGGAAAACGTTATTATTTATTAAAAATCGTTAAAAGTCCCGAAAGACACAACATTTTTTAATCGTCCTTTTTATACAACTCGGCAAAAAGTCCTTAATGACTGGTGAACTGGATAAAAATCGCCACTTGAAGGAGTTTTGGCAACGCAAAAAGAGAAATTTCCCATGCCGCGATAATAGGGATGCCGCGCGATAATTAATAGGGAGTCCGACTATACTCGAGTTGCATGGCCCGGACAGCGTAGATTTTCCATGAAACGTCCCCTGCGTAGAATTAGGCAGGAATTTTTCTACAACGCCTAAACTGCACACTTTGGAATTCCCCGCTTGTCGCCACAAATAGAGAGATTTCGCTTTGTCAATCAGTATGGTGAATGATCATAAGCCAGCAATATAAGTTTTGTTGAGGAAAAGAGTGGTTGCTTTGCTAATGCTATTTTTTAACGCAGTGGCTATCATTACGGCAGCCGTAACGCATTTCCCATTTTCTATCGTTACGGTAGTACTGTAACTTTTATAAAAGCATGAGAAGAAAATATAAAATTAGAAGGAAAAAAGTGAATTTGAACGTTATGAAATTCTGACTTTATTTCCCTTTTAAAAAAAATCCTCCAAACCCTCAGGTTAGAAAAGGAAAAAAAAAATCGAGTGCAAAACTGAGATGCGAACCCGCAACCTCGCGGTGCAAAATCCTACCCTCTATCGACTGAGCTGTCGCACTGCTCGCTGAAACGAGGGGAAACAAATAATTATATACCTGCGTGCGTATCAAAAATTATCGTAGAGGGTGCTAAACACGGCTGCCGTAACGATAGCCACTTCGATTTTTTAACCCAAGTCTTGGTTGCAAAGGCCGAAGCCTTACCATGCTTACCTCATGGTACCTGGGCAGAAATAGTGCGCCCCACGTATGTATGTCGGGGACTGTCACTTAAATGTTGCCCGCAGGGTGGGGATTTTGTCACTTTAAAAGTAACAATCCCCACGTCTTGGGTGGGGCAGCCCGGGGGGGGGGGGGAGGGGGGGAGGGGGGGGGGGGAAACAATTGATTGATATTGATCAGGCGCATAAATGTACGAGTTGGAGGCTATCGAGTTGGGAGCCGCCCAGTCGAATATAACTTCATCGACAGCTAGCTTATTAACAACATGAATTAAGTAATGCAAGTAGAAACAGACTCAGTAAAAATGGGGCAGCGATTTCATGAACTTACCCAATTTTTCGCGTAACCAAAAACACGCCGGCCCGAGGTTCTTGATAATGATAGGGATCTAGGGGGGCCTAGGCGGTCAATGGGGTGATCATCGGACACATGAGGGCGCTGTTCATCATACACAGAGCTCGAACAACCACGCAGCGCCCCTTTTCTTCAAAGTTCAACCAATGCGCTGCGTACTAATGGTTCTCAGACTTGGTTCCCTTAAAAAAAAAAATTCCTCCGGAGCCCTGAATCAGAGAAAGGTCAAATTTATTTCATTGATCAGTAGGACTTGATTGAACACGGTTCAAGACAGAAAATTCACTTTTGGCGATAAAAAAGAAATATATAACATTTTTGTGACTCTGGTTCTAGTGGGGATGAGGACGGGGACTGAGGCTTTTCATGCCTCTTCCTCTAAAATCAGTTTCAATGTTTTCACCACAAAGGGAAACTTAGTAGGTTGAAATCCCTCTGCAATCAATTTCTTTATTCAACTATTAAATAAATGTCGGTCCCAAGACGTTTATTCATTATGGTGCTTTTAATTATGGATTCCACCCGGCCCCAACACATAGCTACTCCCTGTACCTATTTTGCCCCTCTCCCATAATGAAGAAATTATGGAAAGGATAAAAAACGCCTTTCCCAAGTTTCGGGGTGGGGGATATAGTTTGAGCACATATACTAACATATCATCCACCTTGAAACATTTCAGATAAGTTAAAAATCCATATTTATTACAAATTTTGTATGATAATACCCACACCAACTTTTTTGGACTTCCATGATTTGCTTTTACCATGTCATTTCAAGGCGTGTACGGGATAAGCTGTTCCATGGATTGTTAACTTGCCAAAATATATTTGTAGCGTATTGCATTCTGGGCTTATAAAAACCGTGAAAACCAATATGATTTGTTCATATCTATAAACGAAAGCTTGGGAGGCTTACAAAATGTTGGTATTTGCAAAATAACTTAAAACCCACTCAACAAGATTTTGTCCAAACCCAAGTGCTATACCATTAACTTTGCTTTCAATAGCCCATGCAATGTACATTTTCAGTTAAAATAAGACAACCATTCACTTTGTGTTTTTATAACTTGATAGCCTCATGGTCATGTGGATTGAAGCCCAGAAGCCCTTCCCTTCACCCTTGCACTAATGTGGCACACAGTACCGCTGGGGGCTGGGGGTTAGGTTTGGATTAGATGGTTGGAGTGCGAGACACATTCGTCAACTACTTCTATGATCAACAGAACAGTTTAAAGCAATGCAAAGTGTTTCATTTAAATAGCACTACTGGAAAACAAACAAACAGATTTTGAAATCTGCCCTTTTGTAAATCAAGCAGAGGTCTGCTCATAAGTCCGACGCCTCCGACAGCGTTTGTCCATTGTCGGACTTATGAGGCATTGGACTCATGAGGCGTCGGACCTATGAGGCAGAATTTATGCCTCATAAGTCCGACGCCTCATAAGTCCGAAATTTCGGACTTATGAGGCGTCGGACCTATGAGGCGTCGGACTTATGATACGGCCCCATCAAGCAAACTCCACACTCATAAACTGTGGACACAGCCCCTCTCACACAATTTAAAGATCTGTTTTGTCTATACCATGTATACCAACTATGACAGCAAATGCAAAAGTCACACTTTGTTCACAATGCAACATAGAAATGAGGGGAAACAATACAAAAATACAAAGTACAAACAAAAATATTCATGAAATACTCAAATAAAAATATAGTGAGTACTAAGTAGGTCAACATATCCATTCAAAATGCAATGCCATGCTATATGTGCATTGTGTGTATTATTGGATACTATAATTTTTTATTTTCCCCTCAATTCCAAGTCGTAATCAAATTGTTATTGACAGAAGTGCTTTTCAACTCTCTTGACAGGCTGTGTCCATATGTCTGTTTCAGCTAGTTTTGAGTTTACTTGATTTACTGAACAGAGGGAAAAAAGTCAATAATATATTCCCCTTTTTTAACTGTCATCTGTAAAAATGCAAGGCTAGATGTATTTGACTTGGGTCCTCCATGGTCATAGGACAGTTATCGATCCAAGAATTTCAAGAAGCTCTGTTTTGGAGACGTACTCTGTTGTTCCTTGTTGTGCATCGTGAAGCTCGTACAATGGCTTATCCTCAAGGGCCTGTTCAAAAATAACAAAATGTTTGAAGACTTGATGTTCAAAGCTAAGTCATAAATTACACTGTGCCTTCGCCACTACAGTAACTCAAATCATTCCCAACAATATTATCTTTTATGAATGTGTTCCACTTAAAACAATTTGATATCAAACAAAGGCTTTCTTTACATTTGGATTCAGGCTCAAATTGTTAATAGTTCTTTGTTTCTTTTACTCTGTATCTGAGTCACGTGTTGTACATATCACTATCATGGGGATCATGTCGTCATGATCCTCACATAAGTAACTGACCAATGTCAACAAATGGTGGGATTATGGCTTCAATTTGGCTTTGAGAATGACACACTACTGCATGTCCATAAGCCACAGCCATAGACAAAAGGGTGTTTACTGTCAAGGCTGCCTCAGTTGAGCAATGAGAATGACTTAAGAGCTCACTTAACAGCACTGGACTATTAAATCAAGGTTGACTTGGGCAATCTATACAGGCACCCATTGATTTTATTTCTCATGAACGGAGGTGCAACTTTCGAGCTATGCTTTTAAAGTGACACAAACTAAAATACAAATTTGATGTTACTTACTCGTTTCCCCAAGACAACAATGTAAGGGTAGCCAAGTTTCTTGGCATCAGTGACCCTGCGACCTATGGTCAGGTGATCCCTATCATCCAATAGCAGCTCCTCTTGTAGATGAGAGAAGCTATCAGTGATGTCATTGCACAATGCCTCAGCCAATGGGATTGCAGCTTCCTCCTTGCTTTTCCCCTGAATCCGGTGAAACAAATTAGGATATTGGTGAGTTCCATTCGGTTAATTAGATGAAAATTGAAAAGAAAAACAAATGTAAATTAGACAATATTGGAGAGTTGGGAGTGTTCTTACAGCAGAGGTAAGGATGCATAAGGCCATGACATAGTAATCTTTGATAATTTCTCTTCAATGCTATTAAAATGCACCACATCTAGATTTAACCAAATCATTGATTGATACACATGACAATGAGATTTAATTTGGTGATATTACCTTGGGAGGTATGATATAAACTTGATATGGTGCAATGATTTGAGGCCAAGAAATCTCATCTTCAGAAGACAACACCTCAATGGCTGCAGCTAGAATCCTGGTGACTCCTAGACCATAGCAACCCATCTCTGTAAGCCTACAAGATAAACCATGTCATCAGGGAAACTAAACGGAACACACAACAAGACTGGGCAAAGCCTAGAAAAGCTGGTCCAAGAGTACACAGAATTCTATTCAATTGATTCCGAATGGCTACAGAGTTTGTAGAATAAGCTGTAGTGGGTGCACGATAAAAATAATGAAAAATTGGCTTTTGCTGTTCACATGGAGACTTTGTATCTTGAAAGTACACAAAAAGTGATGCTGGTCTAATTACATATGACAGTCAGTCAGTGACATAGGTAACCAGTCTATTTGTTCACAAATTACAATCATCAGTCAATGAGATAGGTATCAGTCTAATTCACAAGTGCCAGTCAGTCAGTAAGAGACTTGAGCAAGTCTAATTCACAAGTGCCAGTCAGTGATGGGTCAGTCATGTACAAAAAGGACTTTAGGTTGGCCCCTCTGGAACCCATCCCACCCCAACCCCCCCCCAATGCAATTTTAGCAGTTAATTCTTTTTAATTACATGTATCTAACTTATCTTTCATAATTATCTTTATAATTTGTAACTATTCCCATTAGAATAATAACATTCCCTATATTTGAGAACCACCCCCCTAAACAAATGTCTAGTAAACAAAACATCCATAATTAAAAAAAAAATTATGGTCAATAAGATACTGAACCCTTCCCCAATGAAATCAGCATTTTGAGGATAAGACTTACTGTTTGTTACCAGCCGAGTCAGCAAAGTAAGCCTTGAAGACCTGGGAGTATTTAGTACCCAGCAGGAATGCATGACCCACTTCAATACCGCTCCTTAATCTCATTGGGCATGCTGTCTCATCCAACCTCTCAGGGCAGACCGGTCTGGCGCCCTCTGTTGATGATTCATTGCACAGACAATAAATTAGGGAATGAACTTCTGTTGATGTTTACATGCCAGACAAGAAGAGGCAACAGGGAAGCTTCACATTGCAACAGATACCTCCCTATTTGTGGAACCTCCCTATTGCAACATGCTCTCAGTTTTCTTGATGTAGTTATTAAGCCTTAGCTTATCTATACATCTTTACAGTAAGGGAAGGGTTAATGTGTTTAAGTGTTCTCATCATTGTTGGGAAGATAAAATAAATGTAAATGGATCCCACGAAATGAGTTTTAAGGACATGCAATGATATACTCTTTCACATGCAGTAGAAAGTGCAAAACTCGCACTTCATTTTGATATATCACTCAGTTTGACATCTTAATATACAGGGTGAGTAAAAAACAAACGAAACCCAAACGTCGGGACCATTGTTTTAGTGAAGTTATGCATGTAGCACTTTCAAAATCTAGGATATGAAAGCCCGATTCATAAGCTTTCTTTTAGTACAAGAATCATTCACATCACTCATGTACTTTTCATGTTACGGAGTTTTAATCACAACCACCGTTTTAAAGTTCTGTCCACGGATCATAAAACGGGTAGGCGTTCTTTCAGCAAAACAAAAACACTTCACACACATCCTTATGTGATTTGTTTTCGTTTTGCTGAAAGAACGCTGAACTTTTTTGTGATCCGTGGACAGAACCTTAAAACGGCGGTTGTGTTTAAAATTCCGCAACTTGAAAAGTACAGAGGTGATTTGAATGATTCGTGTACTTAAAGAAAGCTGATGAATTGGGCTTTCATATCCAAGACATTGAAAGTGCTACATGCAGAACTTCACTAAAACAATGGTCCCAACATTTGGGTTTCGTTTTTTTTTACTCACCCTGTATACCGATATAAAGAGTGTGAAAAGGGTAAACTCTTCCTGTGGATTTTATCTGCTAAATGGCAAAGTTACTTAAAAGTAGCTCTAGTCACTCGTGACTTATTCTGTTGGGTTGGGTCACAAATTTGCTTTTGAGGTTGCTGGAGATGGGAGATTAGGTCATGGATGAGTTGTTCCAGCAGTAACAAAAACCTGTACGCACCCACCTGTTGTCTCAGCATTAGCACCCAGACCACACTTGTCACACTGGAATAGCTCATCCTCACCAGTCTGTGCAGGTAAGTGGTACTCATGGGATAAACTGCCGCCTATGCTTCCAGTGTCTCCTACAACTAGACATTCCAAGCAAACAGATCAATACAGTATTCCCAGCACCCAGGGTAGAAATCTATCTGTCAGTCATTTGGCTGATGCAGCAACTCTTACTAATCTTAGGTTTGGTATTAAGAAAATGGCAAAATATTGCATGCAATTCATCATGAAATATGATTAATGACTTATGTCATCAAATATTCTGTATTTACTGAAATGTATTGTGTAATATGGCAGCAAGGGTACGTAAGGGTAAACCATCTGATGCTTTTGCAGAGACAAAAACACGAACAGAAACAAGGAAACACTTACCCTTTATAAAGTCTAACTGAAGTCTTCTGAATAATCTTGTATAGGCTTGACAGACCATGTTATATGTGTCTCTGGCTGTGGCTTCACTGGAGTCAAACGTATACAAATCTGTTGTGCAAACCAATCGACATTCAACCTAAAAGGTGTATACAATCCCAATCAAATTAAATTATGCATGAAATTCAGCCGTATGCAACAACAAAGATATTTGCCTGCTCCGTTCAAAAGATTTTGTCAATCGCTGTAAACACATGAAAACAACTGAAGGAATACTGCAAATATAGAATTTCTCACAAAGAGCAGTGATCTTTCCTACCTTTCATGATAAACTCTCTTCCTCTTAGTAATCCAAATCGTGGCCTTGGCTCATCTCTGAATTTGGTTGTGATCTATCGGTAAAACCCAAAATATGAATAGACAGAAAAACTTCATGCAACATTCAAAAGATTGATCTATACTTCAACTTTGTACCATCAAGCCCTTCCAACTAAAAAAAAGGCATATCTCACAGGTGCCTTACATATATCTCATGAGATCCTTCTAGCAGCCGTTTCTTGCATAGGATCATTTGCATTTATCCCAAAAGTAACCTAGCAAATTATTATCAAACTCTTATGTGGATTAAAGATGGTACTGGTACTAAACATCCTGTGAAATTAGTCCATCTGGCTTGGTGTCATTTGAAGAAATAAAGAAATGTAGGTAATTTCCAAAGATCAGTCAATAGAATGATCATTGGAAATAAAGAGTTTTGTTGATGAAACTGTGTTTCGTGATCAAAAGGTTGTGCATGGCTTTTCGCTGTTTTCTCATAAAGAGTTATCTCCACTGAGCTGCAACTTCAACATGTTAGGTTTTGAACATTCTTTGGATGTTGAGTGGTGTTATTATTGGAAACAACGAAATGCATGAAAAACTACTTACCTGATAGAGCTTTATCGGCAGTCGTTTATGAGACAGAATACCTTCAGCTGCAATGATATCTGTCACTGCTTCCTCATGTGTCTGTGGCATATCAAAAGGATACACATAATTATTTAGTTGGGGGTCGACATCTTCCGCAGCACACACATCATTTAGGAACTTCAAAAATAATACCAATGCGTCTCAGGTGGCTGAGGAATTCATCATTCATATTTATGATTATGAAGTTGAACAAAGAAATTGACTGAAACAGGGTTTGAACCTGCAACCTCTGGAACACCGTACCGGCACTCTACCAACTGAGCTATCCAACCCTATGTTGGCAGTTAGTAGAATGTGAAACAAAAGTTAAAACAGTGCTCACCAGATATTAACAGCCAATCTTTCGGTGCAATGTACCTTCATCAGGGCAATTACGGCTAATGGTGTACCACTGGTGGAACAAACGCGGTAAATTCCACGTTCATCTCGTCCGGGATGAGCCGTCGCTATTTCCCGTCACTCTTACCCGCCTCAGGCTAGCTGAACTTGTCCTCACCTTCAACAACTTCAATTTAATGGGATGCACTACCTATGCATCAGTTATAGACCACTAGCATTGCTATGGGTACACGTATGGGTCCGAGTTATGCCTGTCTGTTTGTTGGCTTTCTTGAGGAGAAGATGATGTCCGATTTCCCGGTGCCAAAACCATTGCTGTTCGAATAGTACATTGATGACATCATCAATGCAACATCTGGCTCTAAAGAAGATGTGCAGACATTCATTATTGCTGATAACTACCATCCAGCCTGGGCTTCACCTCAGATATATCTGACACCATCACCTTCCTCCACATCAAGTGTCTATCAATGGCAAGCTCCTCACCACATGGGTTCACTAGTCACTACAAACCCACTGATTTGCACAGTTACCTCCGCTACGAGTTGTCCCATCCACAGAAGTGTAAAGATGCTATCCCCTACAGCCAGTTCCTACACCTGCGCCAAGTGAGGATGTTGAGTTTTACAAACGAGGTCAAGAGATGAAGGAGTTCTCCAGGAATGTGGATACCCGGCTTGTTACCGTTACTGTTCTTCACAGGGTCTCAGCAGTCACCCGCGATGCGTCAAGTAGCGCGCCCCTCCCAAGCAACAAGAGCGTATCCCTCTTGTCCTCACCTACATGTACCACCTACTCAACGTGCCTGTCAGGGATATCCTTCTCCAACAGTTCAAGATGCTGCAGGAAGATCCAGCTACTATAGCACCATCTTTTCCCAGTCCACCAACCCCTATGTTCATTCAGGCACGGCCGTTCCATCGGTAACAGCATTGTGCGGTCTTCACTTCCCAGCTCAACACTATCACTTGTAAACGTCCCAGATGCAAAACTTGTGGTCACATCAATGGCTCCTCTTCCATCGCTGGTCCCAATGGCTATGTCAAGGTAAACGGCCACTTCAAATGCACCACCTTCACATATCTACTGTATCACTTGTATGCGCTGTGGCAAGCTCTACATTGCCAAAACCAAGCACTGACTTGGCAAACCGCTTTACGGAGCATCTTCGCAGCGTGTGGCTGAAACAACCTGGCCTGGCTGTCGCCAAACACACCCCCACACTCCACGAAGGACATGAGCGTCAGCGTAGTTACCATGGAATCATCAGACACGCAGCGTGTGATGTTCCGACTTGCCACGCTGCACCCTGACAGGATGAACATGGAGTTTACCTCGTTTGTTCAACCAGCAGAACACCACTAGCCGTAATTGCCTCCGATGAAGGTGCACCGCACCGACAGCTTAGCTGTTAATATCCAGTGAGCACTGTTTTAACTTTGTTTTTCAAATTCAACCATGTCAATGTCAATTTGTCAATGTCTTTGTTCGAGGTGCACTAGCAAGAAGCCTTAAACCCGTATATGCCATGTGGCCAGGAATCAAGCCCAAAGTCATAATACTAGCAACATTAGCAATGCTGCAAATCTGGGAAATAGTAAACGGGGACCTCTCAGAGAGGATACGGCATCTTATTAGAAATTTTCAAATAAACATAAAAGGGAAACTGACTAGGTGCACACATAATTATCACGTTAATGGTTAAAATGACATGAAACTTACAGGACCTAGACAAAGCTCTGTCTTGTGTCTGTCTTTGAGTTTGAAAAGTTCTGCACCCATCATATCCCATCTGCCTGTTGAAGAAAAAGTCAGAAATTTCAAAAGAAATTTCAACTGGACTGATTGATTTTAATCTATCAACCAAACAAACGTTTGTAAATGACTTGATTCTTCATCCCTTACTGGACAGAACATTATAAGTTGCATGTGGTCCACAGAATCTTGTTTAAGAGGATATAGATTTTTTTAATATACATGTAAAGAAAATAAATGATGCAGGGAACCTTGCAATATGAGGTTGGGTGGACTAAGTTTTCATACAGTGGCCAAAGGAGCCTGCATATTATACAAATATTGACTGCTGTATCTCATGGTGTAGTAAAACTAGCCTCCCGAGGTGATCCATGAAGCATTCTATTTTTCCTGAGGCAAAGCCGAGAGAAAATAGAATGCTCTATAGGAGTGCTGTGGCCTCGTGGTTAAGGCCATTGGACTCGTGGTCTGCAGGTAAAGCTGCAGGTTGTGGGTTCAAGTCCAGCCTGGGGTTATGGTGCGTGTGTCCTTGGGCAAGGCACTTTGTCACTCATTGCTTCTCTCCACCCAGGAATAAATGGGTACCTGCAAAGGTACGGGCCATATGCGCTGATATTGAGCTGCTGCAGAAGTGGTCTCGTGGCCTGATGAACAGGGGTAAAAATTGTGAAGCGCATTGAGACCTTTGGTATAAGGTGCTATATAAGCACCACATTATAATTGTTATTATTATCACCGAGGGAGGCTCGTTTTATTACACCACCAGGTAAAGCAGTCAATATTTGTTTTATAGCACCTCTCCCACATATTCTGCTTTATTTTAAGCGATAACTGATTAATTTAATCTAAATGCAATTAAATTGTCCTTCTATTTTAATACGAATTTGGTTGAAAATTTACTTTCACTTTTCAAACTACCCCTTCACAAAATGTTTGACCCAGATCTGTAGCGCTAGCTTGGGAACAATATGCACAATGCGCAACTTGCACACCATTATGCATTTGCACAGAATACCAGTTGTTATGCGTAGAGTACTTGGTTGCTACGGGTATAGTACTTTGGTTGCTACGGGTATAGTACTTTGGTTGCTATAGGTATAGTACTTTTGGTCATGCACAGCAACATAGCATAAATAGCAAATGCCATGTGACTCGCTCTCGGCCAATCAAGATACAGAGTCCAAGAAAAGGCCCCCTTGTTATCCCATAGTAATGCACCGTTTATATTAAATTACATAATCATCGTAAAGATTCATGTGTGTATTCTCCTTGCAGATGCCCAACAGTATAAATTCATGAATATCTTAATTGCTTTTTAGAGGGTTAAACTTTTGTTACGTATGGGACGTAACATGTACGATTCTTGGACTTGCCCTCTTGCACAATTATTGTGAACATTATTCTTACCAGACTCCTTCCATAAAGCTGATGAGGTGAGAGATGGCATGGCAATCTTGTGACTTCCTACTCTCCTCATCTCCAAGTCGACCACTTTGATGAGTTTCTCCAAGGCTCTCTGAGCTAAGGGAAGAAGATGGAAGGTTCCAGGGCCTGCCGGTCGGATTAAGCCATTCTCCATCATCAGCTTTTGAAAAAAAAGAACACATTCTTTGTCAATGGCATTCAAAAACACCCAGATGAAATCAATTCAGTTTTCAGTCATACAGTTAACTCTGGCCAAGCCGACATCGTACAACTCGTCAAATCGCTCAAGTCGGCCGTCTGACTAAAGTCCCAATTGACTGTAATGCATTTCCATTGAATTTTTATTTCTAAGTCAGCTTTTATAAGTCGCCATTTCGCTCAAGTCGTCGTGTTACTCTCGGTCCCCTTTCCATAAAAAGCCTAACAAAATCCTTTGTGTAAGTCGGCATTAAAAAAATCACGCATTGGCATCAACTTCCTACTGCGGTTGGCAAGAAGTGTCGAGTGAAAAGTGTTTTGGCACGGCCCGTGATCGCTGCATATGCATCGGTGTCGCAAAAGGGTTTCCAACCGCATACATTGCATATGCATCGTGAGCATATCAATACCAGTACCCCCTCTAGTCTGTACGCATGCGCTCTGTCCATTATTGGGGTCGTCTTATTGAATGATGCAGTCAATACCAGTGCTGCCGTCAATGCATGCGTGGTATACCACGCACGCATTTAATTCGTAACTGCGCACATGCAAGTTTTACTATTTTGTACACATGGTCTCCACTATCAATACCCCAAACATGATAAAATTTGAGGATTAATTTGCTGGATTCAGCTCTAGCATGAAGGAGATACACCAGGGTGAATCGAAGCCAATTAGTGCAATGAATCATGTGTGCAAAAAGGCCATTCATGTAAGTCAGCAAAATGACGACTTACAGCAGATGTCGGCATTCGCGTAAGTCGTCACAAATTCTCCGGTCCCGAGAGTGTGACTTGGCCTGAGTTTACTGTATTTTCAAAATTGACACGATCATTCATTAAATCTTTTAGGCACTGATTTGCACACAGTTAACTAATAAATCTTTAAGCAAAAGAATCTGAATGGTATTGAGGAGTAAACACCTACTCGTTGACTTTTACAGGCTACTCCATCCTGCCGCATCCCTTTGGGCAAGACATAAGACGGACGAAACATCTTGGACACATGGTGATGTTGAGTGCATAACTGCTTTGCTGGTTGTGTTGCCATGGTATTATCAAGTGGAAGAAACATGCATGATCTCTTGCACAGACAATTTATTAGCTGATGTACTCTCATTGTGAATTTGTCATCTGTTTTTCAGTGACAACTGATAAGCCTGTAAGAAATCTAAATTTGGAAGACAAGATTAAAAAAATAAATAACATCTGACTAATATTTTTGAAAACAATGTAAATTTCTAAACCAAAGCATGAAAACAGTCCACAAAGCTTATAATGTCCACTATTAAACATATCAGAAGGATTAATTTCACAACTAGTACTGCCATGATTATTGGGATTGGCATTTCATGAAACAGCCATTAGTTAGTGTATTGCGATATTTCATGAGCTACAGTGTATGCGCCTACAAGGAAGTGATTTTACGGCAACATCCGAATCTCTTGTCTATGGCTTACGTCTAGGTCTTCGCCGGTTGTGAATTTGTGGGCAGAAGACATAGCAGTGTTTTTTCTGCATGCCATATTGAAACAAATCAGGAATGATTGAGGGATCAGCTTTTGAATGAAAATTAAAAAGCAAATTTCACCAAAAGGAGATATGGGAGTTGCACTTTGAATTCAGGAAAAGTAGACTGGTGCATGGCTGGCTAGACTGTTTCCTGGCAAGTATCAGACAGACCAATCACAGGGCACTTTGATTTGTCACCTGACCAATCAAAGTGCCCTGTGATTGGTCTGTCTGATGCTTTTCCTGAATTCAAAATGGCAGCCTCAAACAAGGTGTTTGTGACAAGTTTGTGACAAGGATGTTTCGCGAATTGAAGGTGAATTTCTCTTTTCTTCCAAAAGGTATGTAAACCTAACCACCACCATTTGTATTTCCAATTTCCACTGAAGCCTACAGGGTCGCATAAGGCAGTTTGAAGACTGTTTTGGGGGTGAAATCTGAAGATTTTGATTGGGGGATCGAGTGAAAATGGTCAAAAAAAAAAATTAGTAATGCAATAAGGCTATGTACCTAGGACTCTACTATCGCCCGACCATGTCCAAGTGTTAAAAAAGGCGATTTGTAGAGTCCTAGTTACTCGGACTACGCCACTGCTGCCTCTGAAACACCAGAGCATGAGTTCGGTTAGCCCCATAAATGTGTCCAAATTACTGGATTACCTCCGTAAATAAAAGCCACACTTCCACCATTGTACAAAAACATGTCGAACTTTGTCAAATTTTGATTTTCGTATTAAAGGGAAAATACAACATTTGCAAACATCGAAAAATAAAATGATCAAGTTTTTACGAAATACCTTACAGGATGTTGGTTAATGACAGTCTAAAGCATCCTGTAAAATTATGGCACCTGGTGTGAAGTCATTTTCAAGAAAATTGTATTTTTGTTTACATTTCCAACGGTGGTCGGCCGACCACCGTAGGAAAAACCTAACCATTTTTCACTACTGCTCCAAATTTATCATTTTTTCAGTCCAATTTTGTTTGCTAATTGGTTTTATGTGCATGAATGGGTGCAGGTCAGCTAGACTGGTTCCCTTAGCGTACAATTTTCCGGCATCTGTAAATTGATCCATTTCATCTTCAGTGGAGTCAGGGAACCGGACTACTTGAACATTTTTGTTTTTCTTGGTTTTTCCAGCATTTTTGAAAACAAAACTTCAAACATGTCAGTGTAACAATAATTTGATCTATTCTAACCCCTCAAATAGTTCATTTCTGAAAATTAAAGCATAAGCCAATGATGTACATTCCCTTTAAGGCTTTAGTTTGCAGTTTATTTTTGCTTTAGAAGCATACTCACCTCTATTATAGGCTAATCAGAAAGTGCTGCCTTTTTCAAATGTCTAATTTTCGTGAAATTTCCAGATTCGTTTGTACACGTTTGTGAAACAAAATTTCAACATAAAATTTCCCGAAAATTAGACATAAATGTGGCCACATTTATGGGCTAGAGTCCGGTGCTCTTAACTGCTAGGCCATGACACTCCAATCAAGGCCTTTAAAGGGAATGTACAACATTTGCTTTTGCTGCAATTTTCAGAAATAAATGGAATTGGAGGATAAGTATGTTATAGAAAATATTGTAAAACTGACTTGTTTCAGGTTTTGGGCTTGTAGATGCTGGAAAAACCAAAAAAACCTAAAACCTTTCATTTTCTTGTAGTCTGGTCCCCCTGACCCCACTTAAGATGAAACGGAGCAATTAATACAATTTGGGGAATTGTGAGGTCGGAGAATCAGTCTAGCAGGCTTGTACCCCTTCACAGGTCTGTAATCAATTGCAAACAAAAGTCAGAATAATTATATGAAAAATTAGGAACAGTTTTTGAAAAAGGCCAGTTTTCTCCAACGCTGGTCTGCCGACCAGTGTTGGAAAAATACACTTTTTCTTGAAAATGTCAGCACACCAGGAGCCACAATTTTAAAGGATGTTAAATAGACTCAGTCCCCAACAATTCAGTGGGGTATTTCGTGATAATTGGATCATTTCGTTTTTTGATGTTTGCAAATGTTGTAACTTGTATCTTCCCTTTAATTTTAATGGGAGCGAGTTACCTTTGTCTATTTTTCCAACACTGGTCGGCAGACCAGCGTTGGAAAAATACACTTTTTCTTGAAAATGTCAGCACACCAGGAGCCACAATTTTAAAGGATGTTAAATAGACTCAGTCCCCAACAATTCAGTGGGGTATTTCGTGATAATTGGATCATTTCGTTTTTTGATGTTTGCAAATGTTGTAACTTGTATCTTCCCTTTAATTTTAAAGGGAGCGAGTTACCTTTCCCAATTTTTTTAGTGGGCTTTGAAAAGTCTATAATAGTATAAATATAATTTTGTCATGAATAAACAGCGCCCTCTCTACAAGTTCGTCGTTGTGTCCGTCATGTCCGTAATTTGGGCAACGAATATTACTTATTAGCCTATGAAAAATATTTCAACTATCATGACTGTTCGTGACTTATCCTGATAAAATATTCGACAAGAAAAAAGTAGTACTCGTAGTTTGCATTCCAGTCACATCTCGAATACTGAAAACATTTACCTTTTGAAAGAAACTAAATTAGCTCCACGCGAGTGAATGTGATCATCACTGGGCAGCGCCATATTGGAATTGGCTCGTAACGACTATTGAGGGCGCACTTTTTGTAATCCCAGATCCCGCGCGTACACACGTACACACGGACCATATTTTGACATGTGCTTGCGTCAATGGTAAGAATTTGCCTTTGAAACTAGGAAAGGCTTTGTAAAATGTAATTCAAGTGTTGTTTGTTTTAGATTTGGAGTCTTTTCTAGTCCTCAAGTTATACCTAGCCCATATATGAAGCCTACATTATACTATTTGGAAAGAATGCTAGACAAGCAATGGAATTTCGATTATCTGCATGATCTGCGCAGCTCAGGTATTGTTGATGAACCCTAACATGGCGCGGCCCCCAACGTGGCGCACTTTGATTTTTCGCCTGTAGCGCCTACCTAGAGCAAAATTTTTAACTGAAATTTCACAGAAAGTGAAATTTCATCAAGTTCTAAACACTCCTGTTCATAAATCTATTTTGGTGTGATTTTCCGATTTTTCAAGTGTGAAGAGAACCCTTTGAAAATGCCCCGAAAAATAAGAAAATAATTTTCTGACAAACATTTGGCTGGGTATGTAAGTAAAGTAGAGATAAGAATTATTTATCAGAATTTATCAAGTTTACAGAAATTCTTAAATGTTAATTTAGAATTTTCCGAGATTTATTCAAGTGCGCCACATTAGGGAACACACCCCCCCCCCCCCCCAATTTGTGCCCAATTTCTGGACGCCGCCGTTTTTGAATTTCGGATTAAATTTTATGAAACCGAAATTGTTCACAGAGGTTAAATAGCAAGCAAAGGTAAAAGCAGACTGGGACCGTGAGTGCATAGAAACGTGCAAAATTACTACTGACGTTTTTTTACTCACCATTTGGCTAATTAATGCCCACACAACACATACATCAAAATGCTATAGTTGCAAGCATGTCACCTGCAAAATTTGAGACCTTAAATCCAATTTTAAGGCAAGGTTTTGGCAGTTCAAAAACCACCCACGTCAATCTCCATGCTCTGGAAATGGGTGTGTGATTCCCAATGTATTCTGGGTAGGTGTAGGAAGAGCCTTGCAGCTTACTTGTTTTTTAATCAATGGCCAAATGAACATAGCGCCCTCTGCTAAAAAACGAAACATTTTGCATTCACTCAGATCAACAAGAGGGCGCTGTTTTATCTAAACGATGAAAATGTTATAGCAGAGGAGTCTTTTTGCACAATGCATTGCAGTACACATCAATGTGATGTCTCACGTATGGATTTCGATAACTCTCTGCAAAATTAGAATTAAAAGCTGAAATTTTGGTGATGCAATGCTCACAACAGCAACTTCGCTAGGCAGAAGTTTCAGGGATTATTGAAGAAACTGTAGTGAGTAAGAAGCTTGCAAATTTGATTCACACTGGTTTTATCATGCAGCACAAAGTTTTGCACGATATGGATACCTTAAGTTTTGGGACTCTCATACACAGTATTGAGAGTCCCAAATTTTCGGACTAAGGTAAAAGTAGTAGTATTTTACTGCATGAATTTGAGGTTTGTCAACAAAGATGTATGGCAACACTACACGAGGAAAGTCAGGTTACCTTCAAAGTGCGCCATGTTAGGAAACATGACTATATTAACGCTTGCAAATGCGCGTGCGTTGTCACACACAAATTGTATGTAAATGCATTGAAAAAGGACCACGTAGCTTTAGGGGTTCTGACGATACTAGTTAGCAGTGTTGTTAAAGTTGCAGTACTCGGTACTCGTCCCCAAGTACTACTCGAGTACTTTTTTGGGAATACTCGTACTCGTACTCGAATGTCAAAGTACTCGTACTCGAATAGCAGTACAGTCGTTTCCCTAGTTCCGGATAGCAAACATCATTCAGGCTGCTTTCAGCTCAACTACTCCATGAATTCAAGTGACATTGATTAAAAAGTTTACCTTGAGTGATGGAGAGACCACGACACGAAATAATTTTTAAAATTTAAGCTCTTTTTATTTTGATTTTACAATGTCAAAAGTACCAATGTCACTTTTCCTAGTTCCAGATCGGTTCAATCAGTTCCGAATCGATCAAAACTGCTTCACGCGAAAAAAAAATCATGCGAGAAAATCAATTTTTTTTCAGCCAGAACCAACCGAATCAAGCATATTTTCTGATAAAATATATTTCATTTTCCAAAAATAGTTCATTCAAGAGAATTCCAGCAAATTTAAAAAATAGAAAAACGTAAATGATTTTGAATCTTTGTCTGCAGCGCAACGGCTCGAACTCACGCACGGACCGAGAATACGTCACACAAAATCAAGTAACGCGCGTGTAGTTGGGTCGTAAGTGCACATGCTATCCGGAACTAGGCAAAAAGCATACGGTCATTCGTTGGCGAATTTTCAAAAATTAAAGACTGAACAACTTATTTTGATTAAACAAGCATTCAATGGAAGAGTTTATAGGACTGTAGTGTACGAACAAAATATTCAAAATCACACGGTACAAGTGATATACTGAGGGGAAAATTTATCATCGATTCGCAGCTCCCGCGATTTTCTACAAACCGTCCAAACATGTCAAAGTGCGAGTCGGAAATCTGGCCAAAATTCCTCTTCTAAACATTTTATTGGAAAAATCTTTGTGTATCGAGGAGCTTACATTTTCCTTTTCAAAATGCACATCGTCAGAAAAAAAATTATTAGAGACTAATCCAAAAGAGGTAGGTTTTTATTTGAAGCTATCCGGAACTAGGAAAAATCCGGAACTAGGAAAACAACTGTACTCGGGGGAAAATGGTATAGCTTGATTTTATACACCATGGCCTTATTTTATCGATACTTTCAGTTTGAAATGGTTGATTGGCTTATGGAGAAATCAGAGTTTCATGATTTTTCTCTGTGCATGTCCAGACAACACATTTAACAGCTAGCCGTGATTGGGTCTGTACAGCGGTCTGACTGGGCCTGGGCCAATTACGCTGTCCATGATGTTTGGTTAATTTTGCGCACGACACAATCATATTGTGGCCCTGAAGGGACATGACACATCGAGAATGCTGCGCAGATTTCTGCGACATCGCAGAAGAAAATGTGCGACATCGCAGAAATCTGCGCAGAAATCTCGATGTGTTATGTCCCTTCAGGGCCACCAGGCACGCGTTGCATATTTTTTCCAATTTCTTTTCAGTTGTTTTGCTGATGTGTAAACAACTAAGAATTCTTCCAGCATGGAATATCAAGCAGTCATAATGGCTGGAGGTCGTGGATCTCGTATGCCTGATCTAACAGCCAGCGTTCCTAAGGCATTACTCCCCGTTGGCAATAGACCATTGGTCTGGTACCCTGTCAATATGCTAGACAAAGCTGGATTTGAGAGTAAGTAACCTATACTGTTTAGAATGACATGGCTGTTGGCTGGCAATATTACATGTGATGTAGCAACTGAATCCAATTACCATAGATGCTTGTGTAACTGCCATCTATAGTCCAGTAATTCAGATGCAGCTCATATACATTTATTTCATAAGCCTATAGTTAAAGGTATAGTCCATCATTTGCAGCTATCCAAAAAGTAACTGACGTTATTATTGTTGAAAAGCATACTTGGTTTAAAGATAGCAATGGGACTAAACTCCCTGTGAAATTACTCTTTCTGGCAAGCTGTCATTTTAAAGAAATCAATTAAACAATGCCTTTCCAACGATGTGTCTAAAGACGCATCGTTGGAAATCTCTGTCAGTAGTTTGTTTTTTTATTCAGTGAAGTGCGCGCAAGTGTTGACACGACGCATGCGCGGTTTCTATAATTCGTGGGTTCAGTGCGTGACATCGCGTAGCTGCAATCGGCTCAGTGAGAACTTGTCTAGGACGCTGAATTCAGGCCCAATTCAAAACATGACTCAGTAACTTTTGTTTGAAATCAAGATAGTAGAATATTGTTTTCTCGGAATATACAGCATTCACTGAGCTGAAACTTCATCAGGTTAGTTGTATTACAGTAGTTTTCATCAAGAGTTTTCCTTGGATGTTCTGTATCAAATCCATGTTGATTCTTTTCCCACTTTTTTCCATGGTTAATATTGAGACCAATGTTTGTCTATTTGTTCTTCAGTTTGATACCTCCAAAATGGTGTCTCCCAATGTTCTGGGTTTTTTTTCTTCAAATAATTCTGATAATGTGAAACAATTACATATGTGGAACTCATGATGTCAAACATATGATCCCTGGTAACACTTTCTTTCACCTTTTCATAATTTGTAGGTGTGATCATTGTCACCTTTGACTCGGTGAAGCGTGACTTGGTTCAAGCCCTTCAGTCATCAGCTGGGGAATTACTCATTCGTCTGGAAGTGGTGACAATTCCTAGTGATGAAGACTGGGGCACTGCAGAATCACTCCGATTTATACGAGATAAAATCAAGGTAAAATGAGATGAGGGTATAATGTGACAGGATTAAGGCCAGTGGCATCACTTGTACGTTGATTCGGTATCCGCAGTACCTTCCTGTCCAATGAGTCAATGGCCACCTTTTTACATGTACATTGTGCTGGGCAGTAGTGTTAGTTATAGGCAGGGCGCAGATTCCCGTGGAGTAGGGTCTGAACACTGAGTCAACACTCACTTTAGAGTGTTAATCTAATTGAAAAGAATCTCAATCAATTTGTGGCTTGCTTTGAGGAGGTGATTGATTAATTTACAGGGCTCTGTAATTGTTTTATGGACAAAAACATTCAAGAAAGAGTTTATTCAAGGAAGATCATTTTGTTTTCTGATACCCTTGATCCGCAACTAAATCCTTGCCTACCTGTTAACCCTAACTCCCTGGGCTCTTTTGGTTAGGAACAACTTCAATCCTGCAAAAGCCTCCAATTGCCACCATGTAAAAATTGGAATCAGCTTCAATCCTCCAAAATCATCCGTTATTTCTTGAATTTGTTCAGTGGAGGGGTGACCATTGCTTCAGTCCTTCAAAATCCTCCTACAGTCTCTATTAACCCTTACTCTCTGAGGGTAGTTTACTGCATGTCAGTTGGTTATGCCAATGCCCTCCAGCTGCAGTTTATTGGAGGATACTTAAATGTAGCAGTGAAGGCTCCAATTGGCAGGAGTTGGAGGCCCTGGAGGGTGCCTGATACTGACCAGCTGGGGGCACTTGATTGTTATCAGAGGACTCTCATTGTTCTCTGTGGCATGTATTGGAGTGCCTGTCCAGTTACCCTTGAAATGACATGGCAGATATTGGAGGGCCATGCAAAAAACATGGGAGATTTTCTTGAGGCACATATTGGCATGCGTTGGAGGGTCTAGTAGGGTAAGGGTTAATGGGTTGAGGCAGCGCCGATGACAGTCAGAAGCAGAGCGAAGGATATTGAACATAATGCAGGGCTCAATTGTGCATGACTGAACATTAACAATACTGGGTACGGCCTACGAACTTGCAATTGACACAATGCATCCTCCAACCGTCGCTTTCTTGCCATTCAGCCTCAATCCTCCAAAACCACCTGGAGGATTTTGGAGGATTGAGGAGGGTTAGGGTTAAACCTCCATTATCATGCATTTCACATTCAGTTGACCTTCAAAAGTTCACGTTGGATGAGGTGCATGTTTTCAGGTGCAGACAGACACAGAGATGATTTTTCAATAACGAAATGAATAACATTTGTCATCCCTAGACTGATGTACTTGTCATCAGTTGCGATCTGATCACAGACATAGAGCTACATCTACTAGCAGATGTGCACAGGACATACGATGCATCAGTGACAGTATTAATGCACACCCTGCCAGACCAATCCACTGAAGGAGGGATATATGTCCCTGGCTCCAAGTCCAAGAGGAAGATAGAGCAGCGAGATATCATTGGTCTGGATGAGAAGGGAGGCAGGATTCTACTTCTTGCAGCTCAGGCTGATATAGAAGAAGATCTCACTCTCAGGAAGTCAGTTTTTAAGAGGTAGGGAAATATGAGACATGTTTGTGCAAAAAACCTGCCATGATATACACTGTATGTCAGTGTTGCATCAAAAGGAGGCTTGGGACAAGAGCCCCTCCCCCACAGTAAAAAAATTAAAAGAAAAAAGGAACAAAATATGGTCCCGAGTCTTGTAATTTTTATGCCCCGCGGCGAAGCCGAAGGGGCATACTGTTTCCGCCTTGTCCTTCCGTGGGTGGGTGGGTGGGTGGGTGTGTGGGTGTGTGGGTGTGAGCTTGTCTTACATACGCAGTGTGGACTTCCGAACAAAAGACGTCCACATAATGTAGGTAGCAGCGACGAAGTGTGGACTTGCCCACGTCCACACAGTGTTTCCCCACTTCTGGAAAACAGGTTTAGAGGCATTTTTGGGTTAGGTTTATCTGTAGCAGAATGAAGAGAAACACTAAAGGGAATCATTGAAAAAAAATTGGGTTGTAAGAGTTTTCACAGTTTGAGAAAAATGAGTTTTTCCACTGGTGTTCCTTAACTACACGAAAAGAAAGGAAAGTCCACACTAGGTATGTGAAACAAGTCTGGGTGTGTGTGGGTGTGTGTGTCCGGACAAATCTTGTCAGCGCGATAACTTGAGAAATACTTTACATATGAACTTCAAATTTGGTTTGTGGATTGTCCTTGGTAATCCTAAGAAGCCTTTTGCATTTGGGGCCGAAAGGTCAAGGGTCAAGGTCACAGTGGCTGAAACAATAGAAATTTTGTCAGCGCGATAACTTGAGAAATACTTTACATATGAACTTCAAATTTGGTTTGTGGATTGTCCTTGGCAATTCTAAGAAGCCTTTTTCATTTGGGGCCAAAAGGTCAAGGGTCAAGGTCACAGTGGCTGAAACAATAGAAATTTTGTCAGCGCGATAACTTGAGAAATACTTTACATATGAACTTCAAATTTGGTTTGTGGATTGTCCTTGGCAATTCTAAGAAGCCTTTTGCATTTGGGGCCAAAAGGTCAAGGGTCAAGGTCACAGTGGCTGAAACAATAGAAATTTTGTCAGCGCGATAACTTGAGAAATACTTTACATATGAACTTCAAATTTGGTTTGTGGATTGTCCTTGGTAATCCTAAGAAGCCTTTTGCATTTGGGGACGAAAGGTCAAGGGTCAAGGTCACAGTGGCTGAAACAATAGAAATTTTGTCAGCGCGATAACTTGAGAAATACTTTACATATGAACTTCAAATTTGGTTTGTGGATTGTCCTTGGCAATTCTAAGAAGCCTTTTGCATTTGGGGCCAAAAGGTCAAGGGTCAAGGTCACAGTGGCTGAAACAATAGAAATTTTGTCAGCGCGATAACTTGAGAAATACTTTACATATGAATTTCAAATTTGGTTTGTGGATTGTCCTTGGCAATCCTAAGAAGCCTATCGCATTGGGGGTCAAAAGGTCAAGGGTCAAGGTCACAGTGGCTAAAACAATAGAAATCTTGTATTTATTCTGAGATCATAGGGATAAGGGATTAATTCATATAAAACCTACAGAAGACACTAATGCTGTCAATGAACGTTCCATTTGACCAAGGTACATGTAAGTTGATGTTAGAGTGGTGTTATGTCATGGAAACAGTCACGGTTGCGGGGCATTTGTGTTTGTAAACACACCTGACTTGTTAAAATTAAAATGACCAATGAAAACTGCAATGAAGGGGTTGTTACATGTGGATATAGGTTCAGTATATACATGTACTATAATGAATGATGCCTCCCCATGGCCAGGCGAAAAAACTGGTGGCAGTCCTCTCCAAGGAGAATCCTGGGGAGTAACACAGTTATTTTGGATTTACTTGAATGTCTGAATGTTTTCAAGTGAATCACATCTAACCTTGGAAATGTAAAGAAAATAATGCCCAAAACAGTTCTGTTGATTGTTGTTAAATTGTTATCCATTTTACACAGAGATACTTGTATAAAGTAACTATTCTTCTTCTCACTTTTTTGGTGGATGTTTGATTTGACAGGTATCCATTCATTCAAGTGAAGACCCGACTCATGGACGCCCATATGTACATCCTCAAGAAATGGGTCTTGGATTTCTTGGCAGACAACAAAGTTGGCAGGTAGAGATGCAGAAACTTGTGTCATGCAAACCAGGGCATGATGCATTTCTGGAGTATTTGAAGCTGAATCTTGTTTGATTTCCCTTAGGGATACGGGATCTAAAGCTGAAGTTTTGATAAACTTTGTTAAAATAAAGTTTGGCTGCTGTCTTGAGAAAAAGTAGCAATTAACCCTAACCCCCTAAGGTGTTGTAAATTCCAACACCATATGGTAAACTAGGTACAAAACAGTTGGACTCTGTTTATTTGTGGTATACCTAATCCCACCTAAAGCACAGTCAGTTTACTAGTGCAGTACTCATCCTAACAGATTCCAACAAACCCTGGTGTTGGAGTTTGACTGGATGGGGATCGTTAGTGTTAATTAATATCACTCATTTTTAATGATTTTTTTTGTCACTGATAGCTGTCAGTACTACAGTATAAAAGAATGCTAAATAATCTCAAAAACTGGATCTTGTTTGTGAATTGGATTGTCTTATTCAGGACGTACTCGACTATCAAGGGAGAGTTGATACCATACTTGGTTAGGAAACAATTTTCAAGGCCTAAGACTGGTCAACTTGTCCCTCAGCCCAACTCCATGGAGCCAGAAGGTGCACAGCAAGACAAGGGTAAGCAAAAAGATAGCAGTACTGGAACTCTGGCAAAGACAGTTGGCTAAAGTCCCATTTACTTTGCAAACATCTTCCCCTCTCTGCCCCCTCCCCCTTTACAAACCCTGAGACAGTTTTGCTTTGTCTTCAGATATTGCAAGCTACGGCGGTTTGGATGAATTAACCAAGACTGCTCGGACAATGTCATCGTGGAATGAGCACATGGGAGATATGTCTGACTACTACCAACACGGTGATACATTACGCTGTCATACTCACATCATGGAGAATGGTTTCTGCATTCGAGCCAACACAGTGGCAGCATACTGTGAAGCCAACAGACAGGTAAATCCACCTCTCACTTGTGTCATTTTGTTTCCATTTTTAAAATGGTTTTGCTTGAAAACCTGTTATACCATCCTCCCAAGGAACAGTTGGCCTAACTTTAGTTCTGGTGGACTGATTTTATTCTTTGTTTTACTCATAACTGAATTTTAGATTCAAAGTTTTCATTTTTAGCTGCAGCTGAGCAGCTCTAGAAGTACTCATGTCTCTCCGTTGGTTGGTTGGTTGGTAACAAATGTCAGCACATGCCTTTCATGGCAATCAATCACCTTGTCCCGAAGGCCCTCGCAACAACACGTGCCTCAGGTTCATGGCCCTGAATTGTGACAGTTGCATAGGTCTCCACTGACCAGCTATTAAATTATTGCAGTTGTGAAAAATTGGGTCACTAGAGTCACAAACCAGATGTTTGTACTAAAAGCACTACGCATTGGGGCTGGCACTGCACTGCACACACATTGTGTGCAGTACATGTACCTAGCATACAGCTATAAAAACGCTCCATGCACCAACTGACAATCAACAAATAGGAATCCTTTATTTCAGTTGACAGTCACAACCACATGAGTGGTTGTGCATTATAAGAACAGATTTTACATCATGTACATGACTTATAGGTAACATGTCTACAGTTGGGTCTCAGCTTCCGTTATCAGTTCGAGCTTGTTTTCTAAAGCTGCTTTCAAAGGTATCTATTCGCTACACAGTGAAAGCCATTAGCCTTTTTTAAAAATATGGCAGACTTGATAAGAAGGGCGTTATGGTTTTGGGTAAATACAAACAAGTGAACCTAAACCAAATAGCAACCTCCCATTGCATCTGCCATATCACAAACAGGCTAATAAATCTTTCAAGCAGCAGTCTAGTGTCACCAAAAAAGTTACTGTAGTGATTAACTGTGAGATCCAAGGAGAGTCCAACCAACGTATGCAACGATTAAGGTTTAACCGTTCATGCAAACATGAATTCTGTGCCAAGTTGTCCTCTCAGTCAAAACTAATCAAGTGACTGTTTTCAACAGTTAAGAGCTCCCAGCCTACATAAAGCAGTATTGACTTGACTGTATGTGATTGATAAGCCAGCTGTGGCTACCACTTGCCTGTTTTTGCCTGTTGACTGAATTTGACTAGTCACAGTGCTTGCTTGAAATATGATCCGACTGTTTGTGACTAGCCTGTGTAAAAGTCATGGCAGGGGAAGAGGATTGATTTTTGACTGTCTGTTACTGTTCAGATAGGAGGGTTAAAGTTTTTCTCATGCTTCCTTCTATTCTTCCCACAGATTACACAACACAGACAGATTCTTGGGGACGATCCATTAATTCATCCCACAGCGACCATCAAGACAAAGAGCCAAGTGAGGATGTGTCTTTGTGTTTGTATTTATATTAAGGACGATGCAGTGATGTAGTGGTAGATAGGGGATTTTATTTTTTCCCCTTTCAGCCTCCCAACTTTTGCCTTATTTTGCCAACGATGCTTCTTCCTAAAAATGTTTTTTTTTAGTTATAACTATACTTTGCTCACACCCACTGGCCTATCCAAGGGCAATGGGTGTGATCCAATTACTTTGTGCTTGCGTTGGACGGATTGTGTTCACCCTCTGACCTGGGTTAACGCTTGGTGTTGGCATGATATGTGTGCAAGTGACCTACTCACAATGCTTCCTTGCATCAGTCTCTCTGTAACCAAATGTTGTGAAAGAGATGAAAAGTCACCATTACCCTTGGATAGGGTGATGGGAAGGAGCAGAGGGCAATGCCTGCTTCTCTTTGGGGATCCTCTCTAATACCCCTTGCCTGCACTTACAACTCATGCAGTTATATACCTTCTTATTGAATGGGCCTCTAAGATTTGAGGGAGTGTACAAGAAACTAAGATTGATGTGTTCAACAGTGCCCAATCTCAGCCATTGAAATCAGAATTCCAACTGAAAGTACCTGAGTATTAGCGCCACATGCCTCTCCTTTTCAAGCTGTTTTGGATTGTTTTGTGGTGAGAGGACAGAAACCAATTTGCTGACCAATACCCTATGCAGAATGTAATGATTAGGAGTGATGTCCATTGCCTGATACTCAAGTGCACAAAAAAGGATTTGAACCCAGGACTTGTTGATCGCCAACCATCAACATAATGATAAATGATAAGTACCTACTCTACCCATGTTGTCTGACAGGTTGGGCAAGACTCCATGCTGGGGGAGGGAACCACCGTCTGTGAGAAGGTGTCCATCAAGAGATCCATCATAGGCAAACATTGTACGGTTGGGGACAAAGTGAAGATCATCAATTCCGTCATAATGGATCATGTCAACATCAGTGAGGGGTAGGTTTCATTATTCCAACTTTGATTTTAACTCTGCCAGATGCAACAAGGTGCAACAGGCGCACAAGTCTGTGGGACTTTGTTGTATTAGGCCATCAACACCAATGATTAACTGCCAATTCTGAGACATTGGGAGCTAGTACAATTGAATATTGCCATTGGTGCAACCTGTTGCCGCTGGCAGCTTTGCACTCTAAGGGGTCGTTCAGACTGAGGGCTATCTCCGAAAATAGCTCCGGAGCTAGGTAGCTCCACCCAAAATAGTTGTCCTTTGGACACAACATAACTCCGCCTCTGGAGCTATCTCCGGAGCTAGCCAGGGCTAATTCCAGCATTTGTGGGGCTAGCTCCACTTTCAGCTCAGCGGGGCTTCTTTTTTGCGACCTAGCTCCACTGCCGCAACTGACCTAGCTCCATGCTGATGCATCTGGTCGTTCTTTGGTTTGTCTGATTCACCATGCCATCCATGAACATATATTACGTAACCTATTTGGTGACCTCCACTGTAAATCTAGCTCTGGAGTTAGCCATCATTGTGTGAACATGAGCCCATTTAAGATTTTATCACTTGCTCCACACAACCCCCGTTGAGTTCCTTAATTGGAGAAGAGCTAGCTCACAGACTGCCCTCCGTCTGAACATACCCTACGTCAACTGTCTTGTAATATTTGTATATAAGTTATTTTTGTGCCAGTGTGCCAATTGAATGAAAAACTTTTATTTATTTTTTATTTTTTACATTTTTGGGGATCGCAGAAAGACAATAATATGTTTATTTATGCTTTTGATTAAGTTTTGTAGCGGTTTGGCATTGTAGATATGCAGGTGGACTTAACCACCTTTTTTCGTTGGGGGGGGGGGGGGGGGGTTGTACCATCACCTTCAATGTCTGTTGGTATGCCTTACAGTTTGAGTCTGTACTGTTTATATGTTTGTTTTCTATTGCTCTTTGACACTTTAAGTGATATGTCTTTGTGTTTGTATACAGGTGTACCATTCAGGGAAGCATAGTGTGCGGCAACACACACATTGGGGAAGGAGTGGAAATGAAGGATTGTTTAGTTGGAAGTTCCCAGAATGTACCGCCTAGAGGTAAGTGTCAGTGCTGATGTCAGGGTGGCATCAACAATGACCTGATTGGCCCAGTTCATCAGAACAGCAACGTGATTAGTCAAGGGGGCTTAGGCCAAAAAAAAAAAGTCTCCGGTTTCTGGTATGCGCGCGCGTCGCCGTAGCCATGCGCGTCAGCAAAATGAAAACGTTTTTTTTTCAATGAAAGATGATGTATCAAAACCGCCAAACTCACTGGTTTGACTGGAATTCTGCTGCTGCGCAATTTCAACGTGTTTTTAGATGGGGTTATGATCGAGAATAAGCTTTATGTGGCCTCTCTGGACTCCCATATATTTTCACTAAGTTTAGTCGGGCACCATTTGCAGTCATCAGCTGACATTTGAAGCAAAAAAGTCAGGTAAAAAAAAAAAAAAAGCCGTGTCGCCGCACCACTTTTTGGACAAGCTCCATACCAGAAACCGGAGACTTTTTTTGGGGGGCCTTAAATTTAAGGGGCTTAAATTCGAGAGGCTTAAATAACGATCAATTGGTCAAACATGCATCTAATGGCAAATCACCTATAAATGTTAAACAAATTGTGTTTTCTATATTATTTGTGCATTGGGTGATAACAAAGATGTTTTGCTGTTTGATAGAATGTAAAGTGAACCAGCCATCAGTGCTGTCAAGTCAATCACAAGTCATCCAATCCCAAGTCAAGTCACAAGCTATTCTTGTGAACGGTGACAGAGACATTCCATAAGTTGTTCATCCCTTGCCACACTTGACTGGACTTGTAAATTGACTTGTGATTTACTTGTGATGAACCTATCTACAGCACTGTTAGTCATGGTTTAAAATGCTGTAAATGAAAAGTCCTCATCACTTTATTTATTATTTTATTGGTTGAAGGTTTACATGAAAGAAATGGTAGCTTTTAGGAGTTCCCTTTTACCCAAACCCTCTACCAGCCCTGGAGAAAGGAAACAATTATGTCTCTAATGACTTGTCACTGTGATACATTTTCTTTATTTTCAGCTAAATATAGCAGTGAAGTCATTGGCAATGCAGACAGGATGATGGAGATATGATGTTGTGAGGGTCAGGGGTCAACACATCAGGTCAGAGGTGATTGATGTGACCCAACATCTATTTATAACCAGGAACTACATTGTATACGAAGGGAAAGTGATACAGACTTGCCAAATGCAACGGGGAGGCCCCTCTCTCAGTTTGACCTACTGACATTGTGGGGAAGAAGGTGCTACTGAGAAAGAGCAGAGTATTGGTCTGATATTAAGTGTTGTCCAGTAACGTAACATTCTGGCTGTCCAGTTCTTGAGAAGAAACATGACATGTGGACACATTGTTGCTTCCAACTCTAATGCTGGATTAATTACTGTACAATGACATATACAGCGCACCTACTTCTTCCATTGGTGCCTTGGTGATCCTTTGGTACCTTTACTTAAGTATTCCAAGAACAAGGTGAGCAATGTATAAACTGAAAACATATTATGAATGTTCATTAAGATGGAATAGGGTTGGGATCATGTAATTCAATATTGGGTTTTGCCTTTCACCAACGTATTTCTATTATAAACACTGTATACTCAATGTTACCCTCGATTGATTGTGAGAAAAATGTGAATTTACACCGTTCCGACGCAAACCCCATTGTATAAATGATTTGGTTGCGGTACCCGCTGCTATATCAGATAGCATCTTTTAGCCAGCCGACCCAGGCAAGCTCGATGGTCGAGTGGTAAGACGTCTGCACTAGTATCAGGAGGTCATGGGTTCGAGTCCCACCAGAGTGATTTTTTTCTCACAATCACTTGGGCAACATTGAGTATACATTGTTTATAAAAATAATCCCTCCCCCTCCCTGAAGTATTTCTCGTTATGCTTATACATGTAATGGGTTATGTTGCACTGACATAAACCATCATTCTGGGTAAACCATTATTCTTTTGGCAGCTGTTAAGTTTTTAATCATTTATCTCTAAATTCATGAAGAATCAGTGCGTGAGGTGTTATAAAAGTAATATTGACTGCTTGGAAAACAGAGCGCTCCATGGATCACCTAGTGTGTATATTTTTATTCTACCTCATCCAAAAATTATTCACACCTCTTACAGTCCTTACAGCATATTTGCTTTGCATTTTTGCAGAGGTTTACAAGCTCATTAATTCAAATCAGAAGCAATGTACTTTCTTTGAATCACAATTTGACAGATATTTTTTTTTTTAGGATGAGACTTGATCATAAGTTATGAGGAATGGGGACAGCCATGCGGTTGCGAAGGCCTAAGCGTCCCCGTTGTTAAACAGAGTTAATCTGATTACGTACTTGGACGCTATATTAGAGCAGTGAAATTACCCCCTAAAATATGGCTTTTTGAACGTTGTGTTTCTCAGAAAATATGCTAAGTATGATTGAAATGTTAAATTATAACAGAAGAAGAAATTCTAAACTTCATGTCAGTGAACAAATCAATACTGGTTACTGGTAAAGCTGACCTTAAAGTTGGGAAGAAATTGTTTGAAAACGCCCCCAAATCTACGTATTTATCTCGATTTCTAGGAATTCCCTCAAGTTGTCAATTTATGAGTAGTTGAACACTTATGTCATCTAAATATATTCCGAATTTCAACTTAATCTGTTGTTGCAAACACTTGTGTTACACCTTGAACTATCTCCAAGGAAAAGTTTGACGAGGATTTTTTTACCAACCAAACTCACGTGCATGGTTTCCAGGTTGGCCGATTTTGGAGCAACAATGCTGACGAAGCGCATATTAGCATATTCATTAGCGTGACTTCGCGTTGGTCTCGGTATCGACCAATGGAATTAGCTGGCAAAAAGGGTGATATTTATTAATTAATAACTCTTGAAGGAGGCGATACTGCAAATAGTTACTGCACGCCAATGAATAGGAAACTTGTTAATATTCATGAGTCTTAAAAAGATTGACAGATATTGCAAACACCAGTGTTACAACTTTAAAAAACAATGCATGTAACCAGCCCTTTTTTCCAATTTAAACGAAACGTACTGAGCATATCAAAACGATTTTTAGCACATAGTTGGATCTTATAAGGGAAACAAACCCTGGAAGATGCATGAAGACACGGTCTTCCAAACGGGAGCGCGAACATCCACATGTCTGTGTGCATGTTGTTTCATTCAAAATAAAGTATTACGTAACCTGTAGAAATCGGCCTTCGCAACCATATGGCTGAGGAGGACAAGAATCTATAGGCCACTTTTTGCCTGGGAAAAGCCATAATGCCATCTGCCCATTTCTAGTACATAATTAAAGAAATACCCGATGGCCATGTCAGCAAGAGCACATGCTTGTCGAATTTCCAAATTTCCGAAATAAGAATTTAAAAAAAAAATCCAATTTGCAAAGCTTCCTGATTTTCCCCTGGTCATTCTCTAGTTGTAGTCCTGAGTATCATCCATTAACAGAGGAGCTTACTCTAATCCTGGCGAACGTGTGACGTAATGCGTGCAGAGATCTTCGATATCTGAGATCTTCTCTTTGCTCTTCACTCAACGTATCTCGCCGCTAAACACACGGCATACATGGGCGTCGCGAGGGGGGGGGGCAAGGAAAAGCCAAAAAGAAAAAAAAGAAGAAAAAAAAAGAAAGAAAAGAAAAGAAAAAGAGGCGCGAAGTCATAGTGGTGCAAATTGTCCCTTCCCCCTTCCAAAACTGAGAAATCGAAAATATGTTGAGAAATACAGGAATTTTTTGGGAAAAAATATGTTTTGCCCCCCCCCCCTAGAAAAAATCCTGGCGACGCCCATGACGGCAAAGGCGGATTTCATTTGGCTCGCTAAACACCTCTTGTGCCTTCTCAATTTTAATAACATTATAGTACATGTAGCCTACAGGAAAAATCCCAAAATAATATCCTTAATTGTCCTGAAAAAAAGTGTCATGTACATGTGTATTGAAAATCTGGCTTCATTGCGCCATAGGCTGCGTGTCCATATGTAGCACGGCTTGTTGTCATGGATCGACCAATCAGGATCGAGGAATCAAGTTTGCTTGAAGATAATGTGTTATACATACAGCCTGTATTTCGTAATCGAACAATATAGTCAGGCATGCAACTTTTCCTCGGATCAGCTGATTTCCTCTTTTTTTACTTCCCATGTGTGCCATTGAAAATAGAAAAACACTGTACAAAGTCTGGGAAAAATGTGAATTTCCTCTTTTTTGTGATTTTCCAGTTGCATGCCTGTATAGTGCACTATACGTTATATGTGTCTCAACAAATCGTCACCCGGTTTCACGAAGGGGGCAGGCATGTTCGCGTCTCTTCGTGAAATCGCAAAATGCAATTATCGAGATGCCTGCCCCTGACGTCATTAATGTTATTCAGGAATTAATGATGTTTTGCTTACAGAAACATGTCGGAATGCTTAAGTACCATGTTTTAAAGCAAAATAGTGAAAACAAACTCGAAATCGAAAAAATGGTAAATTTTGACATGCCCGTCCCTTCGTGTATGTGGTTCTTACACGTCCGCATGGAATCACAACTATAGCATGAACAGCCCGATATTTTGTGGTCGCAAAAGTTGGACCCCAAAATTCGTTCTCGCACGAATAACACTAGAATAACTCAATATACGCAGTTTTTAAAGGATAGTTGTGTGGATGTTTTAATATATCCTACTTTTAAATGTCCTTTCCGATTAGCATCATTTCGTTCAAAGCTTGTATTTGGTAAAAAATAAGCTTGTTTTGTAGCCCAAATTGGGCGTTATCCAGGACGTATTATAGTGTCCCTTTATAACGCATCACAATATCACCCATGATGAGTGTCGCTTCTACTAATGAGGAGATTTCGACAGCTATCCAGTCGCTTCATCAGAAGCTCGCTTCGACCACTAAGACGCAAAAACTCTCAGAAGCCTCTGCTCCTCCCACAAGAGCGACAGTAACCAAGAACAGTACGAACATTTCGAAAAGGTCAAGGATCTGCTCGAGACAGCTTTAGACTAGTAAGCAGACGACGTAGCCTGGAAAAAGCATTAAAGGCCATCAAGAAACGCCAGAAACTCATCAAGCTTGCAGACCGCTCTCCGCATGGCTGGGCTACTGTCAAGAATATGTCACCGACACTTGAATCTGGCAGAAGACTCCGATGACGAAAGGGGCCTTCGAAAAGCCGAAAAAACAGCCGCAAGAAGGCCGAAGCAGCAAAGACAATATGGCTGCTATGGCCGGGTTTGATTACCTTTTGATTCTTTGTCAAGACGCAAATTGAAAGACGTCAATCGCTATAGGCGATTATTAAGTCCTGGCTGGTTCAGATTTATTATGGTTACGTTGCCATCTCTTTATTTCAATTCAATTAAGCACGACCATTTGCCGTCGTATACAGCCGATTTGAGGGCTGAGGTTGCGTTTGTACCGGTAACGTGCACTCGCATTCCATCTCACGAGCGAGTTTCAGTGCTCGGCCATTGCAAATAGTTCACCAAAAACTGTGTTGCCATTTCCTGTTCCTTGTTTGGTATTTATTTACATGAGGGAGGAACGGAGGAAGAAAATCCTGCATCCATCACTACCTTTGTCTTACCGAAAGGTTTGAAGGTGTTGACATTTCAATCTTATCCAAAGATCTTTGAGGACACATTGTGAAGAAAAAAATATCAGATAAAATTAATGCAGGAAGAATAAGGAGTGATCAGGGTCTGCAACCAGCCGCATGCAGTCAAGGTGGAGGACAAAGACGTAACTTTATTAACCTTGTAAGATCACGATGAAATCTCTTCTAACAAAATATTTTGATTAAATTATTCGATATCAAGGATTTCTCTCCGTAAATATCTTTGTCCGGATGCTGGGAGATATGAAGTTGAATTGGGTACGGCTGAGAAACTTTTCTTGTACCTTTTAGGCATGTTATGACAAATCGCATGCAGAGCAACTGCAGCTACGAGACAAATCCTTGCATACCTGATTATTTTATATAGGCCTACACTTCAATTCACTGGCGGTCAAAGCCAATAAAGATAATTCACTGTTACTTACAAAAAAGAAAAGAATCAAATAAAATGTGTGAAAATGTAATTTCTTTGCATGACACTTCAATAAAGACTATTAGCCGCTACAAATACTGGTGAATACAAGACTGAAAGTTTAAAAGTCGTCGGCAATGCGCCCGTTTATAGGCTTTAAAACGCGTTTTTCACGAACATTTCAAATAGTATCGCACGGCTATACTTTGCAAAACCTTTAGTTTCCATGTTTATCGCGCGAATGAATTTCTGCGTATACATGTACAACACTTTGGCTTAAAAAATAGAGTCGTTTGGGCGCTTGCACACATTTCATTTCAAAAAAAAGTTGCTTCAAACGAGTGCGCCTTAGATCCTTTCGCCATATTGTGTGAAAGTCAAACTCACACGGGGCAGGACGAGCTATCTCCAGGCAATCTCGCCCCGGGGCTTACTTTGTTTTCAACCTCGTTTCCAAAGTAAGCCCTTGATAGGAAACTTTCTGAATCCTTATTCGATACTGCAATGGGCAAATGATGGATTAATATCGTGTAGTTGGTGTTGTTATTTCCAACGTGCAGTCTGTGTTTTCACATTCAATGTAATTACTACGTCCGCACTTTCTTAAAAATAATCCTTTCCTTTCCAAATTGCCAACATAATTACTTTGAAAAAAAAATCGTCTTTTCGTAACTCACGTCTCGAATTGATTCTGTTTTCACCCCAGACACCACATACAAAAACAAAAGCTAATGTAAAGCTCGGGCAGGCAGCAGACTATTCCTCATTAGCATACGTAACCAATTTTTTTTTTTTTAAATACGCAAATGATACAATACTGCTCAGCACCCTGGGAACGAGGTTGGGCTCACAGTGCAATGCAAGGCTGACATTAGAGAAGTGTCCCCGTACTCCTAGAAAAAACCTTATCTTTTTCCTGACGAATTTTTATTTTAATTTGGACGAACCCTACATTTTCCGATTTGGGACGTATTTAATTCTCTGAAAATGGGCTTTCATGTTGAGCACAATGAACCCGCCCAGGGAGAGCCGAATCAATGTCCGGCAGCCAATAATTCGAATTATTTCAACAACATCTAAAGTCTATGGATTGTTTTCGTTCGATGTCTCATTCAAAAGTGAATAACTTTTATATTGCTAGATAAATAGTTATTGGAATAAAATATATACATTTTCGGGATGAAACTCCAAATAGCATGGTGAATACATCTTCAATATTGTTTTCCCTCAGGGGAAACTTATTTATTTAGAAGAAACGTTTCTCTTGCGTTTTACAATAAGTATAAACAAAATAAATTAATCATTACATAAAATAGAGAATGGGCCCCATTTCGCATTAAATTTAGCAAGATTACCATTTGTAGTAAATATGAATTTTTCTAATACATATATCTCCAATGTTTTGGCTCAAAATTCGATTACCATATTTGCTGCTGCATGTATAAACATGCAGCAGTGGCGATTTCTTGTTAAAGTAGTGCAAATTATAATGTTTGTATATCCCCCTTGTATATCCCCGTGCTGTTTGTGATTTTGAATCTTCGATGCTTCTTCTGAACGAATTTTAACATTTAGAGGCAATGACGAAGACATTAATGGTTTGCAAACAATCACAAGCACTAAATACGGTCGATTCCCGGACAAAATGTTACCTTTAAGTTCTAAACATTAATGGTTGTGGAATAGGAACCAAGGGCCTGTTGGCAGTGTTGCATACGCAAGCGAGAACCGTAGGCCTACCCAAGACCGGATGCGAAATTTCTTTTCCCAAACAAGATCGAACAATATCAAAAGAAGGCGCTCTCTCTGCGTTATGCATATTCATGCTGTCCAGGGAAATTAGAGAATTAGGGAATAATGGTGTTTAAATCACCCATGATTGGCAGCTCATTCGTGGACTGGTTGGAAGTAGTCCTGACTTCTAATCAGGTGATCCGAGTTCGAATCCCAGTGAGCGTTTTTCACTTCTTCACATTTTACCTTTTAAGTACTAAGTAAAGTGATGAAGGAACATTTCTCAAGCCTATCTTGGGTTTGTGTTATGGAGAACAAGGCATTAGATATTCACGTAATGGACCAATCAGAAGTTGGAAAGCGGATGTCGTTTGGAAAAAAAAAGATTCGCAGACCGTATAGGTCGGCGTCGTCTTTTAACATAAACGTCTCAAAGTTTCAATTTTAGCAAAAAGGGAAAGTCCAATAATCGAACGGGGGACCTTGCGCATCCAAAGCGAGAATTACTGGACCAAGCCGCTGAAAGAACCGCATAATTTGAAACATTTGAAAAGGTCATTGAAACATGAACAGATGGTAAAACCTCGTCGTTATTCAACGTTTTACCCGCGTGCACAGGATAAGGATATAATGTCATAACAGATCAACACCACAGTTCCCAAAGTAATCGGATTGAACCCCCACGTATATGTATGCATAATACATACCAATGCGTGACCATCTGCAGATGCATATCTCTATCTTTGAGAACGTCTTAGAGAACCTGGGCGAGTGAACTGCTCAGACTGTAAGCATGCATAATTCAGTAGTTTCCATGGAATCACTGCTTGAGTGCGTTCGATTACTCCCCCAGCTTACTCGCGCCTGGCTCCTCGCGTAATGACAGACATGCGCAGTGGAGCTAAGAACGGTTTCGGGTAAAGTTTCGCGCAAGAGCTGGAAACATGGGCGTCGCCAGGATTTTTTTCTAGAGGGGGGCAAAACATGTTTTCCAAAAAAATCCTGTTTTTCTCAACATATTCTCGATTTATCAGTTTTAGAGGGGGTTAGGGAAATAGTGCCCCCCCCCATTAAATTTACACCAATATGACTTCTCGCCTCTTTTCTTTTTTGTTCTCTCTTCTTTTTTCTTCCTTTTTTTTGCTTTTCCGGGGGGGATGATGTTGCAACCTGCACGACGCCACATTTTTTTCTTCATATATCATCTCAATAAATGTCTTTCATTGCCAAAATGTTGATAAGACATGAATCTGGGACTGAGAAATATTTCCAATTTTGTTAGGAAAAAAAATTCTTGACTCTCCATAGACTTTGTACACAATTGCGCAAGTGGCGTCAGATATTTCCCAGGCTGCATCCGAGAGCACGTCCACGGCCTCCGCGCCCAGCTAATACGCGGGGACGCGCTGACAATAAGCCGTAGCTCCGTGCATAGAGCTACATCGGGTTTGCAGCTCTATGCTCCGTGGAAGCCTGTTTCGGACACGTGAGGCGCCCGCCGGACGTTGCATGGCCTTATGGGATACTTACCCAAGTAACCGGCTCGGTGAGTCGGTCACTTGGGTACGAAGCTTAAATTGCCTATCGCGAGAAGTCACGTGAGAGGTAAATCGAACGCTGTCGCGCTTGCACGAGTAGGCGCGGGGAAGTAATCGAACGCACTGCCGGCCATATGGTTGCGAGGGTGAAGCTCGGCTGGTTGTCAAGTAAAGTTCATCCGATTACGTACTAAGACGCTGTGTCAGAGCAGTGAAATTCGTGAACCCCTAAAAAAAACATGGCCTTTTTAACGTTGTGTTTCTCAGTAATATATGATTGAAAATGGAAGAAGAAATTCTAAACTTCATGTCAGTGAAAAAAATCACCGTCATCGATGCCGAAACCTCAATACTGGTTACTGGAAAAGCAGACCTTCTGGAAGAAATCGTTCAAAACGTCCCCAAATCTGTGTATTTATATCAATTTCTAGGAATTTAGAGTTGTTATTTCACGAGTAGTTGAACACTTATATCATCTAAGTATATTCCAAATTTCAGCTTAATCTGTTGGTGCTAACGCTTGTGTTACAGCTCAAAATATATCTAAGGAAAATCCTGGACAAAAATACTTTTCGGACCCAACTAACCCACTTGCAGGGTTTTCATAGTAGGCGCTACGGTTGACCGATTTCGGCCTGGCACAGCACAATAACGTCTTTTGAGGCATCTTTCCAAGACACTCTTCGTACTAATTCGCTACTGAGCCATTGGACCACCAAAAGGGGCTTGTCCGGGAATTGAACCCGGGACCTCTCGCCCCCGAAGCGAGAATCATACCACTAGACCAACAAGCCGCTGTATGTCATTATGTTGTTTTGTGTTATGAACTTCAGGGTGCAAAAACAATGAAACCATGGCACACAAACGGCACTGGCGTTGTGTAAAAATTACAAAGATCTGTAACGATACATAATCTGTGTTTGTAGCGAAACGAGCGAATCGAACTTTGCCCCCCCCCCCCCACCAAAAAAATTACGTATTCACCAATGATTAAAAAACAACTTAACTTGTTTTTCAGGATCTTTCGTTGAGAAATGAAAAACGGATAGTGGGATAAAACAGTAAAAATCTAAAAACATACAAAAGGGGCTTGTCCGGGAATTGAACCCGGGACCTCTCGCACCCTAAGCGAGAATCATACCACTAGACCAACAAGCCGCTGCCGACGTCATCACTGGAGACATATTAGCAGATACTTCAAATGGAAACGTTTACGTGGATGGATTGTAAGAAGGTTCTCTGCAAAATAAATAACGCTCGCAAAACGCTCCATGGAGGCGTACTATACCCAAATAATCATGTATCTTGATAATCAAAAACAGACCATGATAACCATTTTTAGTAATTTGTATTTATGTATTGAATATATAGAAGAAAGTGAAGCACTCTACTTATGCCTACTATATTTAAGCCCCATGTGCATGAATTGATTGAGCACAGTGGCGGATCCAACTTTGGCTTAATGAGCAGGGGTGGTGGTGGTGTTGTGTTAGGGCGGGAGGGGGTGTTGGGGTGTGTGGGAGGGGGAGTTTGGGATGGGTATGGCAGGCATGTGCTACTTTTTTGCACGATTGTCCATGGGGGTTATAATAGTCCCCTACCACCACCCATATAACGACAAGGGGGAGCATCAAGAGCAAGCTTATTGGTGGCTACTTGCTGAATATACTTTCGTCGTTCGACTGAATAATACTTTAAGTTACGACACACTAAAACGCTATTGTTAACATGGATACAAGTGCACACAATTTTTAAGTTCACAAAATCACAATAACTTAATATAGTGAGGAAGAGAATGCACGCCAATCGACTGACTGATTGAGGTTTTGATTTACTTTACTTTCTGTATTTTTGTTTTATTATAACTAACGGCATACTTAATGCATTACTTAACAGTTAAACGTGCCTAAAATGATGGAATAATTTTCAGGTGACAAGCAAAGATTTTTGTCAGTCGATTGGCTGATTGATCAAACAATTTATTGATTCAATCTGAATTCAGCGATTACAAGCTACGACTCGACTAATTATGCTTTATTTTAAAAGTGGTGTTCGAAATACTATCGTTAAGCAGCTAACACAAAATTAATTGAACCTTCAAAATTAATTAAAGGTTTTGCGTATTGATTGATTGATTGATTGATTAAATTGGATATTTGTTGCGTGATAATTGTAATTTAACGTAATAGTGTAGGGAGGTGCAGATTGCACTCGATTAGATATCAGTTATTGGTCATGATAACCAATATCAAATAACCATGCAAGTTTCCAATAAACTATGTGGTTTTTCTTCAAGCTCAAATTTAAAAGATCTGCAATCTTGTCTGCTGTCTCTGTTACTTACTATTTATTAAGCTTCTTTAAGTACTAGACTCTTCCACAATGCTTTCTAAATTCCGCCGAATATTGAATGCATCTGGCTTTTCCTGTTCATCCAAATTGTCTGAATCATCACTTGGTGGGCTGAGGCTGGCTTCCACCGCATTCTCGATAGGAGATGCATGGAAGCCTTCGTTATCAACGCCAGTATTTACGTCATTCTCACGAGAAACCAGATTGATGTCGTCTTCGGTTGTTGCTGCGCGGTGTTCATCCGCAGTCTGTTGGACTAATGTCAGTGGATAATCGTCATGAAGTCTTGGCGATGAATTGGAAGGAGTGAGCTCGTTACCATCATGAGCAGCTTCTTCGGATTTAATAATTGCAGGTGTGGCCGTGGCCATCTTGGATTTCTTGGATGAGCAACCGAATGCTTGCTTGAAAGCGGTGCGGTAGTGCGGGCTTGATGCGTTGTAAATCAGTGGGTTGACGGCAGAGTTGACGAAGACAGCAATGCGACCGATATCGAGGACAGTGGCCAAGCGTTCGAAAATGTCATTGATGGGGACACCAGTGACGAACGACAACATATAGGCCACTGTGACAAACTGGTTGGTGGCTTGACACAGAAAGAAGACTATGCCGTTAATGATGAGCATCTTAGCCACTTGGTTGCGTACTTGGACAGCCTGCGGTGGGAGGCGCTGCTGACCTTCTGTCTTGAAGACTGATCGGGAACTCAGCGACTTCACGATACGGATGTACATGAAGATGTTACAGGGGAGAGCAATAAGAAACGGAGACACAGTGGTGAACTCGCCAACCAACAACCACCAGGGCACCACCGGCCGGCAGAACCCCAATATCTGCGGTAAATTTTGGTACTTCTCCCCATCCGGCCAGATGATACAGTACAAGTCCAGTTGGCCGTACTTGGGCATAGCTATAGCCGTTAGGACCACCGGTACCACCCATGACGCCAGCATCAGTCGTTTTGCCCGGGTTTTCGTGTTCATTGCCCGGTGTTGGATAGGCTTACAAATGGCATAAAATCTCTCCAATGAGACCACAGTCACACAGCAGATAGAGGTGAAATAGGTGATGTGAGGAACAAGAAACACTCCTACACAGCTGAAGAGACTGGCCACATTGTAATCACTGCGGACAGGGCTAGCCCCAAGGTAGATGACATACATGAAGACTGTCACTACCAAGAATAGGATATCAGCAACTGCTAAATTGGCCAGGAAGAAATTGGTAATTGTCCTCATGTGCGGCAGCTTGTAGACTACGAAGAGGAAAGCCAAGTTACCGGGTAACCCGAAGGCTAGCACCGCTACCATCCCCACGATGATACCTAGCTGTTCAGTGATAGCGACTACGTACTCTTCCGCATCAGACGGCACGGTGAGATTCAAGATATTGTTAAATTTACAGTCAATACCATCCATGTCCACTTCTGTGAGTTCCATTATTCACAAACTATGGAACACGATATCAGAAGCAATTACATGTACTTCAACGCCCGGCCGATTGCAATTATTATCTCTAATAAAATTGGTACAGGAGATGATAAGTGGAAATTCTGATGAGAACATCGAGAGAAAAGCGTGACTTCTAGCTTTGAAACACATCGTGGAGGTTTATATTCTACCTATGCCCAACGTCGGAAGTTACCAAAACAACTGATGCTATCATCGTCATCATGTCGTCACAAACAAGTCACTAACAGCCCTTATAGGAGTACCTCTAAGTTCCATGCATGCTGAGTGAAATCGTATACTTTGCTCTATCGTTAAGTATATTGGTACATATCGTCAGCGATTGTCGCACGAGTATTTTTTCAAAAATAATTACGTCATGATGACCAGCTATATAAAGACAGATTTAAAAACCCCACATAAACAGAATAAACAGAATCATGCCGTCCGTTCGACATTTGTTTTCATATGAAGCCCAACTCTATTTCGTTGGTTATTATAGTTACAACAAACTGAGGAAAAGCACATTTTTAATAGTATTTTTTTTTTCAATCGTGTCATTTTGAAAACTCTGCAGGCAGTTTTTGATTTTGACAGTTTAATTTTGTGTTGAATAATTTTCTCCATAACCAAAATAATGAAAGTTGGTGGTTTCATATTGTCGTTACTTGATACTGCCATTCTCGCGTGGCCATTGATTTAATTTTGACCAAGAAATGCCGACTGACTATCTGCAAGCCATGTGTCGGCTGCCAGGAGCTCCTTAACGTCAGGCTAACGTCGGTCGCAGGCGATGATTGTTTTCACCGTTTTGCAAATCGAATAATTTGGTATACTTCCAGCTCTCAGTTTGGGCTTCTATTTGTTTGAAGTTCGGAATTACATATTATGTGTAACGCTAAAAATAACCCTTTGTATGTTTAAAATTTCTTTCTAAACAATATCTCCGCCGCTTTTCTATACAAGGGTTGGGGCAAAAATAATAGCACCCTGCAAAGTAACACAGCAAAAGCTTGTTAATGTTTCTACTCTATATGTTCCTAAGTTTTGTTCAATCAATTCAGCAACGACAATGCATATCCAAGCTGAACCGTTAAGCACTGATCTCTACCATGGTCGCGATACATAAGGTATCCTATAACTTGCTGCGAAAAATCCCGCCATGCCATGGGCAACCTCCATTAACATCCTCTTTCAGGAAGACAGCCCCCGTATAATCCCGGTTTATGGGCTTGGTGACGTTAGTGAGTGCTGAAATTGCTCCAAGAAGCTACTCAAACAGATAGACTTGGGAATCTTCCTTGCCTTGTATACGAGAAACCATTAATGTGTGTGTATATACAAGTTCAAATTAGCATCTGTGGCGATGATTAATGGAAAAGGTCCTTCATGTCCTGCAGTGGCTTCGAGAGCCACGTCACTTGTTTCAGCGAAATCACCAGGAGAAACTGTTTTCCCTTATTTTACTGCTATTTATTTTTATAGGCTAGTTCATATCCTGTCATTTATTTCACTCTTTTTTGTACTACCCGTCCCTGTCCCTGCTCATTACACTCTTACTTTAATGCGACGCTCCTTCCATGTGCTGCTTAACCATGGCGTATCCGGGGGGGGGGGGGGGGGGGGGCACACATTCCCAGTGCTTCCCCCCCCAGGTTCCCCCCCCCCAAAAAAAAATCAGAAAAGGAAGTGTCTTTCGAGCACAAGAAATGATCATGAGCTGACGATGGTTTAGGGCGCAAGAAGTGGTTTGGAGCTCACGAAATGATTTTGAGCGCACGAAATAATGACGTGAAATTTTGTTCCTGTGTGAACTATTTTTCGAATGTCCTTTAGGGGCTTCGTACCAATCCTGCACAGTTGTTCGGCTCCTCACACTTACATCATCAACAGTAGCGGATCTGGGGTGGTGGGGGTTGCACCCCCCCCCCCCCCGTTCAGCCATTGAAAATCTTATACTGGTAAAATTGGCCAACAATCATAGGATTTGACTCAAGAGTTTCTAATTTTTTTCTCAAATTGCCTTAGAATGGGGGGGGGGGGGGGGGGGGGAGGGGACATTACTCCGGACCCCCTATAATGGGGTACGCCTTCACTCAGATATCACCCCCCCCCCCAATCTCCAGCTCCATTCGTTTCGTGAAAGCTAGATCCGCCCCTGCTCATTATCACTTTCAATTGTACGCTTGAATTGTAATTAGGTGTACGACTTGTCTGGTCCCCGCCCTGATCCCACGCACGCTCTGGTACAGGATGTCAGAAGTTGATGGGACTATGCGGGGGAGATAGGGGTTTCTGACCGATGCAAGCTACACCTATAGGAAGAACTGAACAAGTGGCCAGGGCCTGAAGTCAAATGAATCGGAAACCTTATTTATACGTAAGAGATCCCGTTACCGCAATGTTAGCTGCGGGTTTAGGTGAAGATCCTCCTCTAATCCGCGGGAAATTGGAAAAAATCACCGGTTAGGTAGTCTCCTGTCGGGTCATCCGACACTACGAAGCTTGAGACAAGGACATAATTACCATCCGCCCGCAAGCCAAAGATTATAAAGATACGAAGCGAAATATCTTTCTTTATATACAGGGACACTACGTTATAACCTTTATGATATGATCTTGAAGTGATATCATGGATGATGGTTTGAAATCTCACATGTAGCCTTCGCTTTTGCTCCGTCTTTACTCTATCTGCTAAATATCTCGATGCGAGAAATATAAAAAACAAACCTTGCTGTGTGGCCAATAAGGATACGGAAAAGTCGGAACAGAAGTGTCGTGTGTCAAAGAGGTTTCTGATGTTTTGTCGGCTGTGTTGCAAAGTAAAAAATCGAACGATTACATTACAATCACTATTCATCCTTTGAAGTAAACGAAAATGGGGAAAACACGGAAACATACTTTCAAAGCGTTCATGTCAAGTCATGTCGTACTCACACTGTCACTATGAATTCCTTCTCTCGTCTGTTCAAAAACCTTAAGACGCCCATCCCACGTCAGGTACGTCTTCTAAATCAATACATCTAGCAATCGTGTCGCTGTCTTGGCTGGGTAACAATTATTGGAGCAAACAGTTAGTATTCAAACTCACTTTTTCCCCGCATTTTCTAGAGCAACCTAAATACAATATGTCAATTAAATCATAGAGCTAGGACCCAAGGAGTTCGAACTCCAAGACTTCAAAAGTAAAAGGATGGTCGCCGCACTGGAAAGCAACTAGGGCCCAAGGAGTCAGAACCCAAGAGTTCTGACTCCTTGGGCCCTAGTATACTAGGGCCCAAGGAGTCAGAACTCTTTGGCGATTTATATTTAATCATATATGATTAAATCATAGATCTGTTCCTTAATCAACTGGGAATTTTGCTGGTATCAAGTCCTTTAAAAGGAACTTTGGACCGGAATACGCCCAATAACGTCTTGCTTATTGATGGAAGGATCGTTAACAAGTAAAGTAATACTATTCACACAACTAAACCTTGAGAACGTACAATTTCCGTGAAGTTATCGCACGAATTTATTTCGAGGTACACGTATCCGGACGAAATTGCACCTGTCAAGTTTAAGTCGGTGCTATATTGAATTCCCTTTTCTGTACTATACGGCAAATTATTGAAGAACACTTCTAAAAACAATCTGCATAGGGCAAATTTGTCATTGTCAAACGGGTTTTCCAAATAGCAAGAAGACGTGGTTTGGTGGTGGGGAGGCGCTAGGCGGGGGCAGGCTGGAGAAGGATGGTGTACTGGGTGAGTAAAAAAAGCGAAACCCAAATGTCGGGACCATTGTTTTAGTGAATTAGAGGTTTGCATGTAACACATTCAAAATACAAGATATGAAAGCCCAATTCATAAGCTTTCTATTAGTACAAGAATCATTCAGATCACTGATGTACATTTTAAGTTACAGAATTTTTAACACAACCGACCTTTTAAAGTTCTGTCCACGGATCACAAAAAAAGGTATGCGTTCCTTCAGCAAAACGAGCACAATTCACACACATCTTTGTGATTTGATTTCGTTTTGCTGAAAGAACACTTACCTTCTTTTGATCCGTGGACAGACGGTGGTTGTGTTTAAAATTCCGTAACATGAAAAGTACATAGTTAATTTGAATGAGTTTTATACTAAAAAAAGCTTATGGATTGGGCTTTCATATCCTATATCCTATATTTTGAAAGTGCTACATGCAGAACTTCACTAAAACAATAGTCCCGACATTTGGGTTTCGCTTTTTTGACTCACCCTGTAGTGTGTGGTGCACGACGGATCTGAAGGGCTCATGCTGCTGCCCCAACCTGTAAACTATGATCGAATATTTTGGGACTTGCCATTTTCACACAGCTTCTGTGTTTTTGTTTAATTGGATAATCACTAAGACATTCAACTTGACCTGAAGACTAGAACAAGAACTGTAGACTAGAACAGTACAAATAGGTCATGTGTTGTACTTTGGGAAAGCCCATAGTTTCAAATTTTGCAATAGACAATACTTAGGAACACTCCTTGGTTCCGAATACAGCGCAAGTTCTTTCTATTAAACCCTAAAAGTGCTAGAGGTGGAATCAACTCGCCGTACACATTTCTCTGATTTCACTTCCATGCATTTTCGTGCACACATTCTGACCAAATTTTGTAAAATTTGTATGTTGATAGCACACAAGTGTCAATTTACAGGCGGTAGCGTAAAACACCAAACTGTTTGTCCGATTTCGAGCCCTGGAATACCCCACACTTTGACCCAAATTTGATCGAAACCGGTCAAGTACAGCCACAGAAATGGTCATCAGTCTTCGGGACAACTTTACACTGTGTAGTTTTTCCCACGCAGTAGGAAGCGCATAATCGCTCTTCGTTTTGATATATCACTAAGTTTGAAATTTTAACATAGGCCTAAACAGAAATTAATTGGGTGAAATGGGGGACTATTCCTGAATATTTAGAACCTTTAGAACGGAAATTATTTAAAATTAGCTGTGACGATTTGTGCCTCTTTTTGATGGTTTGGTTGACAACTAGGCTAATTAACGAATTATCGAAGAAACCCCATATCAAGTTGTCATTCATCATATAACATCGTCGCCAAGTTTCATGACTTCAAACTGATTCACACAGTATTGAATTGTCAAGTGGAGGCCAATATAATAATAAGATGTGAGGCGCCGTCGATGTTCCCCTCCCCTAGGATCGCCACCCATTGTCCAAAGCCAATGATTGGGCGATTGCTGTCAGCCGATGTAGCAAAGCACCGTCTATACCGTTGTCTGTGAAAGATTCTAGGCTGGAAAAGGTATTTTTCGGCAGTCTTCAACTCCAACCAATCGACTTCAGCACTGACGGAGGCACAAAAGAATATTCTTTGATTTGTTGTAAAGGACAAGTGTGACACGTTCGTAAATTGTTCGCAATGATAATCGGCATCTGTAAGCTACTGCACAATCGCCGATGGTGGGGCTATCGCGTGCAGGTTACGCTGTCAAAAGATAAGAGCATAAGAGGATCCAGCCGGAGAAAGGGAGCTGAGGGCAGGGGTTGAATCGTATCCCGATCCCACGTGCTGATAGTCCCCCAAGTCCAATTATGGTTAAAAATGCACTCTTTTTTTTGGGGGGGGGGGGGAGATGTTTCAAAACCTTGGCTTTGTATCCATTTCGGCTTCGTCTCTGGCTGCAGAATATTTAAGAACCTTTAATGCTTGGAACAACATAACATACACTAAATCTTCTTGCATCATATTTTTTAGAATTTGACAAACAGTAGCTGAAAGTGCAGCTTGTACTGAGCCGATGATTCCCAGTTAGGGATCTATCATGACAAAGCTGGCGCCCGAGGCAGAAGACGGACAGGAAGCCAAGATTTGCTATACGAAATTGAAAGCCAGATAGTACATGCCTTGCTACTTGTCCCCCTCTTGGTTTTTAAAATATGTCCTTGACTACAACACCGAAGTCCCCCTTTCAAAAATCCTACATCCATGTTCTGAGGAAATCTATAATTTAGCAAGATACTTTTCAATTTTTTTTTTTAACAACTTATGGCCTTTAGAGCTGAGGGTGCAATGATTTCCACAGTTTGTAGATTTGCCCCATTTGATGCGACACCCCCCCCCCCAGCAAACAAATACAACAACAAACATCAAAGTTGCAAGTAAGTCTCGTTCGATCTCGTTCATTTTTTTTATTTATACATGTACATATTTTTAATAATAGATTTTTGCTCTTGATATAATTTTTTTTACAATATAATGATAGTCATATATTGACTATGCGCTATGCACTTGGAAAACATTCTGATATTGCAAATGAACAAAATGTACACTTAGCCTAGCAGAAACACTGAATTGTAAAAATAAATAATCATAAAGATCTTTGATGATGACAGTACTGAAAAAGAAGAGAAATAATTCCTCCATCCATATCTGAATTTGTAGTGGAAAAACAAGTTACCTAATGATGTTTACACCATTCTGTAACTGGTTAAAAGCACACATTTCACAGACCTTAAAGGGACATTCATAAATACCTATGACAGTTTACCCATTCTTATTGGTCTAGAGCCCGTCACATGGCCGGTCTTAAACAGACATAAAGACCGGCTGGCTGGTCTTAAACACTTTTACACTGTCTTATGAAATTTGGACTCCTTATGAAATCCAGTGCCTTAAGACCATTTTATTAGTTAAACGTTCACAATCCTCACATAGGCATGCGCAGTACTGCCAGTAAGTCAGTATTTCATAGTCCAAAATTCACAATTACTGCCACAGCTGCATTCTGCGCCACTAGCGCAGTACGTGCAACGCGCACGCCAATCTCCATGAAAGAAGTTGTTTACGTCTTACTCGCGAGCTGGACACTCCAGTTTATAGCTGGAGGGGTGTTTCTAAAAAAATATGAAGTGAAATTGTTGAACAAAATTGTAATAAATGTTTAATTTGTGACTTGTTTTGACTTTTGGACCGAAAAGTTTTGATTTTTTTACCATAAAGGTATTTATGAATGGGAATAAATATGTGCTAGGTCGGTATTGAGCACTATGTTTAAGACCGGTTGGAGTCTGCATGTTGATAATTATCCTTGCCTTTGGCTTGGGTAATAATCAGCATCAAGACTCCAACCGGTCTTAAACAGAGTGTTTAAAATCTCCCAAGCACACATTTATTTCCTCATTAAGGCCTGGAATGCGCCCAATTGGGCTACAAAACGCGTTGAAATGAAACGATATTACATTGTAATTGGAAAGAGAATATAAAAGTAGGATACAAACGTCCACACAACCATCCTTTAAAAACTGGGAGTTTTTGTTATTCTTGCGAGAAGCATGCAAGAACAAATTTTGGGGGTCAAAATTTTGACTAAAACAAATTGAGCTATGAGTAATACATGTAATTGTGAATCCTGCTGCACAGGGGTTCGCATTCTGCAGATGTGTAAGAAACAACATTTGCGCAATAGTGCTGTGTGTATTATGTGAGACACACATTCAATGTGTACAGCACATTGAATAGCCATGGCTTGAAAATAATACATACATGTATGCATATGCCACAAAATGTTCACCACGTCCGATGTAAACAACCAGGTGGTTTATTTTTGTCTTTTCTCGGGAACAGTATCTGTATGACATAAGGTTAGTTTCCTTTAAATCAGGGGGTTTCCGGCCATAATAACCCTTTAATGACTAGGTCATATAACAGTTACAGCAGCCTCACATCTGCTTGTTGGCATCTTACCCATAGTAATCCAAGAGTTGCTGCGTGGATCATAACACTCCACCAAGTCCAATGTCTTAGGAGCACGGGTGCTCTTGCCTGAAGAGCGCCCTCCCATGACATATATAAGTCCATTCACAGTAGCCACAGACATGTCGGCACGGGCTGTTGACATGTGTTTCAAACTCGTCCATTTCTCCTGGTTAAAAAAAAACCCAAAAGAATTTTGTTCATCAAGGCATGCTGATGATCAAAGTTTGATACATGGTATGTCCAACAAGGAGTTATCCTTTACAGAGATTTCAGTTTCTTTTGTTTCTGAATATAAGGTTTTCATAAATCCTTTTCCTCAAAAACCCCAAAGGCCATGGACTGGTCTTGCTGCTCTTTGAAAAAAAGGAAACATATATTACAAAAGGTGCATCAATTTGAAATTTTATGGCTTATTTCAATTTTCTTCTAAAACATCATACTTCTATTTAAAAAAGAAGTTGTACAAATTACTGCACACCATCCAAATGTGAATGATTAAACACACAAATATTGGTAAAGCTATAGTCCATCATTTGCAGCCATCCGAAAAGTAACTGGCGTAATTATTGTTGAAAAACATACTTGGTTGAAAGATAGTAAGTGGACAAAACTCCCTGTGAAATTATTCTTTCTGGCAAGCTGTCATTTTGAAGTAATCAACGAAAGAAGGTCGTTTTCAATGGTGCGTCTTAAGACACACCGTAGGAAATTTAAATTAGTAGTTAGTTTTGTTATTCGGCGAAGCGCGCGCAAGCATTGGCACGACACACAAGCGTACGCGGTTGCTATAATTCGTCGGACCAGTGCGCGACATTGCGTATAGCTGTATCCTTCATTAGATTCTGAACACTTTTTTGCTTCAAACGAACAAAATGCACAAATTACAAATGATGGACTATATCTTTAAAAAGGATAGAATTATAGACCAAGTATAAGTCCATATTCAATGTTTGCCTAACTCCAAGCACCTACCTCTATAACAGAGTATCTTTCAACAGAGCTCAGCACATTCCTCTCTTTGTTGGCTCCTCCGACAACATAAAGATGGTCTCCTAACACCCCCATTTTGAAGTGGGCTCTCTTGTGTTTCATACTGGCAAGACTGTTCCATTCATTGGTAATGGGGTTGTAGCTCTCCAATGACTTGAGTTCCCCACTGGTGGGATCGTTACATCCCCCGGCTACATAAATCAATCCTGCGTTCAAGAGATGATAATGTAACACATAAAACAAAGAATGGCAAACACAAAGGGTGCTCAGAACTATGGAAACATTCATGGTGGTTGTAAGGTGGAATCCCGACCGACTGGTCCAAAGCGCCAAAGCACCTTTTTTCCATGTTGCTATTTTGCTCCAAGTACTTTAAACCTTGATGCAAATGTATAGACATGTACTTTTGCTGTTACTGACATATTTTGAAAGGGCAAGATGTGTAAAACTTAAAGGTGGTGATTGAAAAAGACCGATTGTGCTGCAGATTCTGATTATGCTCATTCAAGAGGGAAGTTCTATTTATGTGTTTGCTGGTCCTAGGACTATCCTAGTGTCTCCTTTGTACCCATCAAACTGACGGACTCACTGGCTGACTGACTCACTGATTGTCACTTGTGAGCTTGGCAGTGCTATCGCATATGATTACCCATTAACACCAATAAATGGGCTACATGTTAATCCAACCCATTGTACAATGTACATGTATGAACCAGATGCATGACATAGCCATGCTGAATCAATTACATCAGATTATGTGTGCTCTGTCACCAGATTCACTAGGCTTGCCTTGTCTCGTTACATCAGCTCAACCACTCTAAAACTTACCATCAACTTCGGCAGTAGCAAAATAACTTCGTCCCTCTGTCATATTTCCTGCCAGACACCATGCACCCCTCTCTTCATCAAACTTTTCTATGCTTTTCAAGACGTCACTTCCTTCAATTCCTCCTAGCACGTACATGACACCATTAACTGTACACACACCATGACCACAGCGTGGACTGAGTAAAGACGGCATGTCACTCCATTGTTTAGAAACAGGGTCCAACGTCTCCACGTTATTATTGATAAGAGCATCACACTCCCCACCCATGGCATACAGTGAGCCGTTGAGGAAGGCTGCATCATGACCATGCCTTGGCTGCTGTAGGCTTGGCATCGTTGCCCATCTCTGTGTGAAGGTGTCTAGCTGCACCACGGAGTCCAGCGTCTCCATGTCATCAAAGCGCTCCCCAGGGTTCCTCCTATAACCACCGATCAACACCAGGTGTTTCCTTGCATTTTGTCGTGGCCTGCTCAAGCTGGGGTTGGAGAATGCTGCTGCAGGTCTGACTGATGAAGACTGAGTTTTGTCAGGGTTGAATCGTTCCAACAACTTTCCCATAGCAACCCGTAAACTCAAGTCTGGACACTCTCTGATGTATTCAAAAAGTTGGTGCTGGGAAATGATGGGGAATCGTACCGGTTCTAGAACCCGTACAAGAGTCTTGCGTCGATCACTTGGGGAATGGAGAATCCAACTCATGGCTGCTTGGAATACTTCAAACTCGTTGTCAACTCGAAGCTCCTCACTTTTAAGGAGTGACATAATGTCATCAACATCCACATCTAGAAACTCTTCCATCTTGGACACCTGAGCAAAGTAAGCACAGGCATAGGCTAAACAGGTTGCTGCCAGATCATCACAGGCATGGGACCGGGCAAAGCGTAGGATACCAAGACAGTTAGATGGGTGAAGCTGGGTTTTTAAGAATGAGCAGCAGATGGTGACAACACCTTGCAATTGTAGCATATCAGCAGCTGACAATAAGTCCTGCACAGTATCTGCCTCAACTTGCACATATCCTTGAAAAAAAGCAAAAAACACACAACCATTTTGGATGATTCAATCTTCTCTCACTATGATGCTAGAGTATTCTCTGTCTGATGACATGGTTCACCACAATGTGGCTTTGTGGCAATGAAATTAGCATTGTTATATCATGTGCTTGGATACTGTAATTTCATTGGTCTACGATGGCCACGCGTCTGGACAATAAAAATGCATGTCACACACTGAGGGTGACATCGCATTGAGTTCATTGCGCACGTTGCACGTGCGTGTGGAGCCTGCCGGCACGCTAGCTAAGCGCAATGAGAACTGCAACATCAAACGTTCAGAACCTTTAGTTACAAAAGGTTACATCGCAATACTTCAATTTATTTCTCACACAGTAAGTTACAACCATTTATCTTTTTGAGTTATTGGCATGATATAACAAACCAATTGTTGACTGCTGCGATGTGGGATATGCCATTTTTAATCCCCTCCGGGCGCATATAGCACCCTCGGCTATGCACACCTCGGGTGTTAAAAAAGTTATTTCACAACACAGCAGTCAACAATATACAATTGTTGCCTGCTGTGACAGGGTCTATGGTGTTTTGTACACCCGAGGGGGCAAATGGCATCCGAGGCGAAGCCGAGGGTGCCTATTTTCCCCCAAGGGTGTACCAATGGACCCCGTCACAGCAGGCAACAATTGTTTTGTTATATCACGGTAATAGATTACAGTTGTCCAATTCTGTCACTAGTAATGTCTGAAACTGTGGGTGTCTTCCTGTTGCGGTGCAGAATTGGCAAATAATTGTTAACCTGTGTATACAAATAATGTCTACCTAAGAGCTGACCAATTTTCTTTTTTGGCCACATTACAAATGTAATTCTTATACCACTGTAATAGATTGTGAATATTTATTGGTTGAGAGTAGATCATGTGACATGCCACAAAAATGCATGAGCGTTGTACGCCATGGTACATGAGTGATGTACCCCATGGGGTACATTACCTTGATCTTGCTGCTGTTGAAAGTGTCGTTTCCACCGCATTGTATTATTATTAGTGTGACCTCGGGTACAAGGTTGTAGCTACGCTGGTACTACGTGAATTGATGTATGTTTCTGTGAGATGCGCCATGGGGGACAGTGAAGTACTATTTCTGCTATGACCGCCATTGTTGTTTACATCGTTCGTCACTCTTTGTCTGCTACATTTAACTGTGCCAATTTCGCAGTAATTTCACCGTAATAATGTCGGCATATGACAACAGGTCAACTCCAAAAAAGAGGTTTCTCTTTTAAGAAATTTGATTTTTGAACAGGACAGCATCAGCACGAAGAAAACTACGGAAAATTCTGTGCAAACAGTTCGCCAATTCTGCACCGCAAAAGGAAGAGACCCACAGTTTCAGACGTTACCGGTGGCAGAATTGGACAGCTGTAATCTATTACCTTAATATAACAAAACAATTGTTGCTTGCTGTGATGGGGTCCATAGGTTTTATACACCCTCGGGGGCAAATTGCACCCTCGGCTTCGCCTCGGATGCCATTTCCCACTCTGGTGTACAAACACCATGGACCCTGCCACAGCAGGCAACAATTGTTGCCTGCTGTGACGGGGTCCATGGGTTTTGTACACCCTTTGGGGGAAATGGCACCCTCTGCAAAATACCATGGACCCTGTCACAGAAGGTGACAATTGAATAATGTAGTGCGTCTATTCAGCCTCACAGTATAGACGCACTACATTTTTTTGTGTTCCATGAGCACGAGTGGGATAACAAATTTATCTTCAAGCAAACTTGACGCACAGTACAGATGGAACACGCACGCGGTACACGAAATTTTCAGCGGTTATCCTATTACACACATGCGTGCAGAAGGAACAGCACGCGCATCATGGAATAGCTTTTTGCGCAGAGCATGATATCGGCCGTGCAAATATCACAATGTTAACATGGATCGACCAATCAGGATCCAGTTTGCTTGAAGATAAAAGATCATGTCTACTAACAACAAGAATTTGGAAAGTGCTATGTAAAAGAAATGTTCAGAATTTCTCTAACCTGTATACATGAAGTCTAAAAGGAGTTGCAATACATGCGGATCAATTCCAAGGATGTCGACAGAGTCTTGGTGTGCCTCTCTCATCCCACTAGCAAACATGCCTTGAAAGTATGGACTACAAGCAGACAAGACGGCACGATGGGCCTGGTACTTGGACTTCCCAACACATAGCTCTATGTCACAGAATTGACTGTCAGCCCGTAAGCAGGCCAAGCCATCCAGAAGATTCTGGGCATGTCTCCTGTCGCAATATCTCTCATCTTCTTCACTGACAGATGTGGCCATGATGAAACAAGCATCACGGAATTAACTTTAATGAAAAAAATATATTAAAAAAACATCATTTTTTCCTTTTTAAATAAGGAATTAAAGTAAATGGGAGACACTAATTTGTTGTCTCTACCCCTGCCATACCACTAATTAAAAAAAGCACTTTATAAAAAACAAGGCATTTTAAAAACTTCTTTAACATAAAAAATGTAAATCATTTAAAAAGTTAGGAATATGAGTAACGTTAACCCTCCTGCAAACATAAATTCTGTGCCAAGTTGTCCTTGCAGCCAAAATCAATCAAGCTACTGTTTACAGCCCAAAGCAAGATTGACTGCCTTGGACTGCTTAAGTAACTTGATACAGCTATGCTTTGAATCTGGGTGAGTGATAAAACAGCTGCGACCACAACTTGCCTGCTCTGTCTGCTGACCCAGTTTGACTACTCACAGCGCTTGCTTGACATGTGATACAGCTATGCTTTGAATCTGGGTGAGTGATAAAACAGCTGTGACCACAACTTGCCTGCTCTGTCTGCTAACCCAGTTTGACTACTCACAGTGCTTGCTTGACATGTGATCTGACTGCTGGTGACTAGCCTTTGTTAAAAGTATAGCAGGGGAAGTGGAAGTGAATTTTGACTGTCTGTGACTGCTTCAATAGCAGGAGGGTTAATAAATATCAGCATTCCATAAAACTAGACACAAATTATGCGATATAATCAGGGTCAAATCAGATTGCAGAAATCCACTTACAATGAGATTGATCTGGAAAGCTGCACAGTGGTGGGAAAAGGAGTTTTCAAAGAAGTGGAGGGAATAAAGTGTCATGAATATTATTGGGTGCAATCGATGGATAGTCTGCACAATGGGCATTAGACCGATTCATAGCGCCCTCATGCTACTATACACCGAGAAGTACGAAAAGTCAAGCAACAGCTGCTGAGCTGGCGCGCGCTGGGCACCGCGTGACTGACAGCAAACATGTTGGCCTGCAGGTCAAGCTACCAGCATGCATTGCTGCTAGCGTGATTTTTTTTCTGCAGGAAAACCATTACACTCAAACGTGTACAAACGAACCTCAAAATTTCCTCTGGAAATTACATCAAAAGTAGACACCTGAGAAAGGAGCAATTTGTTTTCCTTGCTAGTAAGAAGGTCAGTGTGCTTCCAAAGCATGAATAAACTTGCAGCAAAGTCTGCATACTTATTATGTGAAAAAAAAAAAAACCCAAAAACAAATCCTACTCGTCACTAGTTATGAAGTACTGTATGATGACAGTGGGGCCATGTATACGGAGATAGTATGGCGATCGTGTAGTTACTGGCCCAGTTTATTGTACAAAAGGACAAAATCAACTTTTAATTTATTTGACGTACCATAGTAGTTGGCGACATTAAGAACATGCACCTTAGATATGTTGTGCCCATTCTTGAAAATCACGCATTCTCGAGAATGGGCGCGCATTCTTAAGAATGAGCGCCCATTCTTAAGAACGAGCACGCGTTCTTAAGAATGAGCGCTCATTCTTAAGATTGGGTGGGAATATCACGTGCACAATTTATGAATTTTGCCCAATCTTAACAAACATTGCACGACATAATTATGTTAAATGAATTGTATAGCGGTTAAAAGGGAAACAATTCATATAAAGAGGAAAGAAAATGTTCTATGCTTCTGTACTCGTATAACTACGATAATTTGAATCATATTAAACCTGTTATTATTGCTTTTTCCTGCCTACTTATGGGAAGTTTTGTAATAACGGAGGACTGGGAACTAGTCTGGGAAGTGCTTTGTTTAGGCTAGACAAGTACAAGTCCCTGTATGTATCATATGCGTGCCACGAAAAAAAAACGATGTCCAGAAGCTGCCAAAATTGCTCTTTTGACTAGATAGAATCCAGCTCTGCGACGTTATGGTGGGGTGTGAACAATAAATTGGTGGCAATTTAAATGGGAAATAGCATTAGCACTATGGGATGTCGCAGTATTCATTCTCATTCTTCACATTCTTCATTCTTACGTTCCCCCCCCCCCCTCTTTTATTATCCCAAAAATCTGAATTCTTTCTTATTTATTCTTATTTTTCCCCCCGGTCCCCTCCCCCAATACGCGTATACTTTTCATATCCACTCTACTTTTCAGCGCCTTGCGTTGCAACAGTATAATTATTAAGAATCAGTGAACGAGGATTCAGCTAGACTTGCCAAGCTCAGCCGGTGCTCGGCATCGACAAGACCGTTATCTTGTCGCGCATTCTCAAGAATGTGCGCTCAATCTGGAAGAGTTATTTTTTGCCAAGATTGAGCAAGGATCCAGTTGCACATTCTCAAGAATGTGCATACCCATTCTCGAGAATGCGTGATTTTCAAGAATGGGCACAACATACGTCATAGATAGAGAGCAGGATATAGAATTTGTGAGGGAAATTTTGGGGTAAAATGACGATGATGACAAAATGAAACACACAAAAAAGATGGCGATCACCGGGATGTACATGTACCGTGCACATGCAAGGCGCGTTGAATTGCGTAAACCGTATACGAAAATTGTAATTTGTACACCAAGAAATGTTAAAATTTACAAAAAGGTGTCATTGAGTTGAGATAAGCATTGGAGCTGGAGTTACTCAAGCTACACAGAAGCCTGCTTTAGCAATAAGGTTGAAAAGGTCATTTTTGAATGATAAAAAACACCCTCGACTCTAATTTGATCTAAATTAAAAAGAAGCCCGTATACCGTAACTACACAATCACCGTCCATGTATTACTATTAGGGTCCCATTTTATTTGGGAATACCCAATTGTGTTACAATACATAGAGAGAGGACTGCCTCAATATTGGGCAATCATTAGTTGGGACCTGACAGTAGTTGGGATGTAAACATACGGACACATTATTGTGCAAATCTGCCCTCGGCATGCTCGGACGAATCAAGTACTAGCTTGAGAAACTCCAGATCATGAGCGCCATCATGCCTGGCATGATTGGCTCCCGAGGTTGAAGCTGGAGTTAAGCAGGTACAAGAGGAAACAGGTCAACTCGTACGCGAACCAACTCGTACGCGAGTCAACTCGTACGCGGATTGGTCAACTCGTATGCGAGACAACTCGTACGCGAACCAACTCGTACGCGTGCCAACTCGTACGCGAGCCAACTCGTACGCGAACCAACTCGTACGCGAACCAACTCGTACGCGGGCCGTTTTAGGGGTAGTTGGGTTGGCATGGTTGGGAAGAATTTGGGAATTAGTGTGACGGGTAGTCCGTAGTTCAATGTGTGACCGTTGTGTGTGATTGGGAGTGAACCCGTGAATGATGATAATAAAGTAACTGATTTTTGTAGTTAGACGAGTGTTGTATCGTTTTGTGCATACCTGTAGCCTTGTCACGTCAAATTTAATTCCATATATTAATGCAACGATGTACCAGTTGCATTTTTCGTGTTTTTTTAATCAATGTACCTGTCAGTCAATTAATTGTCACCATTGTCAAACTGACCCAATTGCAACGCTCTGGACTACCATGGATCTGTTCTCGCGGTTCGGTGTCCTAAAAGAACCGGCGGGTTTAGAAGATCAAAAGAGATCGATCAGACTTGTCAACTGCCTGTCACTCAACTTTCATTGTGGTTCACAACCATTGATCAATTAAAAAGCAGACACGCGGGGACATCCGTAGGCCTAGCAATTTCTATTTACAACTGAAATGCTTGGTATAACCATGGAGGTATAACACATAACACATCAGGGTTTTATTTTACAAAATATAATTTGGAGACATAATAATTAGGACTAAAAATTATCGGACCAAAGCTAAAAATTAATTTTCGGACCCAAGAAAAAAAAATATTTTCAGGGCAACCTCGCATTTCCGGTGAAATTATATAAAATTATGATTTTAACAAAAAATGAAAATCAACTCCCCATTTTTTCTTTTTTTAGAAAATATTATTTGGATATATAATAATTAGGACTAAAAAACTATCTGACCCAAGCAAAAAACTGGCGGACACTGTCCGTACAACTGTATAAGCATGCGTGATGCTATATTCCTTTTTTTATAGTAGCTCCTTTTTATGCAATAGACCTCGCAAATATCGGTGTTTTCTTGTCATTTTACTTGTCTAACCAACCAGCAATTGTACCGCGGCATACACAGGTTTCAGCGATTCAATCATGCATTCTTTATACAGTGCGCGGTGCGGCGGGAACCAATCATACTGGTTATCGCGAAGACAACTTCCCAATCAATCAAGCGAACTTGTAAAAATAAAAAAAAACGCAGAATTCTTCTCTAAAAAATCGCGAATGTAAGTAGCACTGGCGGATTCAAAAATCAACTACATTTAATTTGAAAATCTCAACCTTTCAGAAAAGGTAAAATTATGCCGACCTACCGTACCGAACCTAATTTCATCTGTCCATGTGAGCTAAACCAATCGTCTAAACTCACGCGTACGAGTTGGTCCGCGTACGAGTTGCTCCGCGTACGAGTCGGTCCGCGTACGAGTCGGTCCGCGTACGAGTCGGTTCGCGTACGAATTGACCCGCGTACGAGTTGGTCGCGTACGAGTTGGTTCGCGTACGAGTTGACCTGTATTCGTACAAGACTGCGACTTGAACGGAACAGTTGACAGTGTTTTGTAAAATTGAATGAAAGACAAATACTGTAAAGGAAAGATTCCCATATCTGGCCATCAGTAATTTTTCCCTTAAAGTTAAACAACCTAGGCCTAGTATCAGCCATTAAAAAGTGGTAATATGTCCTAAAAAGTCAAAATTAGCAGAGACAAATTTTGAAGTTTTACTAATGAGAAAACACATAAAATTTTCAGACCAGTCCCAGGTCCCAGCATTTGTGCACAGGCGCAGGCATGACAGGGTGACAACTGATGGCCAGATATGGGAATCTTTCCACTATAAACACAAGAGTAGACATAAAACAAACCATGTATGGAGGTCAAACCCTAGGACATGGATCGTAGTCGTGGACAAAAAAATCGAGAAAGTGTGTACTTTCGATCGAGATCGATCGATGTCGTCTGCTGCATGCCATGCGCTGATGAAAGGCGTAAAGATGTCAATTGAGGGCGCACTGCTAAAATCTAACTTTGCAGTTTGCACATGTATGTGCATGTGTAAGTGTATGCAAGTTCCCAAACTGGTACTTTTCGGCATGGGCGTCGTCATGGGCAAAGCAAATTTTCCCCAAAAATTCCTCAACTTTTTTCATTATATTCTCAATTAATCATTTTTTTTCGAGCGTGAGCAGGGGAGCATTTGCCCTACCCCCCATCAAATTAACAGCAATATGGCTTCGCACCTCTTCCCCCCCCCTCGTTTTCTAAGGGGGGGGGGGGGGGGCGCAAGTGACGCCGTGACGCCCATGCTTTTCGGATTTAATAATGCCGTTGTCATTAACCGAATAATTTTCTCAGGTTAATTTAGGAATCTTGATGAAGTCCCTTATCATTTAAGATAAGCAAAGACTCTGGAAGTGATTAAGGGTAGCCAAAAGGAAAGATCCAAATCGGGACCTAGCATTTCTTTTGCAATAGTTGGAGGACAGGCAAATACCAACAGTATACATGTATTCCACCTCAAGTTGAGGTACACTGAAACCAATTTTGTTCTTTGAAAGAAAAAAAAAATCAGTGGTAGCAAAATATATGTCACCGCCATCAGATATGTGATGGTGAGCAAGTGGCATACAACTTACAGGGACCTTAAAGACGATAGACATTTATCTTGTTCGTTCAAGTTAAGAAATAAACACCATCAGGGTTACCATGGGGTTACTAACTGGTTACCGAACAGAACTGAATTTATTTAAAGCTCTTAGCTTGTGTTAAATTTTAACATTCCTTGAATACAATCATTTCAGTCATTCATAAACATGTAGTTTATAATAAATGCAATACTACTTCATATAAATTCAATATGTTATTACAATCCAAGCCAACAAACTAAGCAAGTAAACATTATATCAGTTAGCACACAGGGGTCGAGGCTTAATTGCAACAAATGCCCCTTTAACTCAAGTTGCTGGCTCCAAATAGAAATCTTTTCTTTATAGATAGAGTTGTCAAGTTATAGAGGTAAGTGAGGGAACTATGTGCATCTAAATGCAAAGTGATACGAGTGTCATTCTCACGAGTTGCTCCACCACCCCTCCAATTAGAGCTGAATGATACTATCCTGGAGGAAGTGAACTGTTTAAAGCTACTTGGCGTTATGATCCAGAGCGATCTCCGATGGGATAGCCATATTCAGGATATAACCAAGAGAGCCTCACGCAAATTTTATGTAATTCGCGCACTGAAACGCTTCCGCTTGCCAGTGGAAGACCTATTGACCATATACACGTGTTACATCCGTCCCTTGCTGGAGTACTGCGTACCAGTCTGGCACTCCTCAATAACCACACAACAAAGCAACGACGTAGAGATGATCCAGAAGAGAGCTCTTCGCATTATCCTCTCCGATCACTATGAGACGTATGATAACGCTCTCCGGGTGACTGGCCTGATATCCTTGAGTGAGCGAAGGGAACAACTTTGTATCAAGTTTGCGAAATCCTTGTATAAGAATTTCAGACATTGGTTCCCCGAATCACAGAGCTCAATGCGTCAGCTTCGGCACAGTGAGCGACTGAGAGACTTTAAGTGCAGAACGGAGAGACTGCGGAGTAGTACCCTGCCTTACCTAGTCAGACTCATTAATAAACACCTAATGTAGTGTAATAAAATGGTTATGTCTGGATGTAAAACAAAATGCATTCTTCTTATCACTATGTGATTGAAAGGCGTGTAGATGTACAAAACACAGTTCTTTTTTTTTATCTAGTCTGGGTAGCATTTTAACATTTTTTAATCCACATGTTTGTATCAGAGTCTTTTCAGAATATTTCTATGTTTTAACATTATGCAAAAAAAAAATAGTGGTCTTTTTAGAATACTTTAATGTCGAACATTATGTATCAATGTGTTTTTTTTTCAATGATTTCTGTTAATTGTAAATTGTAAACCATCGCAATTCAGTCTTCGGACAGCGAGAATGGTACGAACAATAAAAATACCTTCAATTCAATTCAATACGCTACATACCCATGCCATTTTCCAAAATTTTGATTTGTTTTGTAACCAAAACCTGGCATTTTATCTGCCTTACCTAGTCAGACTCATTAATAAACACCTAATGTAATGTAATAAAATGGTTATGTCTGGATGTAAAACACAATGCATTCTTTCTATCACTATGTGATTGATAGGCGTGTAGATGTTCAAAACACGGTTCTTTTTTTTTATCTAGTCTGGGTAGCATTTTAACATTTGTTAATCCACATGTTTGTATAAGAGTCTTTTTAGAATATTTCTATGTTTTAACATTATGCATAAAAAAAAATAATGGTCTTTTTAGAATACTTTAATCTCGAACATATGTATAAATGTTTTTTTTTTTTTTTTTTTTTTTTTTTTAATGATTTATGTTAATTGTAAATTGTAAACCATCGCAATTCAGTCTTCGGACTGCGAGAATGGTACGAACAATAAAAAAAACCCTTCAATTAAAAAAAAATTCAATTCAATTTAGTACTGGTTGGTAAATTCTTGTCTACAGTGAATGAACCGAGTTGTTTCTTTATATATATTCACCTTACAAAACTCCATTACTGTACTGCTATAAGTGCTCTTCTATATCCAACCTCCTGTATCTATAGCATCTGGATCTGGATCAATACTACAAGCAATCTCCCGTTATGGGATGTATAGGTTGCAGGTGTAGTGTAGCATTTGATAATCTAATACTGTGAGCAAGGTACGCTGTAACGCATTTAAATATATGACATGGTTGGAACCAATAAAATCATTTCATGTTAAATAAACCCCGTGTGATCTAAAATAATTGTGAAATCGCAAACAAAGGGAAGGTGACTCGTGCATTATATTGCTTTTTAAAAGCTAACAAAGAAGTTTACTAAAGCGGGGTTTGAACCTTCCACCTCTGAATTGCCGTTCTGGTGTTCTACCAACTGAGCTATATTCAACCCCATGTTGGTGTTTTCCCATTCTGTTAATGTCCTTGTCGAGGTGGTTAGTCGGGGCTGAAAAGCTCAGTTGGTAGAGCACCGGAACAGCAATCAGGAGGTCGCATGTTCAAATCCTTCTCCTTACAATGTCTTTGGTCAACTTAAAAAAAATTAAAAGAATTGTGCATAGCAAGCTTTATAATTAAGTTTACATCTGATAACCTGGTACACCAACAAGTTGAGTTAACTTCCTGAGAAGTTCCCCAAACTTATTACATTCCCTCCATAGTAACGTTTCATTATAGAAACCAGAAAATGAGAATGACATTCTTAAGTATAGTTTGTGCAACAAACACCTGTTCAAAATGCCTGACATTCTAACTCCCAATGCTCTCTTTCACAAAGACAAGTGTGCAATATATCACGGGTCAGTTCTTGTACTAATTACAGATCTAGAGGTTGATTCCTTCCTTGAAGCTTATTGACATTAACATCTTACAAACCAATTTCATTGCTCTGCTAATTGAAACATGCTGCAGATATGATCACAAGTCTATGCTGCCGGTGCCAGTATAGACATCCTGCACTAACCCATTAAGCACAAAATCATTTGTGGGATGTACACATGAATACCAACCCAATCTCTTGCTGCCCTGCAGAATATGCTCACTATTAGCACCGAAATTTCTTTCACAGCTTAAATTCGTAGGTTACAGTAAGCAGAGCCATTTAATAAAGCCCAATTGTTCCTGATTTATATTTTGTGCTGTTTTTTTTTTTCAAGCACAGCCAGTCTTCAATAATTCCAGACTCTAATCCATTCTTGAATACTACATTGTACATTCTTTTCAGGCCGCATATGGTACTTGATTCACTCCTTTTTGTCCTTGCCATCTTTTGTATCTTTGATTTTCCTACCGGTCGTGTCTTTGGGTCGCTTACCAAAGAGAACTGGTCGAAGCATGCCCTCTAGTGGCTCAAAGGGATCCCTGGAGCCATACAGCACGAATACCTTTACTGTTGCCATGGTTAGCATGCAACAAAGCAGTAACAGAGAGAGAGGAACAGGGAGCATCATGTAGCGCTGAAGTACAATCAATAGGCTGATCAAGATGGAGCCTTTCATTGTGCTGATGGGAAAAACAAAATGAATCGGGAAGTTCATCATTGTACATACATGTATGGGAAATAACAGGGGTTCAAGGTTGTGGCTATGATTTTGAAAAAAAAATTAGCTGGAAATGCACTGATCAACTTACAATGATGGAGTTGTAAGCTGATTGGAGGAGGGACCACTGGTACCCCGCAGCAACCGTTCAATGTTCCTCATTTGCATACTGCCAGTACCTTGATGACAAGGGAAGAGGGAAAATACCAGTTTGGTTCGCTTGAAGTATTTGGCTTTATATATAACAAAATGTTCATTTTTGTGACAGAAAAGCTTTTTTTTAAAGGATTTTGTGCTTGAAGATCCTTAATTAACCAGAGTGACCTCAAATAATAAGGGGTCAAGAATTAAAGATTAAATTGAGCAAAGCTTCACAAGCATTTTTATGAAAGATGTTTTGTATTTCATCCTGTGGTCTTAAAGGTATTAAACAGATAGTATGTGAGTGTTTCACTGACAAAAGACAGTAAATAATATAATATATTAAGACCCGCAATAAGATTAGAACACCAAATCTTAGGGATCAAATATTTGCCACTCTTTAACTTGACAGTTGACATCCTGCATGTATAACCCTGCAGGTAGACAGCTCTCCTTCATTATTTACCAAACATTTCCAACTTATTCTTGTGCAAAACAAAGGTCAAAAAGTGCTGAGCCCTTGTGCGGAAGGAAAATATTTTGTTCAAGCGAATGTAACTTGTTGGTGACACACTGTACAGGCATGCAACTGGGAATTTAGAAAAAAAGGAGGAAATTCCAAACCACACATGACTTTGTACAGTGATTTTCAATTTGCAATGGCATTCATGAGAAGTAAAAAACAAGGAAATCAGCGGATCCGAGGTAAAGTTGCATGCCTGACTGTATTGTAACTCACTCCTATTGTCCAGACTGTGAAATCAATTACCCATGATGTTAATATTACCTTTGACAGTACCAATGATCAGCATAACTAAGAACCCACTGGGGTAGATGGCTGCTGCCTGTGCCACTCCACCAGCAATCTTACGCATCCTAATCACCTCTTTGAATGGGATAAAGAGAAGCTGGGCAGGGAATGAGGATACAAGGTTGAAGAAGACATCCCCAGGGCAGTAGAAGATCAGATACCTGGAGCAAAATAAGATGACATTAACTGTGGTTGGGTAAAATGATTTTGTGACAAGTTTCCAGTTTACATTAAAAAAATGACTTGCTGGATGACATTTTAAGCAGTTTCTAAGTAATCTACATAATGAATGTTAACACAAACACACTATGCTAAACAGTGTTGAAGTCAAGTCCTTTTCTGACACCAGAAAGCTACTAAACTGTAAGGTTGTACAGACATAACAGAAATCATGCAAAGGCACCAACGCTGACAAGACTGGGCACTATAAACAAGAGGGTACATGTATGTTGAAGACACAGCTGAGACAGATGTGAGAAATGTAAACTGTCTTTAAAAGGACTCTGATGACAATCTGATTCTTCAGCAAATTCTTTTTTTTTTTAATAATGCGTGTACATGTACACATATATCTCTTTGACCAAACACATGTACATGTACACAGAATACTGTACCTGTACACCACTGTTTGTACAGCACAGTGAGTTGGGGTTAATGTTAATGTAAGTCGTGAGAGTGAACCAGATTAAATGTTTTCACTGAACCAAAGAAATTCCAGCAGTAGCAATTTTTGTTGGATCCTGTTGAATTTAACAGATAACAATAGGTCTTTTCTGTTCTGGCTGGTGGGCAATGTTGGATTCAGCAGTCTCTACTACACTTCAACTACCGATTTACCCTAACTCCGCCCTAGGCATTTTTGCTAGGATGTAACCTTAATCCTGAAAAATCCTCCAACTGCCTCCACGTAAAAATTGCATCTAGCCTCAATCCTGCAAAATCCTCCGTTCTTTCTTGAAATTGGATGTGGACCTTGGCGGGATGACCATTGCCTCAATCCTGCAAAAACCTCCAGCAAAAATTGTCAATATGTTGAGGCAGAGCCAGTGACATCCTGGAGCAGTGCGGAGGATTGCAAGTAAAGTATAGGCCTAAATTTATGCACAGCTGAGCATAAACAACACAAGGTCCAGCCCAAAACCTTGATACAGTGCATCCTCCGAAATGAGCAACACACTTTTGCCATATACATGTACATACAGCCGCAATCCTGCAAAATCCTCCATTTTACAAAGAGGATTCTGGAGGATTTGGGTAGGTTAGGGTTAATATTGTTAATGCTATTTGCTGAACCTGGTTCATAGGTGTGACGTCATTTCAACTTAAACCACACCTACTACACATGGAGTAACACTGAAAATCATTTGAACCAATGGAACCAGAAGTAGTGCAAAGTGGCATGTTCAGCCAGTGGCCGCTAGTAATCAGTAGTGCATGCATGTGTATGACGAACCGGATAGTTAGGTTTTAGTTTTCATTACTCGCCAAGATTGTGATACAGGTATATGAGTTTGACACCATTTCAATGATAACTAGAAAGCACTCAGAGAGCGCAAACTTCCGCCAAGGCTAAACAATTCCCCGCCATAGTGCCAGTACACCCAAAAGAAATACCGGCATAAATGGTGAAGAATCCTTAAAAAAAATCCTGGATCCAGACCCAGATCCGGATCAGTTCCAAAATCTAATCGATTTGTACTTGTACCAAGGACCACCCCTAAAAATACTTTCAAGCATATCCGTCCATAACTTTTTAAGTTATCTTGTTAACAGACAAACCAACCAACAAACTAACCAAATCCAATGAAAACGTAACCTCCTTGGCGGAGGTAATAAATATTGAACAAACAGTTCAAACAATTTTTTTCAATGACCGTGTCTCTTTTTGTTTATGAATCAGTTGTGTGTAGCCTTACCAGACAATTGTTGCTATTCCAATATTGATATGATTGCTGAATGCTGCTAAAATTGGCTGGCCTAGCAGGAAATTAGCCAAGATTCCTCCAGCAAAGCTGCTTAGCATGCTGCAGAACCAGCACACCAGGGGGTTGGTCTGGGCTAGATGCTTAGTGCCTAGTAACAGGACGGAAAAAAGAAATGAGAAAAAAATATTTGGAACTTGTTTATTATACATGTAGGTTTTCCCAGCTATTTTAAAGTGTTTATCATTGAAATTTATTGATTATAATATTCAAATTCATCAATGTTTAAGTTCGTCCTCATCATACAATTTCAATTTTTGTTGAAGGAAATTCAAACCACGAGTACAACATGTTCGTCAAGGAGTATTCAATTTTGTCTTGTCTACGCCAAACTGTGTTATTCAGAAAACAAATTTGTCTTACACAATTTAATCATAATTTTGTTCAATTTCGTCATACGTCATTGTCACATCTTCAGAAGGCAGTGTTCTACGTGGCCACTGAAAAAAATAATTTTCCACTTTTTCTTTTTCTTTGTTTTTATACATAAAACTATTGTTTGTTTCTTTGGAGTGACTTAAATACATCAGACTCAATCTTAGGCAGACACAAATGTTGTATGGGGAATTAAGGGTCATCGTAGTTTTAGAAATATCCTTGTTTCATCATAACACTCACCGTATGTTTTTCATGCTCAGTACTTTTCTCTGAAAAAACTGTTCTCCGAATTAAAAACACCTTAGTCTGATAACATCATGCGAATGAATTTGCCAAAATGTTCTTGAGGACACAAGGAAAATGCTTAGACTAATGCGATTGATACAAGATGAATTTGATCTCGGAAGGCTGCCATCTGGCAACAGCTGAGAGGAATTCAATCAGTATTGATGAATATTCTGGACCTAGTGCTTAAATTGGTTGACCAAACGTTGAAATTGAAAAATTGACTAGATTGATTTGCCATTTAGCATCGGAAATTATTCTTGGACAAATTTCAATAATAAAAGTTGGTAAATTGGTACTTAGTATTAAAAAAAAAAAATCAGAGCCTACAAACACAGAAGAAGAAAGAACCTACATGTACATTCATTGTACACAATTGGCATACGTGTACTAATTTGTATGCACTGTCAGAGTTCAATCAAAAGTTTGGGTATTGTCAATGTTGGGTGCGATCGGTCGATGTGTGCTATCAGTTGATTATGACGGATATCTTGGACTTTACTTACCTTTTTAAAAATAATCCTCTGGAGCCGTGCATTAGAAAGAAAATGTGTTCAACTGGTGGCAGTGCGATCGGCCCATAGCAGCACGATCTACTGATAGTGCAGCATGATCGACCAATCGCGCACATCCACCGATTGCGCCCAACATCAACATTCCCAAAATGAAGAAGAAAACCAAAGTCAGGAATTATGAGAATAAGGTACACTGAACAAAAGATTGGGGTTTGCTGTTACCTTCTTGGAAGTCCTGTCTCACTGCCAGAATCATAAGAATGTAGTGGGATACCTCAAAGACAGGAAACATGGGTATGGTGTCGTAGGCATTAGCATAGGAGATGATCGTGTCATAGTTAGTTGCCGCCATCTTCAACGAGATCAGTTGTTAATCAACACAAAGGATCTCAAATTCTCAACAGAATCTGTAATCAAAAATAACACACACACACTTTTTCTAAAAAAATGTTCTCCCTGTTCAAAACTTTCAATAACGCTGCTGCTTGGTCAGGCAGCGCATTGTCTACATACGAACATGTATGCGAAGACTAAGGACACGACGATGACGTGTTCGTATGTACGTCTATAGACAATGTGCTGTGTGACCATCGATGCAACGGCATTTGAACGCGGAGAACATTCTGCTCCGATGTCTGTGCCAAACTGGTTGAATTTCACGGATTTGCAACCCAAAAAATGAGTACCATTGACGCCCCATTACTTCATCTTTGATATGTGGAGGAGCCAGAAGGTGCTTTTAAAAGGTATTTTTGTCAAGTATTTTGCGTGATTTTGGCAACTTTTGAGGTGAATGGTCTGCAAAACTGAATAAATATCAAAATTTGGTTTTATAAGAGGTGGGGCTCCAGTATGACAGACAAAATCCAAAATTCAAAAAAGGGAGTTGTAGCACCCCAGTTAGTGGGTCTAATCGCTCATAAATTTTAAAGAGTTATTATCAACCACTAAACAGGCAGGGCAACGTTTTGGTTGGATTTGTGTTTCAGAAAGTGGAATTCAAGATAGAAGTAATTCGTCTATCAAAATCCCTTTTCAAATCCCAGGCCATAGTGCATATCCGAAAAATGATAGTACATGTAGGCCTAGTAGACCTTTTTATAAGCCAATTCGGTATCTCGATGAGGTAATCTATGTCAAAGGTCATTCAGAATAAAATCGATGACGTGATGATACGCGATGCTACGTGGACACCCATTTTGCTTGTAACTAACACGTGAGCGTCGTGCACCTGTCTCTGTGCGTGTTCATGCACCTTCGATGAGCGTTCAATTATCCCAAATGACTCGTGACCCATATCATTGTGCGCAAAATACTGAACTGGCTTATTGTTGTAAACAAAAACGCCACATTCTGGTGTAATTTTGAAACACTCGATGTCTTTTATATTTTGATCCACGACATATAACCATGTATAATTTTGCCCATAGGTTAATCACTTACTTGTTAGGCTTTCTGTGAATTTACGCGAGTGTTGGATCTGTCATTGCCAAGAAATTTGATGAAAAATACGGCACAACTTTGGCACAATGGACGTGTTCAAAATGATCAGAAAATCAAAGACACGCATGGTACTTGATGTACAGAGGGCGTCGCGTCGGGCCGGTGCGCCCCGCCCGCCTGCGAGGACCGGGCCGCAGGCGCTGTTCTACAGGGGGGGGGGGGGGGGGGGGGGCGCTTTAGCCCCCCCCCAAATTTGGTCTAGCCCCCCCAAAATAAATTCCGTAAAAAAAAAATGCATTAGCAAAAAGACGGATTGTGATGTACATGCGAACGGTCTCCCCCTAAAGAAATAGTCGTGGCAAGGGTGCATTTGTAATTAATATAGTGTGAATGATTTTAGGATTTTATTGGCGCTCCCCATTGAAAATATGGCATGAGCCCCCCCCCCCCCCCCCCCCCCCCCCTATTGAATTTCGGAGGCCTAAGTGTCTGAAGAAAATAACCGGTCTACATTTCAGCACGCCTCCCTGAAAAAAATTCTGGATCCACCCTGCTAGCCCCCCAAAAATATTGGTTCTAGAACCGCGCCTGCCGGCCGGGCCCGGCACGCGGGCACGTCGACCGGCGCGGCAAGTGGGCGCACAGGCCCGGCACAAACGATGTCACCGTGCACGGTACGGCCACGTTGACTGACCGGGGATGAGATAAGTGGGCGCACAGGCCCGGCAAAAACGATGCCACCGTGCACGGTACGGCCACGTTGACCGGGGATGGGAGTCAAAATCCCCGGTACTATCCCCGAAACTAAGCCCCAAACATGCGAGGCGACTTGTCTCAACGGTCGACTTGTCTTTCCATTTATCGCACATACGGTCGAGTTGTCTCAATGGTCGAGTTGTCTCAACGGTCAACTTGTCCCGAGTCGAGTTGTCTCAACGGTCGACTTGTCTGACCCCCGACCCGTGAACGTGGCTTGTTGTATACAACGCCACGTTCACGGGTCTAGACATGACTTAGTCCTACATAGTTCTAGGAGTAGACATGACTACAGTCGTTTGACCGGTTCCGCAATCGCAAATCGTCTGAAGCTTCTTGTGGCGAAAAAACGCGCTTTCACAGGAAGCTACCTATCTATAAATATGCGCAAATTACTCACCTACTTCATGATATGAATAGTTTTCTGTGATCGTTTGAAAGAGAAATTTGCCAGGACATTTTGTAGAGGTCGGTGCTTTGACCGGTTCCGCAAATGTTTTCCGGTTTCGCAAACGGCGCCCTCTGCGAGACTGGACTGAAAATATTCCTTGTTTACTGGCCAAATCTAGATCGTTTTTGCCCCCAAACCAGCCAAGAAAAGATATGGATTATATTTCCCTGTGCATGAGCCAAGGTCTGCACATTATAATGCGTCCAAATTTACAAAATGTAACTCCATGAAAATGTTATGGTTCGTTGGATTTTTTTTACGTTATAATTATTTGACTTGCTTCAATCCAATTACATGTAAATGACTTTCTTGCTTTTTGTGCATTCTGTCTATCATCTTGCAATCACTAATATTTTGCTTTTTGGTTGTCTTATTTTTATTTAGACACACTCTGACGTTGGATAGAACCAGACACAAACCTTGTACCGAATTGCTCCAGTTGGTTGTTTTTTTCTCACATAAGCACAGACAAGCTATTCATGAATTTGAATTAATATTTTCTCCAGGATCATTTTTAATTCCTATGACACTTAAGGAAGTTACTCATGGTTACTGCATGGCTGGATGAATTGGAACTGAATCATTGTCTGCAGGGGAGTTTAATATTATTTGTTTATTTAATTATTATTATTTATTTACTTTTGTTTATTCCCTCCTCCTTTTTTTTCATTTTACTTTTTTTGTGGGGGGGGGGGGGGGGGGGAGTGTTTCAATTTGTTCAGGGTAATTACAACACAATATGCTTAATTTTGTGTGCACCAACATCCAGTAGGGGGAACCTGGGGGCCGGGAGGGGAGGGGGAACAGGCCTCAGCAGGCCAGATACATACAGGCCACATACATATTGTTTCACATTCAAATTAAATTTCACAAACAAATTAAAACAAGTTGTTAAAAATGTCATAAATCCTATGGCTGTTTCATAGCAATGGCAATTTCTAATTATAATGTTCACTTACTCCTCATACGTTGTTGCACATATTAACTATGTACATGTATCATGCTTGGGCAACTGTATTAGCAAACCTCGTCTACTGTTCGGTGATGCTCTTAAAAGAAAATGTCAACACATTCATCACGAATATCCCAATAACCCTTTCAATATATTGACATGTGATACCTGCATGTGTAAATGTAATACAAAACTAAAGCACTCAAGAAGCTACCCCTTTTAAATCCAAAAATATACGTGTCATATAAATAAATGGTGATGAATCACAGAAATAGACATGTTCTGTGAGTTTTTCATGCAAAGTAGCATTGTTTTTCAAACACCTCACTTCTCTTTCACATGTACTGGTTAATAAAAATGTATGTAACGCCTTTAAATTTATTGCCTTTATGACACCTGCATGTCTGTTTAATTGTTATACACAAATAATTTAAGCACTCCAGAAGCTAGCACTATACAAAAAAAACTTGTCACATAAATAAATTAATTCAAAGAAATGGTGATGAAGACACACAGCTACATGTACTTTCACTATAATATTCAACTTCTTCTTGACCTTCACAGGTAAAACTGAAAAAGATGTGCTGATGGCCTCTTATGGCCTATCAGGAGGCTGGCGTAATCTTCTTCTTTGTCTTTGGCATTGTCTGTATGAAAAAGAAATTTTATATAAAACGTTTAGTTTATGACCAATTGAGACAAAAATGAGAAATGGTTTATAGTATTTGACAAATTTTGTGCTCCAAGAAAACAATCAAAATTTGTGTCTCTGTACTGACGAGAGACTGGTCTTCATTATGAAATATTAGTGGTCCTATTTTTCTTTTTGTTTAAAAGGGTAAAGAGTCAGGTTAGAACCCACCGAAAAAAGGATAATTTTAAATTTACTAAATTACTGGAAATGTCCTTTGGGTTAGAAACATATTCTTAATTGTTCTATTGCACTATTCTTAATTGTTCCCCACAAACCTCACCTCCTAGCCTGGGCTGACTCATGCACCCTGGATGTGGAGAGTTGTAACTCTAAAATGGATTCAAACCCCTTAGGCACAACCGCTTCAACATCAAGTATGGGGTGAATTTTTTTAGAGCAAAGGAAAAGCGTTTAGTGGGAAGTATTAAGAAAGATTTTTGTATTTTAAATTTTGAAGTCCAAATTTTTTGTATCCAAAACCTACAGCGCTGTCCGGAAGCTGGACAGAAACAAAATCATTTTGTTTCAATTTAGTTTTCAATTTTTTGCACTGAACACCCAGAAATGATCATCACATTCGACATTTTTAAACAAGGATTAATAGAAATTCTCAATTTCTTTGTAAGTTGTAAAAAAAAAAAGATTCATGCCAAAATAAATAAAGTGCACCGCGCTAGGGGGCCGTCATCAACAATACTTGTCAATAGCAGCACTGGTTAATACAGTCACACCATGGCCAGTGTATTGTATAGGCAGTATGAATGCGTTTGCGGAACCGGCCAAACGACCAGCAGTTACTCTGGTGGGTATAGAAAAAAAAATTCAAAGACTTCAAATCTTATATTTGTATGGTGGAATAATGAATAATTTCCGAACAAGTTGCATCAATCGCCATGATTTAATTCCCCTGAACAATCGTGTAGCAGGCCGACAAACATAAAATCACGCTTCCGTGCGCGTTCCATTTCGGCAGTTCGTTAACGGCAAGTGACGGTCGTAGGGGATTTATTTTTAAATGTAAGTGAGTATCCCAAAACTAAAACCATTTTTGAAAAGTAGATTGAATAACCTTTCCATCGATACCAAAGTTTAAGTCCTTGGCGTTTTCGTCTTCCTGAAAACGAGAGCTAGTTTTCCGAAATTGCGGAACTGGTCAAATTGCGGAACCGGTCAATTGACTGTATACACATTTCACTACCGGCCCGAGTTGCATCGAAAATACCTCATAAAAGTGTATTTTCTTTATCTACGATATATGGAACGAGGTCCTAAACTACACTTTTACCATGCCATCTTACCCAATCTTACTTGTTCGTGTTTCTCTTGAAAATATACACCAATAAATTCCACTTACAATTTTACAAGAAGAAGAGGAATGAATTCTTCAAATTTTCAGGAGCGCCCTCTCGGGCGCGGGGTTTCGGATCGGAGCGACAAAAAAATCGCGGGGATTACATAGCCTTTACTCAAGGCGCGCGTGTCTTTGCGGAAACGTGGCGCCCCAGATTCTGGCACGAAAAAAGACCAGTGCGAGTGGCGATTTCGCTCGTCACCCCCGCCCTGCAAACAGGACGCTGGGATACTCTGATGAGCTTCACAGAATCTTGTGAAGGAAGTGGCCTATGACCTATGTAGAAAGCATCTGGCTGCAGCTGTTTAAGACCGCAGTTACTAGACAATGTATGCAAATGCTATCTGAAAACTTCCTATAGAAATTAAATGCGCACATTTCATACTGGATGTGATTTCTGTTTCATTGCGGACCGGTCGACCATGTGGACAAAATTTTGAGCGTCGCATAATGCAATCCGACCGTTCGTGATTCGAAACGGAGCCTGAGCAAGTGACGGGAATTGTAAATTTACAACACAGATACGTTTTACAGAATTTTCTACATTATTACGCTTTTCAACGGAAAAAAACCCTCTAAACTGGGAATAAAAGAGTAATGAATCAGTCTTAACGACCGTTTCAAAGTCATGACCGTGATGACGCACAGGACACAGGTCACGCAGGTCACGGGGGGGGGGGGGGGGGGGGGGGTGCGCACTCAACCTATTCCCCAGGATGTCAAGTAGTACGCGCCCATCACTACCTACCCTCTCACCCTGGTATTGGATCATTTGCATGTGCAAGGTTTTGGAAAAATGAGGAATAGTCTGGTGCCTGCCTGTGTGTTACATTTTGCATTTGTTTGTGTATGCGGTGTCTGGGGTAAAAACAGAATCAATTCGTCGTAGAGCATGGCATGAGTTACGAAAATACGATTTTATTTTAATTAAACTGTTACGATCTTAAAGAGACATTTATGCCGTATCACATTTTCATATCAATATGAACAAATTGGAAAGGAAATGAATATTTTTGAGAAGGCGTGGACGAAAACACGTACCGTGCACGTTGTGAATAACAACAAGTATACGATATAAATCCATTTCTAGCCAATTGCGGTATCGAATCAGGATACAGGAAGAAAAGTTTCCTATATCCAGGACTTACTATTGGAAACGAGGTTGGAAATAAAGTAAGCACTGGGGACGAGGTTGACTCGCACTAAGATAGTCTGGTTCCCAGACCAAAAGATTCTGACTAGTATTCCTGATGAATCTACAATTACAATTACAATTACAATTACAATTAACGTCACGTGACTAAAACGGGAGGAATTCCTCATTTTTCCGAAAACTTCCGAAGTTTGCCGAATTCGTTTCGTCGACAATCGGATAGTGCCCGAGTATTTCCGAGTATAATATAGGTTTCATTATAACCGCTATAATTGCTTATTAATTTTTTTTTTAAAATGAGTTCATAATTAATATTCATTGTTTTCATTTAGAAAACTTGAAATTCAACCACGATTTTGTGCATCAAATTTGCTCGGATCGAATGGGTATGAAGCCCGGGAAGGGACAGGGTGGAAATTTGTTTGGGCATTTGCTTATTCGTTCCCACGAATTGCTAATTCGTTCGCACGAATTACTTATTCGTGGGAACGAAATCCTAATTCGTTCGCACGAAATCCTAATTCGTTCCCACGAATTACTAATTCGTTCGCACGAATTAGTAATTCGTTCGCACGAATTGCTATTTCGTTCGCACGAATTCCTATTTCGAATTCCTATTCCTAATTCGTTCGCACGAAATCCTAATTCGTTCCCACGAATTACTAATTCGTTCGCACGAATTAGTAATTCGTTCGCACGAATTGCTATTTCGTTCGCACGAATTCCTATTTCGTTCGCACGAATTACTAATTCGTGGGAACGAATTAGTAATTCGTGCGAACGAATTACTGGAGTTATTCGTGCGAACAAATTGGTAATTCGTGCGAACGAATTACTAATTCGTGCGAACGAATTAGTAATTCGTGGGAACGAATTAGGATTTCGTGCGAACGAATTAGGATTTCGTTCCCACGAATTAGTAATTCGTGCGAACGAATTGCTATTTCGTTCGCACGAATTCCTATTTCGTTCGCACGAATTACTAATTCGTGGGAACGAATTAGTAATTCGTGCGAACGAATTACTGGAGTTATTCGTGCGAACAAATTGGTAATTCGTGCGAACGTATGAAGCCCGGGAAGGGACAGGGTGGAAATTTTTTTTGGCGTTTGCTAATTCGTTCGCACGAATTACTAATTCGTTCGCACGAAATCCTAATTCGTTTCCACGAAATCCTAATTCGTTCGCACGAATTATTAATACGTTCCCACGAATTACTAATTCGTTCCCACGAATTGCTAATTCGTTCCCACGAAATCCTAATTCGTTCGCACGAATTGCTAATTCGTTCGCACGAATTACTAATTCGTTCGCACGAAATCCTAATTCGTTCGCACGAAATCCTAATTCGTTTGCACGAAATCCTAATTCGTTCGCACGAATTACTAATTCGTTCGCACAAATTACTAATTCGTTCGCACGAATTACTATTTCGTTCGCACGAATTACTAATTCGTTCGCACGAAATCCTAATTCGTTCGCACAAAATCCTAATTCGTTCGCACGAAATCCTAATTCGTTCCCACAAATTACTAATTCGTTCCCACGAATTACTAATTCGTTCCCACGAATTACTAATTCGTTCCCACGAATTACTAATTCGTTCCCACGAAATCCTAATTCGTTCGCACGAAATCCTAATTCGTTCCCACGAAATCCTAATTCGTTCGCACGAATTGCTAATTCGTTCGCACGAATTACTAATTCGTTCGCACGAAATCCTAATTCGTTCCCACGAAATCCTAATTCGTTCGCACGAAATCCTAATTCGTTCGCACGAATTACTAATTCGTTCGCACGAATTACTAATTCGTTCCCACGAATTACCAACTTGTTCCCACGAATTACTGGCACGGCACGTTCCCGGATCCATGAGATATAGATGTATGGGGGACCCCCGTGCACCCCAAGAACTTAACTTTCACCAATATTTGGGGTGCCTTTTAGGATCCTAAAACACATTTTGGATGTTAACAGTAAAACAAATCCGATGAGAAGGAGATATCCAAGATGGCGGCCAATATGGCCGCCAAAGTTGGTAAAAACTGGGGAGAAAAAAAAGATATATATCAGCCAAATCATGTGATAAAAGTATAAATAAAATGGTTAATTATATGTTTTAGACTCTCAAAAACTGATTTCTGGTAGTGTTTTCCTATAATGCTTCAAATTAAAGATGGCGGCCAATTTGGTAGCTAATAAGGCCGCCATATTGGTAAAAATGAAACAAAAATCAGCCTAATAATATGATAAAATCACAAGTCAAATTGTTAGTTATATGTTTTGTACCCTCCCAAATTCATTTCTGGTATCGTGTTTTTGATATCATGCTTCAAATGCATGATAGCGGCCAATATGGCCGCCAAAATGGAAAAAAACAATTGAAAAAAAAAATCATATATAGGTTTTCCCTAGTTTCATTATCATTCAATTTCGCGTGAGTTTTGCACATTATGATCAAATTTCTTTTTAATTTGGGGGGCATTAGCAGCCAAGATTTGGGGGGGGGGGGGGTGCCTTTTAGACCATATTTGCGCCCATCCTGGCCGCCATCTCGAATTCGAAGCGTGAAAGCAAAAAAAAAACAGGATACCCGAAATAAAATCTGTGAGAGTCAAAAACATAATAAATTAACAATTTTATTGATGCTTTTATCACACTATTTGTCTTATGTAGGTTTTCCCGGCCAACTTCACCAATTTTTCATTCAATTTAACGCCTGGCTCGTTCAGTTTGATTTGAAATTGAAAAATCACGCAGATCGTCATTCGACAATCAAAAAGAATCATTCGATTTCACTATCCAAGCAATCTATCGCCTTTCAGCTTCACTCATCCCTGTAAAAGCTGCATTAAAAGTATTGCGTTGTTCAATCAGTTTGGTCTGAACCAGTAGTAAGTGGTTGATCGGGCATTCCTTTTCATTAATGGGCAAACTTATTTCACTTTTTGTCAAGATGTTTTAAGACTTCCTGCATGTAAAATTCTGAATTATCTCGGCGTAAATCATATCTGATGTCGTCAATCCGTAAATGAACACCTCTCTTTCTTAATTAAAGGGTCCGTGAATGATTTTTTTCCTCATGAATACATTTTGTGCAACTTACTACTACTCTAAAATGTATGAAAGATATTTTGACATCCTTTTTTTGGTTAGTCTTATTGCAAGTGCACGTCATTAACATTTAAAAGTTCCATGCTTTTCAGTTGCTGTGATGTGATTTCAGGAAGACACTGTTCAGTTTAGGGGGTTTCTTTCAAATTATTCACCCAAAATTTGCTAAGAAAACACTTTTGAGAAAGGATTGCTCATTGGCTTACTGCCAAGTACTGACACAACAAAGAATCACCAAAGAAAAGAAATCGTAGCAACTTTTTTTTGTGCTGAAATAGCCCAGTAACATTAATCTTCACAAAATGACATCAAAATCTTGTTGATGCGTGAATATGGAACTTTGCATCATCATAAAAAAGGAGAAAGCACCAAAAACACCCTTCAAAATGGAAAAAAAAAACATTGAGAATAAGGTTAAAATGTGACACAAAGATGTGTTTTCCAGGTTTGCATTGAACAATTTCTTTGCATGGGCGCTTTAATTAAGTGTTCGGTCAGACATACGCAAGAAAACATTTAAGAAATTACCCAAGAGAAGGGTTCCTCATCGTACAACCATTGCCATATTGTAAATTTTACAGTCGCTAAGATGTTTTGGGGAAACTCAACCTCGGAGGAAATGGGAAAATATATCACTTAAAAAAATCTTGTTAATTTGAATGACCTCATAATGAAAGTGATTGCCCATAAACGAATAAGAAACGAAAAACATGGTACATGTAATACGTTATAAGCGCACCGACGTTTGCTAATTTGAATGCGTCAACCGTCAAAAGGTTGACATTCAGTCAAAAATCTTGGCTGCTAATGCCCCCCAAATTAAAAAGAAATTTGATTATAATGTGCAAAACTCACGCGAAATTGAATGGCTGATAATGAAACTAGGGGAAACCTATATATGATTTTTTTTTTTCAATTTATTTTCCCATTTTGGCGGCCATATTGGCCGCTATCATGCATTGAAGCATGATATCAAAAACACGATACCAGAAATGAATTTGGGAGGGTAAAAAAAATATAACTAACAATTTCACTTGTGATTTTATCATGTTATTAGGCTGATTTTTTTTCATTTTTACCAATATGGCGGCCTTATTAGCTACCAAATTGGCCGCCATCTTTAATTTGAAGCATTGTAGGGGGAAAAATACCAGAAATGAGTCTTTGAGAGTCTAAAACATATAATTAACCATTTTATTTATGCTTTTATCACATTATTTGGCTGATATATGTCTTCCCCCCCCCCCAGTTTTTACCAACTTTGGCGGCCATATTGGCCGCCACCGTGAATATCCCCTTCTCATCGGATTTGTTTTACTATTAACATCCAAAATGTGTTTTAGGACGCTGAAAGGCACCCCAAAAATTGGTGAAAGTTAGTTCTGGGGGTGCATGGGGGTCCCCCATACATCTATATATCTCATGGATCCGGGAACGTGCCGTGCCAGTAAATCGTGGGAACAAGTTGGTAATTCGTGCGAACGAATTAGTAATTCGTGCGAACAAATTAGGATTTCGTGGGAACGAATTAGGATTTCGTGGGAACGAATTAGTAATTCGTGCGAACGAATTAGGATTTCGTGCGAACGAATTAGTAATTCGTGCGAACGAATTAGTAATTCGTGCGAACGAATTAGGATTTCGTGGGAACGAATTAGGATTTCGTGGGAACGAATTAGTAATTCGTGCGAACGAATAAGGATTTCGTGCGAATGAATTAGTAATTCGTGCGAACGAATTAGGATTTCGTGCGAACGAATTAGGATTTCGTGCGAACGAATTAGTAATTCGTGCGAACGAATTAGTAATTCGTGCGAACGAATTAGGATTTCGTGGGAACGAATTAGGATTTCGTGGGAACGAATTAGTAATTCGTGGGAACGAATTAGGATTTCGTGGGAACGAATTATTAATTCGTGGGAACGAATTAGGATTTCGTGGGAACGAATTAGGATTTCGTGGGAACGAATTAGTAATTCGTGGGAACGAATTAGTAATTCGTGCGAACGAATTAGGATTTCGTGGGAACGAATTAGTAATTCGTGCGAACGAATTAGCAATTCGTGCGAACGAATTAGCAATTCGTGCGAACGAAATAGTAATTCGTGCGAACGAATTAGTAATTCGTGCGAACGAATTAGCAAATGCCCAAAAAAATTTCCACCCTGTCCCTTCCCGGGCTTCATACGAACGAATTACTGGAGTTTGCTAATTCGTTCGCACGAATTAGTAATTCGTGGGAACGAATTAGTAATTCGTTCGCACGAATTAGTAATTCGTTCCCACGAATTACTAATTCGTGCGAACGAATTACTAATTCGTTCCCACGAATTAGTAATTCGTTCCCACGAATTACTAATTCGTGCGAACGAATTACTAATTCGTGCGAACGAATTACTAATTCGTTCCCACGAATTAGTAATTCGTGCGAACGAATTAGCAATTCGTGCGAACGAATTAGTAAACTCCAAAAAAAAATTCCACCCTGTCCCTTCCCGGGCTTCATATAGTATAGCTAATAAAGAGCCGCACAATGAATGCATTTGACGCCATATTGGTGAGACCGGCTGGTGATCTACAAAGGACAAGTTGCCGTCTTTATAGACAGCATGATTTCTTTTGTAACGTCAAGGTTCACTTGACTTATATTTTGACCACCCCCACTGACCAAGGTTTACTACAATTTTTCTGTTGTCGTGGTTACTTTTTAAAATGCCGCAAATCACTTTTTTCGGCGTTTTTGAAATAATAATCACTACGGAAATGTGTCCCTTTTAGAACATCATAATATGTGTACGTGACCAAAATGCGCGGAAACTGTTGATACAACGCGCGCGTATTTACGCGTAGAACGTTCGTATTATACGCGGCCATCTTCGTGAGACCGGGGCGAATTGGTCAATATGCAAAGTCTACTGTGTGAATGTTGTATGCATATTCGCTATCCAGTCTTTATACAGAGTGTGCACTAACCCCTGGCTGTGATGATGACGTAAATGACACTGAATGGCTATTCACAGCGTACTGCGCGGGCATTTCGAAGATTGCACGCCGGGCGCGCCCATTATGCGCTCGCGCTCGCGTGCTTAGCTTTGCACGCAACGTCACCTACGAAAAAAAAAATATTATGATTCAAAAGTCGCGAAGCCTGTACGATATGGATTATGTCAGCCGCGTTTTTCGCTAAAAAAAACACCCTGTATCTGTGGTTGTAAAGGCACGAAAGGGGTACGTACATTAATACAAATCTTTGCTAATTAACACAACGTCCAAACGTTGTGTTTGAAAGGATTGATTCTTCAAAATCACAACTTTTAACATTTTGAAGATGGCGTCGGCACGTAAAACGGATAAACTGCAGCCCTAATTATAATTACACAATTCCAGGGGTTACGATCGCGCAAGGCATGATGGGAAACAACATGGCGCTGCAAGATCGTACCCACGGGGCACGAGGTTGGACCTAAGATTCATCAGGAATAGTCAGAACCTTTTGGTCTGGGAACCAGACTAGCTCAGTCAGTGGCCGTGTCACGCACACAGCCCTGTTTGACCTCAGTTTCTTGTCCCGAGGTCGCGCACGCGTGGCCCAAAAGCGTACGCGAGGTTTTACGAGATTTATGCGAGACTACAGAAAAATACGAAAAGTGCCTGGATACATGCACTGTTTGGCCAAGATGGCTAAATATGTGAAAAGTTGAAATCGTGTGCTTTATTTTGATACCAAAAATAACTGACAAATATAATTTGACAAATATAAAGTGTTGTTACGGCCTGTCAAACAAAATCATATTTTTTATCAACAAAAGCTTGGGCCGATAATTTTTAGGTGTACATTCGATTCTTAAAAAAGGCCGAAGTACACGGCAAGATTCATTAGATAGAGGAAAGTATACCCTTCATTTTCATGTGAAACACATGCAGGAGACTTCTAATGTTTGGTTCAAATCGCTGGTTGAAAAATTTTGCGAGACTTCATGATTTGCAATCACATGTACGCGTGTAAACGAACGTAAGTACGCCGACGTACATGTACGTTTGTTGGCCTGAATACATTGTGAATAGCACGTGCGGACGTGCAATGAATGACTTATGAATATTAAGCAGGCCATACTCGAGCTCGACCAATCAGTGGGCGTATGGGGTCACAAGGTCACACCGTGTTTGGGTTCCTCGCTCTATGCTTTAGGCCAAAAAAAAAAAATATTCGGTCTCTGGTCAGACCAAAGTTCCGGAATTGACGCGGCCACGCGGCTTTTTTTTTTTTTTTTTTTTTTTTTTTTCTTCAAGCTTGGATTGTACAGACAAGGTGGGTACTATTTTGCTTTTTTGGTGTCCTCATGTACATTGGTGTCCTCCATAATTTGCCTTGGTGCTTTCGATCATTTGCCTTGGTGCAATTTCCCATTCCTTGGTGCTCTTTGGTAAAAAAACTTGAGGAGGTGCGGAAATAGAGGGCGCTGTTGGAGCTACCGCGGAACATTTTGGAAAAAAAATAGATCGACGCGCATGATTAAAATCGACGCGCGCGCTGACCAGAGACCGACTTATTTTTTTTTTGGCCTTACAATGGCGACGATCTTTTCGCGTTGTGAAAAATGGAAGTTGTTGGAAACCTTTGGTGTACATCGAATTCTTAAAATATTAACGACATCACGTTCACGAGATTTTTTGTAGATGAAGGTTCATTCTTTCCTTTGATTACCTCAACATTTGGGAAACTTTCGTCGTTGTCGAAAAAAACCCGGAACTTTCATGACCTAATTTTTAGTCGATTTTTCTGTGAAATAATATCGTCAAAATGCATCGAAATCCTTTTTTGGGGGAAAAAATACCTTGATGGATGTATGAAGTAGGTCTTCAACTACATAAAACGAATTTGTTTGTTTGGATCGGTTGTGGTCTGCCATGAAAATTGCAAATTTTCTGAAGCCCTTTTTACGGCCATCTTTCGCTGGCCTCGCGTTGCTGTCCGTTGTGTGGACGAGAAAATAGAGCAGCTACGCGTGACACGGCAACTGATTGCACTGGTCTTGTTTCGTGCCAGCATCCGGGGCGAGACGCGTCCGGGTATAGCCACGCGGGCCTTGACTAAAGGCTAGATCTACGGTGCATCCGCTGAAAAAAAGGGAAACCGGGGTCATTAGGGGGAAGGGCGCCACTAGCGTTGGATAGGTAAAAATCAGATTTTGACGTGATAACTTAGGGGCCGTTCACAATTATCAACATTTTCACAAGTGTACAAAGAGTACACTTTTTCAAGACCCCCCCCCCCCTCCCCCTAAAAGTGTACGAAAAAAATGTTGATTTTTTTTCACACAAGTCTTTATATAGACACTTGCATGTGATTTATAGGGTTTTTGTAACTTTTGTAGATCAAGTTTTTGGCCATGACATGAACCCCTATTCAGTGTGAATGAAGATGTATGTACTACAATTTACCTGTAGAAGTTTCAGCTTCATACAATGTAAGTCGTCATGTTTTTGAGAAAAAAGTGAAAATCACAGAGCAATTTTTTCAACAATTGATCCAAGTCAACAGCGCGGCTAGAATATTTATTGTCCGCCATTGCTAGTGCCGGTGTTGTTCAACCGGTGTAGCGTGAATATCCGACTCCATGAAATGTGGACTCGTTGGTAGTAGTGCGCACGCGTGAGTACGATACTATGCTATTTTTAGGATCGTTTGGGGAGAGTGACCTGTCACGTGCGAGGGATTAACCAATAAAAGGGGAAAAGGGGTCCGATTTTCATAGGAGTCGGATTTCCATGTGACACCGGCTGTTAAAAACTCGCAGTGGATACGGACTTATACATGTACATGTACATGTACATGTACATAAAGTACATTTTCATGTACGTGTGTAATAGTCAGGTGGCTTAGGCCCAATTTTTGACAAGATCGTGACCGACTGGTCCAAAGCACCAAACTTGGCAGATATATTGTTATAGCCTTGGAGAAGATATTTAGAAGGGGTGACACCTGAAATTCTTTGGGAAGGGTGCCTAATTTGCATAAATCATTAATCCCTTCCGTGTAATATACTTACTCCCATATTTGAGTATATTTTTTATTTTTTTATTTTTTGAAAACTATATTTTGGTGATTCCACTTACACATCCTTACTTCACTAACATTTTCTAAAGCATTTAAGACTGACTGAATAATTATGAGGACAAAGTAACGATCCAAAATGGCTACTATTATACCATAAAGTTGCGCGCATTTATCTTGTCTCCAGATATCATCAAGTTGTCTTACCAAACCTTAGTATTGATGAGCTCTAAATTCACCAAGTTGCTTACTGGCACAGTAACTCGATTAAAACTTCATGGAAAATCATGTGAACAATGATACAATTGTGATATTTAGCCCAGAAAACAAAAACGGGGAACTTGATCAAGTCCCTCACGTTAGGCAGGCTTCGTCTAATGTTTAGCCCTATTTACGGACACCTCATTTCCCCTCTCTTTGTTTTTGTGGGCTAAATATCAAGATGATATAATTTTTCACATAATTTCCCATTTATTTTTGTTGGGGTAACTGTGCCAGTAAGTATCTTTGTGAATTTGAAGCTCATCAGTACTGAGGTTTGGCAAGACTACTTGGTGATATAAGAGGGAAAAGGAAATGCGCGCAACTTTAGGGTATAATGGCAGCCATTTTGGATCTTTATCATGTCCTCAAAATCTTCAAGTCTCTGATATGCTTTAGAAAATGTTATTTAAGTAAGGATATGTAAGTAAAATCCCCAAAATATACTTTTCAAAAAATAAAAAAATTAACATCTAACCAAATATGGGAATAAATATATTACACGGCAGGGATTAACGCTTTATGCAAATTAGGCACCCTTCCCAAACGAATTTCAGGTGTCACCCCTTCTAAATATCTTCTCTGGGGCCATAAGAATCTATCTGCCAAGTTTAGTGCTTTGGACCAGTCGGTCACGATTCCAACCGTATGCAACCTGACTATAAGGACAATGCCGCGCATGCTGTACACAATACGTTCATGGGATGCAATGCGGGGCCTGGCGCGGGGCGCGACCGGCTCGGCAACAAGTGCTCGATCGGCATCGGTTGCGGCTGTCGGCTGTGGCGACGGGTGAGAAAACAGATCGACATTAAAAAAAAAAAAAAGCGTTAGGCGGGCATTAACGGGCGAGAAAACATATCGACATTTAAAAAAATTAACAAAAAGCGTACGGCGGCCATTAACCCCCTCCCCCCCCCCCCAGCGTACGGTTTGTACGCTCGTGAAAATGTTGATAATTGTGAACGGCCCCTTATATAGTTGTGTAAAGCCGACTATTTCTTTTTCTTTGGTAAAATCATGCAGACATGTAACACTTTTAAAGCAGTTTATTGTCTGATTAATAGCACCACTCATGTGATTCATGGGGAAATACCTAAAAGTGCTTAGAAATCAACTGTGCAGTGTTATGCTAATGAACTTACTGTTAGTACATATAGGATTCAGAGACGGGGTGGTAATAATGTACAATTTCCCCCCAAATCTTGCCACTTGTCATCATGTGTATTTTTTTTATGGCTTATTCTCTACATGATTTGTTTTAAAAAGGTAAACAATAGATTTTTAAAATTAATTGCTAAATTAATGTTTTAAATTATTAATGATTTCAGTTTTCTTTCTTAAGATATTTGTGTATTTTGTTTTTAGTGTACAGCGCTTGTTATGACCCAGTGACATGTAAACTCGAAACACTTGAAGCTGGTTTCCATATTTGAACTTCATTGTGTGGACGTTTGAAGCAATCGCCGCTAGAGTCCTTATTGGTTACATTGCGTGGTCTCCTCCTCCGTAATAACTACATCGATACTTCTCTAATAAGCATTTTTAAACGAATGCGCCAGATCCTCACAGCCCAGCCGCTAGTGGAGTGCTGTGGCCTCGTGGTTAAGGGCATTGGATTCGTGGTCTGCGGGTGAAGCTGCAGGTTGTGGGTTCGAGTCCTGCCTGGGACATGGTGCATGTGCCCTTGGGCAAGACACTTTGTCACTTATTGCTTCTCTCCACCCAAGCGTAAATGACTACTTGTGTGGGCACTGAGAGATGGTTATTGTGATTGTATTAGCCCCCTAGCGCCGAACAGGCAGCATCGAGCTGTATATCCCCAAGGAGCTGAGACAAGGCCAGATCCAGAACACAATTTTTTTGGGGAGGGGGGGGGGGGCAAAAAAATTTGGTTCCCAAAAGGGGGTGCAAAAAATAACAGCGTAGGGTTCGGGGCCCTATTAACCCTAAAAGGGCCGGGTTATTTTGACCATCTCTCAGCCGGGGGGGGGGGGGGGGGGGTGAATGGTAATTCTGCTCTGTGTACACGACGTACATGTATATAGGAAAATTCAGTTTTCACGCCGGAAAATATTTTGGTATCAAAAGCTGCGCAAGGCTCGAGGCTAAAAAGTCATAACGAAAATTTTTTTCTAAGGCTATCAGGGAAAAAGGTGAGGGGGGCGGATTCCGCCCTGGCCCTTTTAGGGTTAAGGGCCCCGAAATTTGTTTGGATTCTAGATGCTCTGTGGTGCGATCTGAGGCAATTGCTGAGCACTGAGACCATTTTTTTTAAAGAAAAAGAAAAAGAAGGTGGCGTGCGCAGTGCCTGCCTTTATTGCGACGTCACTTAAAAAATGTTTTTTTTTTTGGGGGGGGCACGTTGGTCCCCCCCCCCTCCAGGACCGCTCATACGAGCAGTTTATTTAGATGATTAGCCAACAGTGTGAACTTTATTTCTTTAACAAGGCTACTTTTAGTTGACAAGAAAAGGATAGAAATTCAGTTGATTTTGTTAAATTATGACTGCTAACAGCCTAATATTTATATTGTTCATTGATATATGTGTCTTGTGTGTACCACATTGTTGTCAGATCTGTTATTTATGGGTCCAACAAGGCGAGACGAAGTTTGTACAAGGACCTGCTGAAAAGAAAGACTGACAAGAAAGAAAAAGAGAAGAAAAATACAGAAAGTTCATCAAAATATGCCAAGTGACTCTGCTGTGCTAGCCCAGGTTGGCACTTGGACTCTGTTGTGTATGCAATGAAGACGTCGTCCAACCTGGGCTACTGCTGTGCCATTTTTGTTCAAATTTTTGGAGGAAAGGGGCGAAAATGTCGTGCAAAATGACACAAAGTTCTCCAACAAACTTGATGATAAGCCTATTTATATTTTGATAAATTTGAAAGCATGATGAACATGTTCACTTGCTGCTCATCAAATCAATATTACTTTTGTATCACTTAGTGTGCAAAACCACATAACTTTTTTTCATTTTGTATATCATGCAGATATGTGACATGTAAAAGAGCCTGAAAGTGCGCCATTTTGTTTTTGAACTATACAACTCGCGCGACCCGCCTATTGGAAATTTTATCTTGCAATTCTTCAAGAAAAAAAAAATGGAAATCAGTTGCAGATGGGTAAAAACGAAATTTACTTACGACCATTCACATCCTGCATTTTCGTTCTCCTTTGTTCGATTACGTTTGTTCATAGATAAAGAATAAAAAGACTTTTTTATTCTGTATCTATGCGTTTGTTTTCAAATCGCGTGCTTGCGTGAGAACGAAAATGAAAACGACGCGCAGACGCGCAGATTTACCTACCTACAGCCGATGGCAGTGGCGTAGCCACCGGGGGGACGTGGGGGGCGACCGTCCCCCATGAAACCTTGTCGCCCCCCCCCCCCCAGTCGCCCCCCCCCCCCCCCCCCCCCACTGAGATTTTGAGTTTCTAAAAAAATTATCATTGATCTAAATCTAAATAGTCGCGAATGATCCACATGATGACCACTGAGAAACGACCCTTCGACCGGCGACCGCGGACCAGTAAGCTGCCAACCGGCGTGACATAGCGCATAATGATAATCTAAAATGCGTATTAACACCCACTGCACTGCTCGCTCACACCACAGACACGTATTATAGACAGGTGGTCCGTGGGTCACACAGTTTCAGTCAGCGATATCACGCGAATCGGCCACGCACAAACTTTTTCCTCCATTCATATAAGCTAAATAATAATAATAGACCAATTAAAATTCCTTGAAATCAGTGGCGTAGCCACGGGGGCGTGGGGGGTGGACAGCTTGTCGCCCCCCCCCCCAGTCGCCCCCCCCCCCATTGAGATTTTGAGTTTCTAAAAAAAATATATTTGATCTACATGACGCCATGGGCGTCAATCCTGGGGGGACAGGGGGACTGGTCCTCCCCCCCCCCACTTTTTGAAGGGTGGGGGACACAATATCAAATATCCCCCCCCAGATTTTTGAACTCGTGTCTCATTTACAGGGCCCTATTATGTACTACAATGTATCTTTTGCTTAGAAAATATTGGTTAAAGTGGTCAGAAATTGCCTCAGATAGCACCACAGAGCATTTAGAATCCAAATTTTTTTCGGGGCCTTTAAGCGGGCCCCGAACCCCACGCCTATAGCTCAGAATTCTGGTAGCTGATTCAATGACTCCAAAATCGAAAACAATGTTCAAAAAATTTTCTTATGCCTTTAGCTGAGAAAACCTCGAAAATTATGCTTAAATTAGTATCTTTTGTGCTAAGATAATTATTGGTTAAAGTGGTAAGAAATTGCCTCAGATCACACCACAGAGCATCGAAAATCCATATAGCTCAGAATACCGATAGCTGATTCAATGACTCCAACCTCGAAAACGATGTTCAAATAATTATCTTTTGCTAAGAAAATATTAGTTAAAGCATGGAGGAAAGTGGTAAGAAATTGCTTCAGATCACACCACAGAACATCTAGAATCCAATTTTTTTCGGGGCCCTGAAGCGGGCCCCGAACCCCCACGCCGTAAGGGCTTCGCGCTTCGCGCTCGCATCAGTTCTGATCAAGGTATGCCCCCCCCCCCACTTTTGAGAAGCGATTGACGCCCCTACATGACGCCCCCCCATGAAATGTTCCAGCCCCCCCAGCCCCCCCCCCCCCCCCCCCCCCCCCCACTGAAAAATTCCTGGCTACGCCACTGGCCGATGGGTTCTAGATTTAGTCGGGCTTGCTTGAACTTCAGTTCTTATCATCGGTCAGTTTAGATGTGTTATACGATAATGAGTCCTTCAAGTTTATTTTTAACAAAAGTATGTCCTTAAAAGACATTTTATTCTTCTATTTAAGTTTCAGTTTCTACCCAATGACCGCCACAAATAAATGTCCATCTTCGTACGGCACGAGTACACCGAATTTCACTGGTGCACATGCATGTCTTTTAGATTTCGGAAGTGAGAGGCCAATTTTGGCACGATATTTCTCTTTCACGTCAGGCAATTTTTCACTTTCCATAAATTCAGATGCTAGTAACAATTTTACAAATGCCTTTTCGAGGGTGATTTTCTTAAGAAATAAATGCACCAAAAACAATTGCAAATATTAACGTTAATGTTCATATTGAAAGGGTTCGGAAGCGCGCCACTAGGGGTGAACTTTCAGGCTCCATTGACAGTATGAATGAGCTGACTGTAACTGTAAAAATGACTCAAGGGGTGGTAATATGAACAATACAATGTATATACATTCTTTCAAATCTTTCCACTTTTTATCATGTAGACATTGTTTATGGCTTACTTACATTTTTTAAACAGTATTTAAAAGTATTTAAACAGGGGGTCATAAAGGGGGTCATACAGTCTATTCATGTTACGAGCAATGGGTTCTTCTTCAAAACTGATTGTATTCATAATTAATTTTAAAAATAAAATAATTACTTGGTGTTTCTAATTTGTTATTGACTGTCTGATGTAGCAGTGATGAGTACATTGCATTACTGCAATAGTAAAGGAATTGACAGACACTCACAGGGAACACGTCTTCAGTAATTGAGAAAAGTTTCATTTTCCCCCTTTTTTCAGATACTTGTTTACCTAAGTTCATTCAATTGTTCAAGTTTTACTTTATCATTCTAAAACATCATGACTACTTTGGAGATCTTGTGACGAAAACAAAGATATGATTTCTCTTCGTATACATCCCTCCCATATTGTCCACTGATAGTGGATGGATACAATATGAAACCTGCCTATTAAAACCACTATCATCAGCAATTGAATGTAGTTTCCGCGTGTGAACAACGTACTTCAGGAAAGTTGTGGACTCTTGAAGCAATCACCGCTTGAGTCCTTAATTGGCTTACCCTGCCTCCACCACTCAATAAATAATAATTGTAATCTCTGATTTGATAAATATTGCAAAAACAAATCTCGACATGTTACTGTTTTTACTGACATGTCTTTTTTATCCCCTTTTATTGATTTATTTATTAATTCATTTATTCCTTTTATTCGTCTCTTCATTTCTTCATTTCGTCCTTTTTACATTTTTTTCTTCAATGAAAAACTTTGATTCCGTTCTCCTTAGGGGCCATTCAGAATTTTCAATGTTTTAAATTTCGATCTTTTTCCAAATTGTGGGTGGGTGGGTCAAGCTAAATAATTGAAAATCGAAATTCACTTTCCATGGAAAAAAAAGATAAAAAAAACAAAGAAAGATAGATCTTTTGACTTGCCTGAACTACGCGCAAACGTTCCGATATCGCGATGCGTGTTTCTTTTCCAACTTCGTCCCCTGTATGTACTGTCAGTGGCGTAGCCAGGAATTTTTCAGTGGGGGCGCTGGGGGGGGGGGGGGGGGGGGGGCTGGAACATTTCATGGGGAGGGGGGCGTCATGTAGATCAATGATAATTTTTTTAGAAACTCAAAATCTCAGTGGGGGAGGCGACGGGGGGGGGGGGCGACATGGTTTCATGGGGGGGGGGGGGGCTGTCGCCCCCCACGGCCCCCCCCCCCTGGCTACGCCACTGCAGGTCATACAGTTAAAGTTTATGTAAACTTGTATGAAAAGTCAAAGAAAAGTAATCTATTTGACACCAAGTTTGTGTTAACTTGCCGGTAACTCCCTAAAAAATTATCCAGACAAATATGTTTATTTTGTAACATTTTATGTTCGTCTGTCGGTCTTCTATGCTGTTATGTTTACTTTTAGGTACCTTCAATGGTACTATGTTTAATTAACCTGTTCATTTGTTTAATTAAACTAATAACGCACATATAGTTGCCAAATATGGCACTAACAAGTTTGAGGTCGGCAATTTCGTCTTTAAAAATCTGGATACGTCGGGTTACCGTACACACAATTGTCCTGGAAACAACAGTACCAAAGTACAGAAAGTCGTACGCAAGAGCTCCCCAGCAAGTATCGCTGACGCCATTATGATTCCAAAATTTCTCACTGTGTCACACATTGAAATAACTAAACAGCGTCGTTGTATTGTGAACACATAAAAGCATTCAAGTCGCGTTCTTGCACACTTTCTGCAAGTCGACATAGATATCCTTGAACCACTGCCCCTGCTTTGCATAACAAGTGCACATGAATGAACGATTCGACTTTTATTCAAAGAAATTTCTATGTACAGTCACCAGACTCTATTCAGTAAAGTCCCCGTCAAAACGAAAGTAAACAATAACGTGCATAACGCACGGCTACACCATCATACAGTGTGGCAGGGACACCAACAAGTAACACAACAACTATAATTTTTGAAAAAAATTGATAAATATTCTGATTGAATTTCGTTAAAAGATACTTGTTGGTGAGGTATCACATATTTTATCACATAAAAGAGGAAGACCGACAACTTCACGCCGTCACTGAACTAGACACACATGTACATGGTGTTCAAGTACATGTACATGTACATGCAAGTGCATGTACATGTACATGTACATGTTCAGTTTTTTTATTAATCGAAATTAGGGGTGGGTCGGTGGGTCAAAATAATTTGGAAAAAAAAGTCGAAATTTTAAAACATTGAACATTCTGAATGGCCCCTTAGCCTCACCCGCGTTTACCTACCCAATGCTTGGGGTGCACTCCTCTTAGTGTCCCATCTTTCCAATTATGATCTTTGTATACAGTCATATCGGGTGGGGATCAAGTCGAACCCAAACCAACTCGGACTCAGACCAACTCGACCCAGACCAACTTGGACCCAGACTAACTTGGTCTCGGACCAACTCGGACCCAATCTTTACCAACTCGGGCCCAATCACGTTGATGTAATGAGAATTTTGCTGTTTTTCAGTAGTGAGGCCTACTCAATTAATGTTGATAAAACGTCAGTTTACGTAGTCTAAATTACTTCTTTGTTTTGTCCCTTTGTTTTTCGGGCCGCGAAGCTTCATTCTGTAGGCCTATTATACTTTAATAATAAATATCTGAGTGAAATTTTGCCGTGGATGTTTCGTGAATTTGTGAAAACAAACGTTCATTCATTCATTCATTCATTTCGGTTTATTGTTTAAAAAAAAAAATGGTGACAAAAGAAAAAGTCCAAGGACTAAAAATATTTGGTTTACAGTAAAAATTAATATTTACAATGATTGCTAAGCATTACATACATGTAAACAGTAAAGCTTGAACAGATAAAAAAAACAATAACAGTGACTCACATTACAGATAAAATTTGAGTAATTAAAATAGAATAAGATAGGAAGAACAATTACATGTATATGAACACCTAAAAACCACAACTACTGAGAATTAATTAATCTGATCATAGTGGGAACAGGAGATTGTTTATATCTTTGAGTATTGATACGAGGCATGGTAAGGTGGTTGAAGTTCCTGAGATTTCGTTTGGTGAGAGAGAGTCTTGGGTTGGGAAGCATGTGACGCTGTTAGGAAGCATGTGACGTTTTGTACGATGTCAGGTCGCGTTGTTCTTAGTTTGGCTTTTGTTGGTCTGGTTTTATTTTAATACTTAGGAGAGCTAGGGCAGAACGAATATGTAAAATGTTTGGTGCTATAAGAAGTTTCTGGTTTTTCAAGCCTAAAGGGCTTTTGAGGACAGCCGTGATCTTTAATTATTATTCCAGTCATTCAAAGTTTGTCACGCCAACTTTGCGGGTGACGCGCGGCGGCGGCCGCGCCGGGAGTGGCTCCGTATGAACGGGGTCTACCCGATGTTCCCTAATACATATGTTCCCCAATACCTGTTCCCCAATATCCTTAGGATTAGGGTTAGGGTTAGTGTTAGGGTAAGATGGTTAGGGTTAGGGTTAGGGTGGGGAACATAGGTATTGGGGAACATAGGTATGCACCCGTATGAACCGAGCCCACGGATCATGCAGTCGGCATCCTTAAGAAGGTCAAATAATAACGATCAGGTCTATAAACCGTTAAAAGTGAATCCATTATTAAAATTCCTAATTAGACCCTTACGGCTTTTTGAGGGACAGCCTGACTGTGAGACTCTTTTCAGCAGCGTTGCAATCATTGTCGAATATTGACTTTACTTTCACCTTTTGTTATTGTATAGGCCTAGCTGTTCATGTTGTTTTATTTGCGTACTGCATGTACTCTTTTAATATGTTTTTCAATATTTTTCAATGTTGTCTTTGTTGAATAGAAATCTAAACCAGGATTTTTTTGGCTAAGACTGAGCCCGTGTGTTGTTATTGTGAAGAATGTTTATTGTTTTTATCTATATTTTGATAAGTTACTTGAACACAACTTGTTTTAAAAACATCAGCAGACTTTAAAACATACTTCACTGAAATAAGATTGGGTCTGAGCATGGTCATTATGGATCCGAGTTGGTCTGGGTCCGAGTTGGTCTGGGTCCGAGTGGCTCAAAACTGCTAAGTGAGAGGCCCTGAATGGGCATATATATTTTTACTTCAACGTGTTTTTTTCCAAAACTGTTGCTATTGCCTTGAAAAAAAAAAAGGATTAGTTCATTACTAGTCGGATGCCAGCAAGTCTTTCATGCATGTCGCTATTTACCAGTGTATAGCATAATATTGTTCGTATTTTTGGTAACAATGGTAAAATGCGTGGGAGGGTATTACAGTTTCGAGCCAACTCTGACCCAAACTAACTCGAGGTTTGAGGTCTTCCCAAAAAGTTAAGAGTACAAGCAAAAGAGGGACATATATGGTCCACGATTGCAAGTAAATACACACTTGTGTGGGTTGGGTTGGATTGAGTTGGGTCGGGTTTCGGGTCGGGTCGGGTCGGGTTGGGCCGGGTTTGGTTGGGTTGGTGTGGTGTGGTGTGGTGTGGTTTGTTTGGTAAGGTTTCGTTTGGTATTACTGGAATTATGACTTCATAATATGATCAAATACACACACATAATCACACAAGATACATGTACCAGGAACAGCCCATGATAGAAAGTTTCACAACTTATTTCCGATGGGACTCCTTTAAATTGCGCAAATTTACTTTTACAAAGTTCACTTCTTTATACCAATATGCATGAAAGGACTTGCTGTCGTGAATTATTATTTTATTTTAAAGGCAACAGCACCACGGTTGAGTTTGAAAAATAACACTTTGGTGTAAAATTATACCCCTTTAGGGCCTCTCGCTTAACTAGTAATACCACGCTATATAGTATTCAGGCATTGCGATATGCATGAAGGAATTGACGGACAATGAATGCCATCGATCCCCTTCACTGAAACTTGCTTCAATACAAACAACTCGGCTGATTGATCAGGCTGTTGAGCAACTAAATTACCATGAGATGTATGGGTGTAGACGGTGTGTGTGGTTAACAGGTAAGGCTTGCACTGCGTGACATGTAGGCCATGTACCATGACTTGTACCGAACAATATCCGAGTATTTCCGCAAGTTGGTGGACTCACAAGGCAGTTGACTATCGCCTGTAAAAGTAAGTTGTTCGATCGTCTCTGGCCGAAATTATTAACAGAAATTAATGTATCTGAAATACAATTACGGTGGAATAGGTAGGTTGGTGTAATTTGTGTACTATGAGCTTGGGACTGAGATAAAAACATCAAGGGACTGGAGTTATGTCCAAGTTGCAACACTAACCTTTTAAACTAAGGTAACTCGAGCTCACGAAAATGTCAGATTCTTCTAACAAAAAATTCAACATGCGCAAAGAAGGAGCGAAATATGAGAATTTCGAAAGTACTGAGGAATTCCAAACTTACCCTTTGCTTTATTTGGCTAAAACCTGACAGATAAGCCTACAGTGCAATAACCAATATAGCATTGATTTCTTTTGAAGGAACCGCATTAGCCTATAGCAACTTAATTAACATCTGTCATGGGACGTGTCGTCCAAGATGTGAGTAGGGACTCGGATGGGAAGCTTAGCTAGTACCACCGGCCGGCTTGTGCCGGCCGACTCAAAACCCAGGCTATGCTTCGGCGTTCAAGCAAGCTGCTAGAATTGATTCAAACAATTCAGTGTTCACAATTGTCATTACATTTTGATGCTGTTTGAACACTGTTTCTTTTTATCTTTATATGTGAACTTGTAAAAATAGTACTAATAATTATTGATCAGTTTGTAATCAATGAAATGTTTCTTATGTGAGTTATACCATGCATATCTTATTGCCACATTTTATTATTTTTTACAGGTAATTTCAACAAGGGCGTCGGAACTGAAAGTTAAAACTTGACATCATGGTTGAAAACGTCATCCTCGGACTGAAGTATGCTGTGAGCGTGTGCTCTACCTTGGCCATACTAGGCAACCTACTGATGATTGCGGCTCTGGTGTGGACCACAAAGCTTCGCATCAAGTACTTCCAACTCGTCTTCAACATGGCTCTGGCTGACATGTTCTTCGCAGCCTTTTCTACAGCATTTCCATGGACTGAATACCACATCATCTACTCCTTATTTATGACCGGCTACGTGGTATCTGTATTGATGAGTTTGGCGATTGGCGTCAACCGTTACTTGGCGTTTTCTCTTAGCTCACCGTCCCGCTATGACTCGCTGTTCACGGGCCGTCGCCTGCTCATCCTCATCTTGCTGATCTGGTGTTTGTCGATCCTCCTCAACCTTCTGCCGATCGTTACAGCCTCAGAAGGAGTCACAATTTGGATTTACGGACTGTTAAGACCATTGACTGTTTTCATATCTTGGTTAGTCCTGGCGGTACTATACGGTGTCTTGTTTTATAAAGTCAGGAAGAATACTCGTGCTTCGGTAGTTCCACGACCTAGTACGGATACAAACTTCGATAATTCACCCACTGATACTCTTCATACTCAGATCCGCTGGTTGCTGGCCACATTCATCGTCATTCCAGTGGCATCATTTGTCTTCTGGATGCCATACAGTGTGGTCAGGATAACTGCATTTGTTGATCCGAATCATTTCTTCGCTCATAATTTGGACGTTGCTTATTGGTTCAGTGGTTCTTTGTACTGTATTGCCGCCGCGATCAACCCGCTGATTTACTGGGGTCGGTTGAACGGACTAGGCCAAGGCGTTTACACACGTTTGGAGGGTGATGGAGAATTGGACCCTGAGATTGAAAATGCACAACCGGCCATAAACACGTTGATTTAAATTCTTTGGGGTTATAACCAATCTAGGTAAAGACCTAAAGCTACCGTTTCTATCACGGAGGCCCCCTTCAATGGTGAAAGCATTGTGCTACTGCTAGCTTTTGTTCTGCTTATCCGTCACGGGACAGGTGCTTTGTACAATAGCATGCACAATGGTTTCTCCATTGAAAGGGGCCTCGTGAGTGTACAGTGGTCACGTGCCCGAATTCGTCTATAGCAATGAAACAAAATATGTTTGGAAAGAGCGGAGTGCTTTCATAATCTTGAAGAGGAAACGAAACAAGCTCCCGGATTACAATGTTTAAACATCAGCGGGATCTCTAACATTTAAACACTTATAGTGGGTCTCTAAAACTGAAAAGTCATAGTTTGCCAAATCGAGATGCTAATTACTTTCATGTATACTAGAATTTCCCGAGTGTTGCCATGTTGGTATAAATTAGAAGTCATCAGTAAAACCTTTACTCTTTAACGCTTAGTTACGCATTAAAATAAATTACAATTGTCTTCTTTCGTAGTTATACAAAGTATAATTTCCCCGTACCTTTTGGTGTTGGTATAGTTACTTTTGTCTTGAAGTATTTTTGAACAGTTCTACATAAGAGTGTATCAAAGAAAAGGTAATAAAAAATAATAGGTTAATTTGTAAAATTTATGAACTTGAACACTGTCCAAGTGTTTCCATCTTCATTATAGCTTCATTTATCTCTTCAGTCATGGATGACCGAGCACCATTGCTTTCAAAACAAAGGCCAACCAATGGCTGTTTGCCAGTTTGCGGAATAAGTAACGAGTTAAGCTGTCGGAATCAAGCTTAAAGGGAAGATACAACATTTGCATACATCAAAAAACGAAATGATCAAATTATCACAAAATACCTTACTGGATTGTTAGGGAATGACAGTCTAAAGCATCCTGTAAAATCGTGAGTCCTGGTGTGCTGACATTTTCAAAAAAAATGTATTTTTCCAACGCTGGTCGGCCGACCAGCGTTGGAGAAAACTGGCTCATTTTCAAAAACTGCTCCTAAGTTTTCACATTTAGTTATTCCGCATTTTCTTTGCAATTGATTACACATTGTGAAGAGGTACAAGCCTGCTAGACTAATTCTCTGACCTTACAATTCCCCAAAGTCTATTAATTAATCCATTTCATCTTAAGTGGGGTCAGGGAACCGGACTACAAGGACGGGATTGGTTTTCTTGGTTTTTCATGCATCTACGAGCCCAAAACGTGAAACAAATCAGTTTAACAATATTTCCTATAACATTCTAATCCTTCAAATCCATTTTTTTCCTGAAAACTGCAGCAAAAGCAAATGCTGTACATTCCCTTTAACTAAGTAAAAAGTATTTGAAAGCTATTCAACTTTGCATCACCTGCCTTTTCTAATCAGTGTCATATCCGGATTGTGTGGGGAAGAATTGGGGAAAAAACATACTGACCCATAAAACAAATGTTGGTCGCTGTCTGGGGTGGACCTTGCTTTGCATGACCCACGATTGTGAGACTCGTCACGATTGTATCGTCTGGGAACCAGAGCACCGTAGATACAGTCTGTGTTCTCAGCAGTATAGTGCCAGGAAAGTACAATGCTCCTAAACTTCAACTAGTTGTTACGAGGTGCGATTTGAAGTTGCTAGTGGCACCACACTAAAATCTTGGCGAAAACGGAACGATTTGTGTACATTCTGTGGTAGGTACACTGAAAAATTGCCTGGGTTAATTTTACCAAAGAAAGGGTGAAAACTGGATATACCCAAACTTGGATTGTTCTATAACCAATTGTTTGGGTTAGAATTTCTGCTAAATTCAACCAAAACTTGTGGTCCATGATCCAAGACCAAATTTAATTTGGTCTTGTATGACTACAACTTTTGGTTGAATTTAACATAAATTCAATAGCACAACTTTTTTCGGAGTTATTCCGCACTACTTCACCTCGTATCGTGTTTTATTCTCTCTTCTTTTTATATAATAGTCTGCCAATGTCTTATATGATTCGTATCATCTGCACTTTGAGTTTTTTTACGGCTTTATCTCCCATACCTGTGGACATTTTCCTTCTCAGTTTTCCTATCGCTTCCACAGTTAAATTTCTGGTTATTTATACAATTTGTTTTCACTGCTGATTTGAAGTTGCATATCCATCAGGAAATTTCACGAAGTTTGACCTCGGCTTGAAGTAAACAGACGACTGCGTGTAAAAAGCACGGTTAGCATAACAATGGAGAATTTAGTTTCCGTAAGAGCGTGTCTACGATGCGACCCATTGTGATTCTATTATCCACAGTAGGCATAGTTCTTCGTTTTGTGTATAATAAGTCCTTGAAGCCTATAGTTAGTAAAGAGGATCAAAGAACCTGGATAAATAAAAAGAAATACCGAAGACATGATCGAAGTTGATTTAAAGCCTGCTGCTTCCAAATTCCCCCTTTGAAATAAGGACGTGTGTCCTTGCCCGAGGATAGTGGGATGGGAACATCTCATGGCACTGTAATAAGCTTGATGTGAATGATAAAAGGGACCCGAGGTCTCATCAAGATAGGTCTTCATTTGCCCTATACATGTATTCGGTACATTTGGGATCTTGCACCCAATGCGCTCTTTAAATGTCGCCATCCGTTGAGAAACGATTCTGCACTTACAAGGCATCGCAAGGACGTAGGCCTACTAAAAAAAAGGAACGCGGTTCGAATGTCTGAGAGCCAACACGAACACTCCCTAGTTGAGGTAAACAGAGACGGCGAACGAGGCTGATACCTTGTGTTTTTTTTTGTGTTTTTTTTACATCATAGACCTTAGGCCTATGCTTAGTGGCCATTTGAGAGTTTATTAGCATTTTGTTGTTATTTTAGTTCAGTAACAAAGAATGCACTAAAGGTTCACTATGCATATCCCATCAAAACAAAGACATTGTCCTCTAATATGGCTGCTACACATACAGTCTATTGGTGAAACATGTACTCGGTCGGGAGAAGCAGAAAAGTGGTATTTCTTAAAAAGTGAGATATTGCTTCCAGTTGTTTCATTTGCAAATTTGTTTCATTCTTCGTCGGGGTACCATACTGTCCTATATGTTTTCCCCATGTTCCTTGACGTTGCGTTGAACCAAGATGAGCCGTTATTGTAACCAATATAGAAATCCCTGACTCCCTGAGACGTGTCATAAGGAAATGGGATTGAAAACAATCCAGCACACCTTCAATGCGCGATGTGAATAAAGTTCTAAACAAAACGGTTTTTCCTCATTTTAAATAATATTCCAAAATTAGGTATGAACTGCGTGTAAAAGGTGAAAATACTTCCATTCATTTTAAAAGCACCGTTTCCTTTCCAATCTGGACTACAGCGCATCTGCTACCCTTTGCCGCATTCACGTTTGGGCGTTGTCATCATCTGCATGATGGCATTCCTATAGTTCGTTGTGCAGAAGCAACAGCTGAAATGGGGGTTTGATGGCGACGAAAATCTCCTAATAACAGTATATTCCGGACGCTGGATATTCTAAAAACGTAAAGTGTTCATGGTTGAAATTTAAGTACATATTTTCCTGTGCTTTGAATTCCTGGAAATTACACTGCTTATACCTATCGTTTTTTTTCTTTTCTTTAGGATCGGGCTTTTGCTTTGGTGCTGTTTATTCTTTATTCCTTTCTTAATTTTTCTTCTTTGCGTGGTCATGTTGACATGAAGACATCATGATAAGAATGTCTTTGTCAGTATAAGCTGGGGGTAACCTACGGCCCAACCACAGTTGAACGATTGGGTGAGGGATATATATATCCTTTACCCTCGGATTTATGCAGCTAGGGTTACTTATTATGTGGTTAACTAGGGTTAGGTATAGGGTTGGGGTTAGTCCGTAGACCCTTTCATGCATGACAGCCAATTTCGGGTCATAGTGACTTCCTCCCGAAGAGACAAGAATGAATGGATTTTTTTTAGGCATTTACTGTTATGATTAACATAACAAAACACACCCTTGAAAAAATAGGGTGCGTAGGGTCAACAAATTATGTGAAAACCCCAGGGTTTAGGTCTATAAGTGGAGGGAACGATTGTACCCAAGTACAAAATGTATTATCAAAGCATTATCCATGACCCTTCCAATCCAAAAGAGGCATCACCGCACAAATGTTGTTCCAAAAACGTATTGTCTAGTTTTATTGACCATCAGATATAACTTCAGGAAAACAATAACATGTTACTGATTTTATCTTTGTGTTGGGTTGGGGGAAGAGTGGTACGTGCGGGAGTGCACCATGTCCCTTGAGCCGTAGCCCTACATAGAAAATTGATATTTTTGTATGAAAGCGTGTAGTCTTTTAGGTATGAACGGAAAATGTAACACATTATTATGCATATACATTATAGTTGACCTTTTACCCCCAAAACCAACTTTTTATACATAAACAATTTATAAAGATTTCACTTTTATCATTATTGACAAACTAGCCTTAAATTTGAATAAAGAACCCATTGTTTTGTTTAAAAAGTATTAGTATTAATAATATCTTTTACAATATATCTAAATATCAATCATTAAAAACTATTTAAATTAGGCAATGTACATTTTTTTTTATTGACTAGAAAAAAAATCCCGAAAAACCGACAAGAACAAAACAAGATAAGGTTTCTAGAAAACTTTAAGAAATTCCAACGAGGCCGTGTTGCTAGGGTAGCAGTGATTAATTTCTTAAGATGTTTAGGCTACTGTCCGTGTTTTCAACAAATTCATTTTTTCCCTTTAACGAAAAAGAACCACACTTCCTTTCAACTTTGGGACTGAAATACTCTGAAAAGGAGTCATTATCAATGCTCAGATAAGATTTGAAGGTTTGCATGGTGAAGGTATCAATAAAATAGAGATTTACGGTAGCACCGTGTGACAAATCTTTTTTATGAGTTTGTGAGGTTCTGAAAAGAACCGGGGAAACCCAACGTTTTGGACAGTATGCTCTGCCTGTCGTCAAGAGACTAAAGGGATTCCAACGGTGAAGGATGGTTATAGTGTGAAATGCTTCACTGATCAGTCATCATCCTCTGCTCAACTGCTGCATCCTTCACACGCCTCTCTACTTCAAGTCACACTTCATAACCTCCTTCACCGTTCGAATCTCTTCTGTCTCCTGATGACGGGCAGAGCATACTGTCCGAAACGTTGACGTTTCCCAGTTCTTTTCAGAACCTCACCAACTCATAAAAGAGATTTGTCACATGGTGCCACTGTATAAGTCTCTATCTTATGATTCTGATAGGGAGGTCACAGATGGGACCCAGTCTAAACCTAGGACAGCTGAATTGTTGTCGCTCGGCAAACTATTCCAAATTTGCAAAGTGGTCGAGGTCTCATTCTAAAGTGAATGAACGTTAAATTGCTAGAACACTATCAAGTTCAGGGAAAAAAACACAATTCTGGATGAAACTCGAATTAAGCACAGACAGTATATCCTTGATTATTTAGCACTGGCCCTGTAAAACATAATTGCGAAAGAATACAATATACAAATTGTTTGTAAGTACAATTAAGCGAATATAAAGGGGAAATATGGAATATTCTATAGATTAAGGTATCATATTTAAAACAAGTAGAATCATATCTAATGTAAATGTGTTACAAATCTGGGAAGTATCGATACAAAACATCATTTTAATAAGGGAGTATAAATATTGGAATTCTAACTAAAATAAATCGAATTAAATTTACAGAAACATACAAATATAGCTATTGCCCGCAGTTAACCATTTTACAGAAATGATGGTACACTGGTATAATGTTATATTTATAAAACAATAATAATGTAATAATAATAATACATGTAATAATGATAATAAAAACAACGCCAAAAGGACTTAAAACCATCACCAAATTTACAGAGCCACGCCGATCACATAACGTCATATTATTATGGTGCGATACATTCAGTCGAAATCGAAGTAGCCTACTATACAAGTCACATCACCTATTAAAAAAATAGTCAGTTTATGAAAGATACGCTCTGCCCAACACAACTTTCCATGTCATTATTCTTAATCGTCTTATTAATTACGTGACAACGCTATAAATGTGAAAATGTGGACATTTACAAAGTCAACACTAGGTAATTATAACTGCGGTTTTTCATTCAGAACCACAGAAAAAGGCTTCTCTGTATGTTCAACATGTACATGTTTGAGAAAATGAATGAACGAAGAACATGAATATTCGTTATAACATTATGATACAATCACAGTTTCATTATCTTTACGATGTTTTTGAGAAAACATTGGGTGTATTGTGGTCCATTCCCTTCGCGATTCGAGTCAGCCAATGTTTATTATCTTAATCAAACTACACTGCATCTGCCACCGTTTGCTCGAATTCAGTTTTGTCATTGTCATCTGCATAATTGCGTTCACTCTGTTTGCTGCAGCAGCAGCAGAAGAGAGCGTTGAAGGACTCTCTAAACCCATCCAGTTTACCCCAGTAAATCACAGGATTGATCATGGCAGAGAGGCAGTACAGCAAGCCAGCAAACCAATAAGCCACGTCGAACTTGGTCGAGAAAAATTGGCTGGGATCGAAAAAGGAAATGAACCGGACAATACTGTACGGCATCCAGCAAACGAAAGAAACAAGAAGGATGATGATGAAAGTAATAAGCACCTTGCGAGTCTGGCTAACACGAACTGTTATCTGCCCGGAATCTGGCTCAGTTTTAGCATCGGCGCTGGAGGGAGTAAAGCGCGCGATTTTACGGTACACGACGAAATACAGAATTGCTGTGATGAGCCAGATTACGAATACGGTCATGGGTCTGATGAGACCGTATATCCAGAAAGTGACCAAGTCATCGTTAGCCATGACCGAAATTAGATTGAGAATCAGTGAGACAGCCCAAATGATGACACAGGCCACAAAAAGACGCCCGCCTGTCACCAGAGAATCGTAGCGAGAAGGTGGCATTAGAGATACAGCCAGAAGGCGGTTGATAGCCACGGCCAGGATAGTCAACACAGACACGACATAGCAAGACATGAACAGTGCAAAAATGGCATGGTGCTCATACCATGGAAACACGATAGCAAGAGCTGCAAAGAGCAGGTCACCTAAAGCTAGGTTTACGACAAAGCCATAGTGCTTGACTCGGAGTTTCCTAGTTCCTATAATCACAAAAATGACCAGGAGATTCTCAAGTACAGCTACGCCAGAGCTGATACTCACGGCATACCTCAACCCCAGCAGGATCCTTGCCGCTGTCTCAGATGTCTCGTATAGATCCGGATCGTATGGATCATAGTCATCGTTGGGCATGGTAGCGTTCGATTCTGCAGCCATGGTTTTCACAATGAAGTACGCACTTCAAGTAAAACACAGATAACCAAGACAATTAAGTTTTTGCCATACATATTAAAAGAGAACCCCAAAAAGTTCAAGTCTATAATAAAGTACTTGTTTTCGATTGCTTCGTATAACTTCTATTTTCTCTACCACAATATTACGCTGTCTACGTTTAAGTATCATATTCGGCAACCAGTAAGCTTTACCTGTTGCAATCGATGACTGACGATTTGTCCTTCTTCTTTCCTATTTGCCTTTGTTTTCCTAGAAAGAAAAAACGTGAATTTTTTTTAGGCTGATGTCTTTGGCGCAAAAAGGTTTCTGTGAACAATGTTTTTTATTTTTAGTTCTGGCCAAACTTACTTTACTCTTGACGAAGTCTGTCGGCTATAAATTATGTGGCTGATGTAGCTGCAGAAGCTGTCAAACTTTATTTGCGTCCGTGTGGCGGTATTGCCTCGGTGTCCACCTTACGAAAGATCGATCAGTCTGAACTGCCAACGACTGAAGCATTGATCCTACTAAACTCTTGCAACAAAGAATCTTGGGGCAATAAAAATTTCTCTTTCAACCACCAGCTAGTTTCTCTTTTAACTACTAGCTAGTCCCCAGCCCAGCCGAGGTCACTTCATGCTCTTCCAACCGTAATCCATTCAGACACATACCAGTGGCGTATCCAGGATTCAGGTGGGTGAGGGGGGGGGGGGGAATCATTCAATGGTAGTCGCTAATGTTTGATAGTGGATCGCCGCCTCACGCCAGGGTGAGCGCGGCACGCTGTTTGTTCCGCAGTAGTGCGCCCTCACAAGACATATTTCGAACGGCTCGGACTTCGCTCGTACCCCCTCTGAAATACAGAACGGTTATTTTCTCCGGACCATTAGGCCTCCCAAAATCAATAGGGGGGGGGGGGGGGTTGCTCGTGCCATTTTTTTTTTGGGGGGGGGGCTGGACACATTTCTTTTTTAAGGGGGGGCTAAAGCCCCCTAGGCCCCCCCCCCCCGTAGAACCGCCACTGCACCTTCTTAATACTTGCAATAATGATCGGAATTTTCAACCTTTCCTTAAGCAGCGGACAGAGAACGTCAACGTCTTGGACATCACTAAGTGTTGTGCCCCACATGGGAGCGCTATAATGTTTTCTTTCATAGCGACATAATCATTGCCACAATTCTGATATATATTTTTTCCTACATTTAGCAAATTCATATATACAGCAGTGATGTAGTGCCTTGATGCTGGGCCTTGGCCTTAAGGCTGCCTTAAGGCTGGATTTTAGGGCCTTGGCCTTGGCCTCAAGGCTTGAGGGCAAAAGCCTTGGCCTTGGCCTTGAGGGTTCAGGGCCTTGCAATTTTGAGTCAAGGCTCTTCAAGGCCCATAAATTTTTGCATTTTCCAGATAAATCTGTTCGAAATTTTGCTGTTACCATTTTAATCGAATTACCATGGAGGAGGGAAGCACCCTATCGATTTGGGTATTGGGCACACTTCCACTTTTGTAGCATCACATGTTGTTACATTGTAGTAGATTTGCTGCAACAATATTCTGTACACTTGTGGGGCTAATGAGAGGATCACTTTAATTGCATATAACTATGGAATAGATCTGATTGGTTGTATATTATGTCTCCCTGATAAGTGCTAAAGATTTGCATGTATCTGGTTTAGATAATGCTGATATTTCTGACCATGTTGGGCCAGCAAATAAAAATTTCCCAAATCAGTTTCTTGGATCCCCCTTTTGTTACACTTGGGAGAATTGTGTGTCAATATAGAAGTAAATCATTATTTTGTTTAGTTAAACCATATTGAAGACCTGAACTTATGCTTTAATAGATACAGTGCAGTCATAAAACGGTGTAGGCCTATGCGAGCATGTTGATTGCAATTAAAGAAATGTTGTTCTTCGTAACGAGCAATTCGTGATGATAAGGGCGGATCCAGGGGGGCCAAAAGGGGCCATGCCCCCCCCCCCCTCCCCCCCAAAAAAAACCGAAACAATTTTTTTTTATGTGACGTCGTAATAAAGGCGGGCAATGAGTACACCACCATCTTTTCCTCAAAAAACATCGGTTAAAATGGTCAGAAATTGCCTCAAATCGCACCACAGAGCATCTCGAATCCAAATTTTTTTTCGGGGCCCTTAAGCGGGCCCCGAAGCCCAAGCCGTAATTTTTTGACCCACTTTTTTTGGGGGAACCAAAATTTCTCTGCCCCCCCCCCCAAATTGTGTTCTGGATCCGCCCTTGCATGATAATGTGTCACTCATGTGACTATAATTAGTTCTATATCAGTGGTCATTTCATAAAACAGGGCCTTGGCCTTGGCCTTGAGGGTTAAGCCTTGGCCTTGGCCTCGAGGCTTGAGGGTCAAAGCCTTGGCCTTGAGGGTCAAAGCCTTTGCTCCAACACTGATATACAGTCACCAATTAATTAGCCGTATAAATAGACTGCCCCATCGTAGCTTCATATTTTCAAACGACTATTCTTTTGAAGGCAAAACAAAGAAAATAAAGTGTTCATTTTAGTTATTAGTCTTGACTATACGTTTTCTTTGTAAACACGTCACGGCTTTAAAGAGATCAAATTGCACAACATTTAAGCTGTTTTTTATAAACACAATATAAAACGCATGTATGACAATGAACTAAATAAAAATTATAATTTGTAAAAAAAAATATATATATACAAATAATGGCAGTTAATTCTGGATAACAAAAATACTTTACTTTACCCTCTGTCAGAAGAAAAGGTTCAAACAACTTTTACCAATAAATTTACTGTTTCAGTCAGTGTTTAACTCAGACACATGGGACTGTGTGAATAGCGCCCTCAATGTTCAATCTTGTTTAGCTTACTCACGTTACTTACTACACGTCATTGACGTTCTGACCGATTTAGTGAAAATTGTCGCTAAAAACCTACCGATAGAAGTTTCCTGATAACTGTTTTATGCCAGAAAGTTGTTAACAAGAGTTCTGCTATAAAAATTGAATAGCAAAACAACTAAGAAAACAAAATACAGAAGCCAGTTAACCGATTTGTTGTGTTTCTTGACAGTAAAAAACAACAACTAAATTTCTACCTGCTAACCTGGAACCTAAAAAGAAGTGCAACACACGTCACGATTGCCGATAAAAGATGCAGTGAAAGAGCTGGAGAAAAAAACGGAGAAACGTGAAAGCAGCACTGATTCGGAAGGAGACGCTCTACAGCTGCTGATTGATGGATCTGCGGTCAGTGTCGGAGATAAATGATCAGATGTGTAACTTTCAACTTACCTTTGATGACCTCATGCAGAAAAATGAGAACTATACTGAATAGATTGATGAAGATGATGAGTTTGGCGTCTGAACGTCAACAAACTTTCATTAGTTTGAAATGTAAAGCAGCAGATTACATGAAACGAGCCAAACACTCTGTGAGTCACTACAGTGAAAAGTCACGGTCAGAAACTAACACACCTCACTGGTCATCCACCCTACATCTACTTGGTCTCCTCAGTTGCATCCTGTACCCGTAAACTTAATCTGAATACCCAGGTTTAAGTTTTCTTTATGTGTGTCAAGTTCTAATCTGTAGCACTCGAGCCCTGTCCTTGACATTTTTGAGATGACGGGTGGGCGTGTCATTGGGGCCAGTGGCGGACAGTGTGTCAACATCTTTGCTCCGCTTGGGGGCGCTATCCTGTTTTCTTGTTTGCGTACCCCATTGTTTATCCCCATGGCAGCCCTGCACCGTCCACGTTCTGTCTTTCGTATGTAGTGTTTACTTCGTTTCTTTTGTTTGTATCCTTTTGTTTTGATATCCAATTTTATGTATTCATTGTAATTGTGTGTTTACGTACATTTGCCGAATAAAATATGTGAAAGTTAGTGACAGATCATCGCCACAAGTTTGATTTACTATTTTCTTACTTTTAGCAAATATCTTTGCTTTTTCTTAGCTTCCTTTTTGTCTCCCTTCTATGTGTATCCCTCACCCAGAAGCCAAGATGAGGTCTTGTGATCGGCGACTCTCATAAACAAAACCACCAGTTATTATTAGCTTTTTGGGATTACGGTGTCTGTACAGACTGAAGCACTTCGTCGTGGTGTCGCGTAAGAAAGGAAAACACATTAATTTGCTGTAGTGTTGTCTCAGTGTGATAATGTTTCTCATTCACCTTACAGTTTAAGCTAAATATGAAATAAGCAATGGGGTTTGTGATATTCAGTTTGTCGGGAAAGACTAAGAACAGTCTCAAAGTGCGTTTCTGGGGTCATCGATCGACCGTCCATAATAGGTACCTATCGATTATGGTCGGAAGCAGTTTTTATTAAAGAACTTTGGAAGCTGAAAATGTTTGTTACTCCAGACACCGGATACAAAAACAAACGCTGATGTAACGCACATGCAGGCACCAGATTTTTTCTCATTAATTTTGTATACGTGTTCAAAAATTTTGCACATGCAAAATGATCCAATATCAGGGTGAGAGAGCAGGTAGTGGTGGGCGCGTACTGCTCGACACCCTGGGGACGAGGCTGCAGTGCAGTGGCGTATTCAGAGGGGGGGGGGCACCTTGCCCCCCCCCGGCAGATTTTGTTTGACAATTGTTTTCAGTAAGTATGTCAATAAATGGGTAGAGAGTTCTGACATCAACCCCCAAAAAGGAAACCAGCTCAAAAACCATTACATTGCGCCGTGAAAATCGAGAGCGCCCCCATTTGGAAGATAGTACCAGCCCCCCACCCCCCCCCCCCGCTTTTTTATTTTACGGAGGCCAAGAGTCCGGAGAAAAAAACGTATCTACATTTCGGCGCGGATGTGCGGTTGCCCCCCCCCCCAACTCCGACATCAAAAGCTGGATACGCTACTGCTGCAGTGTCCCTTTAAAGCGTATCAAAAAGGTGTTTGCAAGAAAGCCAGTGCAATGTCCGATATTCTGTAAAGATAACCCTGAAATGTCGGCACACTGACTCACTCTTTTTGGATTGCAAGCCCCAAAACGTGCTCAATATCCGAGCACATCTAATCCGACAACCACTCCTGGAGATTAGCACACACCGCCAGGGATCTGTCATAGCCTTGATGACAGGCGGCAATTACTTGGCTCTACAGCCTATACGAGTCACTGACCATAATGCGCATGTGCAAGTCGTTCAACGGAATGGTTTTCCCTTCAAAGTAGATAATTCAGACCCCTGAATCGATTGGAGGGAACAAAGAAAAATGATACGAGTGGAACGTACACCATCCAGTATTGAAAACAAAACACCACCGTTATCAATTAGGCCACTTTTTCGGCCTCATTATGGTAATTGACTATATATGTACTTGATTACAGAAGAACATTTTGTTAATAGCCGGACGTCAATAATGTCACGACCGACCAATCAATCATTCCTTTATTACCATATCAGTACTCAATTCGACAACTTGTATTATCATAATCGACCTTATCACCGTTATAACTTATATCTATTATATATCGCAAAGGGTGAATTTTTTGTGAGTGTGTGCGTGTATTACATACAGCCAGAGGAGAACAAGGCAAAGCGAGCACAACAGATGCTTTGTTGTCCCCGAAAGCACATCGTTTTGGTTAAGAAAGGTCCTCGAAAGTCACAAGTATGCGTTCTTAGTATTATGGGAGTGCTCTATACAAAAAGTTAACAGTAACTATAACAAAAAAGTCATGTTTTGATATATCAACATAATTTAACAGAATATGTTTTATAGTTAATTTATATTGCAGTAATATATTCATGAAGTTGATTGATTTAAAAAAAAATCGTAGGACAATTAGGAAATAATCATCAGAAATCTAAACACCGTGTGGTCTTCAAACATACCAAATTAATAATGCATGACAGCCAACGTTGCAGATGCTTCCTTTTGGTCCACAGGAAACCGTATGAAATTGAATCAAATTCAAAAGAAATTAAAGATGTCTGCTATAATGATATGCAGAGTGTCTATATATAACTCTTTAATTTTCATCCATTTTCATTTTAGGTTTCAAGGTAATCTTTTAATTTAGGGGGATCAATTATTATGCACATGACATATAAAAAGGCATTTATATCTAAATTCAAAACCATTTAAAAATTTAAAACCACATCAGTTCAAAATTTTGACATGAAATTTGTTAATAATTCGAATAATATTGTGCAAATGTATTTCAAAACATATTACTTACTATTAAAGTTATTTACATTTTTTATGCTAACTTTGGCCGGGAACTCCTCCTGCCTTAAATGTGCGCTTAAGTGGCATATCAAATCATAACGACCTTCTGCCGGAAGCAAACTTTGCTTTACCTGCCCACGTCAATGGGACGTTAGCAGACTTGGTATTATTTTTGTTACATTAGTATTACACACTAACGTCCTTTTGTCGTGACAAAAAATGAAAAACCTCCTCCCGTCTTTTGTATTATGTTGATTACGTCAGAATGACGTAGCCACTTGTGGCAAAATGTATACCAAATGAAAGTAATTCCAATGCTCTATCGACTACTGAAAAATCCGATTTTGACATTTTGACCGATTTTTCATACTAACGACCTTTGTCCACACACCAGCACTCATTTGGCATAGAAATATTTGAAGCATACAATTTATGATGCCAAACAATTTTGGCTTCAGTTTGAAATCGTATTATATCGGGCAAAAATTGTACTCCAATAAGCAGGATTTAATGTGAGACGCGCACGTTGACCAATACCGGGAACTTTTGAAGAAGAAAAAGGCAATTTATACATTTTTTTCTATTTTGGGTGTTTTTGTCCAGCAATTTTCACAGTTTATACTAAGAATTTTTTGAAATGCGTTCATTTACAGGTATGCACCTAATGAATTAAAATGCCACCACTCACCCGAATTTAAGAAATCTAAAAAATTAGAATAGACGCCCTCGTCCTGTAAACTATTGTAAAACTCATTGCTAATTTTAAAAATGACATTGGATTGACGTATTATATGATTGAGACAGAATGATGTACAAAATCGCTGATATGATCATCCCAGTAATTTCGTTGTCAGCGGGCTACCCAACCTACCTATATTAAACACCAACTTTTTTTTTTAATAACTAGGCTATTATTATTTTTACGATTGTTATTTACAAAAGTGTTTCACCAACTGTCTTCCCTTGTTCTGTTTCGTCTAATTCAATCTCTTTGAAATCTGTTTTGACGATGCAGCGACAAAACAGTGCATAAAATCCCTGTCTGAACTCATCTAAGCGACCCCAGTAGATCAGTGGGTTGATCATAGCAGAAATGCAATACATCCAACCAGCAAACCAGTAAGCATCGAAGAAAATTGGGGATTCCAGATCTTTGGGTTCAGCAAATGCTATGACTCTGACGATGCTGTAAGGCATCCAACAGACGAAGCATGCCGCAAGGATTAGGACAAATGTGATCAACAACTTGCGGGTTTGACGGACTCGGGTCTTGGCCTGTATTGATTCTGCGCTAGCGGTGACGCCAGGGTTTGAGGCCATAGGGGGAGTATACATCTTGATCTTACGGAACACGACGATGTAAATTATCGCCGTGATTAGCCAAATAATGAAAACCGTCAAAGGTCGCACTAGCCCGTATATCCAAAACATTACTCCTGGAGATACAGTGAGCACGGGCAAAAGGTTCAGCAACAGAGAAACGGCCCAAATCAGGACACAAACTCCGAAAAGACGGCGTCCCGTGACCACTGCGTCGTAGCGAGATGGCGGCATGAGACTTAGTGCGAGGTAACGGTTTACAGCCACCGCGAAAATTGTCAAGATAGACACGATGTAACACGCCATCATGAGGGCAAAAACGGGAGAGTTCTCTGCCCAGGGAAACGATATCGCAAAGGCAGCAAAGCACAGATCTGCCAAAGCCAGATTATAAACGAATCCATAATATTTAATACGGAGTCGTTTGGTTCCAGCAAGAACTGCCAGTACCAGAATGTTCTCTAACACGGCTGCAACGGAAGTTATGGTCACAGCGTACCTCATCACTGTCACGAAGTTCTCAGACATGATTGCCAAGCGTCAGACAATTTGGCGAGGATCTCTGATGTGCAACTCAACTGAAATTAAAAAGTACAAACAGGCAGAAAACCCCATTAACATGAAACATCTCATTTACGAATCGTTTGGTACTTCACTGGGACTGACTGCATGCATACAATCAGTGGCAAAAAAAGAAAGAATGAACACACATGCGAAAAACGTTTGAAAATCGATGAAACTGAAATCTCGATTTACCTCTTACCACTGAATTCGATGAAACTGAATAAACTACACGACCGTTTGAAATTGAATGAGTCTCTTTAAGGAATGAAAGCTAATGTAGGGCATGCAGCTTTCAATTTCGAATGAATTTGAATACTGGTATTAAAATCGCGTGTCCATGTGCTCTTCAATAGATTCGGCTTTCAATTTTCAACTCATCTCACCCCCCCCCCCTTTGGACGTTTGCGACCCTATGAACTGTTTTGGGCACAAACACAACCACTTTGAGAGCATATACTGCTCCCGGTCCGTACATTATCGACGCTGATATGACCCTTGAAGATCAAAAACCTTGGCACTGTTATGGATAACAAATTGACTTGGAACCAAACACTCATACAATGTGCAGTAAAGCAAACATGCTTCACTTTTTACGTAAGCTCAGATCATTTTGTCTGTTCTCGTTTTTGTTCTGTTGAGGTCGAATAAATAATAATAATAACAATTTAATGTCTACCGGGATATCATGTTTTTGTTTTATCAAAGTGTCATTCAGGGAGTGATTACATCGTCATGCATTGTATAGTACAGTTGTCTTACTCACACAAATCGGAAGAAACTTCAGAGAATTACTAGGATGTAAATAATTGGCCTCAATGTTACAGAACTTCATGATATTTATGGAAAAGCTTTGCTAGCTAAACTTGAAGTGATCTGTGCAGACAAGACTCATCCGTTGAACTCGCTGATCATTTTCAGCAGATCAGGTAGAATTGTGCCATCACTAAAACGAACAAACCATCATAGATTATCGTTCTTACTAGTGCAATCCACCTTTGTAATGAAAGGCCTCCAAAGATAAGTTTTCAGTCCGCTTAATGGATTTTGGATGGGGGAGGGGAAATTGGGTTTGATTGAGTCCCTCAGTGATGTGAAATTATTTTCTATATCAGTCCATGAGTGAGCGATTTACCGTCATGTAACTGTATTTAACTTAAGCGTGTATGTTCGTATTTGTTTGTTGCTTTTCAAATTTTGTGTGTTTTATTTAATTCAATTTTTTTTTTAGCTCTCTCATGTTTACTGTTTTAAATATATACTTCAATGTATACTATATATATGTAACTTTTTACTGATTGCACATAGGAGATCATATCTTATGAAATGTTTTACATGACTAAGAAAATGAACTTTAATCTTGATCTTGAATCTGGATTGTTGGGCGGGAATCATCCCGCGAGAACGGAATTATTGTCAGTAATTGTACAGTTCAAATGCAATAACTTAGCACGAGCCGATTGTTTTCGTTCGATGGCTCATTCAAAAGTGAATAACTTTCCATTGCTAGGAAAAATATAGCAAATTAGAAAGGGATTTTATTTTGTTCTGGATGAAACTCGAAAACAGCACGGGGAACTCAACTTTCAAATGCGATGGTGTTACTTAAATTGACATAGTTTTTGTTGAAATAAGTTGACCGGGAAACCTATATCCCCCCCCCCCAAAAAAAACCCCCTACTATTGGCTCCCTAAAGACCCCAAATCCAAATTTCTACATACATTTCTAGAAGATAAGATCTTACAAATACAGATTAACAAAAGGAAATTATCCAAAAAAGGAAACTAGCCGTATCCTCTCTGAGTGATCCCCGTTTGCCATTTCCCAGGTGTGTATCGTAACTACGGGCGTGGTACGTCCCTGGCTGCATGGCATACGGGTTTATGGCTTCTGACCATAGCGCCCCTTTGAACAAAGATATTGACTAAATGGTGAACTGCCAACAAAGGGCTGGATAGCTCACTTGGTAGAGCACCGGAACGGTTATCTGGATGTCGCAGGTTCAAGTCCCGCTCCCGGACAATTTCTTTGTTCAACTTTTCAAAAAGGAAATTACCTTGTTTGCATAGTCTGTATAAAACAATGCCACGGACGAGAAACGCAATGACGGACAAGTATTTCAACTTACTATAAACTAACAGGACAATCTATTGTGGAATTTCAAGCGCTGTGTGTCCCCTTTTATGCATGGACGACTAAACTGCATACCCCAGGCTTGGGCCGGGGTCAAATGAATAGATGCACAAATAAGTATTGCGTGTATTCGCAAAGAAATTGCGATATTTCGCAAAAGCGCTGCGTATTTCACAAAATTATCTTAATTTGAAAACACATTGCGTTATTTTGCCAAACCAATGCGTTTTTCCGTATTAAAAACCTATTGCGTTTTTTGCGAAATTTCGCAAAACTAGTGCCTTATTTCGCAAAGGTTTTATTGCGTTATTTTGCAACAGTATTTCGTTAATTTACAACAGCAACTGTCGGGTTTACGTAGAAAAAAAATGTTCTTGGCAATTGAAATGTCAGTGGTCTACAACTGAGTACTTTCTCATTAATCGTCTTTTTGTCCCAGCAGTGGCGTATCGGGGAGTGAGGATACATGGAAGGTACACCTTGCCCGCTCGAGGCTTGTGCCCTTGTACATACGAAAGAGGACAGACACATGAAGGGAGAACAAAAAATACTTTTAGTTCTCCAGCGTTGGGTCTTTTGTTGAAAGCGGTCCTCTATCGTACGGTTATGTGCTTAGTCTATGGGAGAGTGTTATATTACAGGCACAAAGGGAAACACAAAGCATTGTCCTCGAGCGTATACAAATTCACGACTGTGTGTTCAAAAAATGGGGTTAGCAAAAGGAGCCATTTTTCATTAACCCCTCCCAATGCTAACTCTAACCATCTAACTCTAACCCTAACCCCTAACCCTAGCCCCAACCCTAAGGATTTGGGGGAACATCGGTATTGTAATGGGGAACATCGTTATAGACCCCTGCCTAAGCACGTCCCCAGTAAATTAGCTACCCCACCGGTTTCCAAAGGAAATACAGATTGGTAAAGACACTGCCAACTACTTCGATAGTTGGATTGATGAATTAGTAATTTAATTGTACTTACTTCAAAGGGTGATTTAGCGTTGGGATGAAGTGGACCTTCAAGATAAAGAAGCGTTCGATTCCACACAAATACAGGCTTATGAGTTTCTAATTCAAGACTGCTGCCTTGGATGAAGACAAAAGTAATGTGTCCGCGGTAGCCACCCATAATCCATCGATGAATACCTACAATATGTATGACAATGCTTGTAATGAAATTCCATCATTATCATGTTGCCATGTCAATAAAATTAATATTTCAATTAGAACAAGTACAGCATATGGGCGCATAATTCATGTTGCTTTACTCGAGACATGGAAAGCCTGGCCCTTGTGCTTTCTATCTGCAGCATAATTATACGGTTCCATTTTTACAGGTGTTTTTGCGCAACTACAAACTATTTATTCATCAAAACAACAAAACAATGATCCGATGCTTCATCCCCTTGTCAAAGAGAGGTTTGTGGCTCTTTGCACTCCAGGATTGCATGCACTGAGGGATGTCAGCTCTGAACCGATCTTTTAACTTAAATTTTTGAAAGAACAGGAAACAGAAACAAATTGGAAAATTCCGACCAATGTTATAGGCGAATGGGAAAAAAAGCAAAGTCGTGGGTATTATCTGGCCGTTTTTACGCAATACTTAAATTTGACATGGCGTCTCATGCACTTGTCGTGTCTTTATATGTTCCATTTTCAATAAGTCCCTTGTCGGTCATAAAGGGAACATAAATCCGAACCCCGAAGTACCGTGCGTTATGTATAGGCTGTCGCGTTGACAGTTCACTGCAGGGGCGTAAATCCCGGGGGGTGGGGGTATATATCCCCCCAGTTTTAGAGGGGGTGGGGGTGGGGATGGGCTATTGAATCATCCCCCCCCACTTTTTCGTGATGAAAAAAACAAAATGCGGATTTTGAGGTATTTTTCGAACATCCCAACAACCCAACTGTATTCAATAGCACTGAAAAGTGGAGAAACAAAGTACAAAAGCTTTTAAAATGCGCTGTTTTGGTGTAAGCGCGAGTATACATATTGATACACATCTATATCTTGAAGAGCGCCCCTATTGTATTGTGGTGTCCACCCCCCCCCCCCCTGCTTTTTGAATTTCCACGGCCGGGCAATTTTTGGATTTTGGTCATCCCCCCTCCCGCCGACACAGATTTACGCCATTGGTCCACTGTTTGATTCGAATACAAGGATTACCATTGCCTTTACAGTGCACACATCTTAGACAAGAGGGACTCTGAGCAGACTACATAGTAACTTTACTGACCCAATCTATTCAAATTTCAGCAGAAGACGTGGGTTGTGCAAACGTGGAGATTTCCTAAGCTGCATTGCATTTTTTAAGGGGGAAGTTTATTGAATAGACAGGCAGTAGCAGGTTGCATCTCTGCATCAGAACCAAGACTTGTTTAGGCTTTGCAGTCACTATTGAAAGCGGCTGCGGCGTATAGTGCTTTTCAGAAATCCATGCATGATTGTGCGAACTAACGCTCACGTTTTAAGATTGAAAAAAAAAACCTGGAAGATGGTCTTGCTTTTACGTGTAGTTTTTTTTAGTAGTCTACAGGACACTCTAAAATCTCATCAATCAATCATAACATCAAAGTAAAATAAAAGAAAGAAACTGGAATATCACGGCACTGCACTGTGCACGGAGAGAGTATTAGGTTTTGCCCTCGACTAGATTCAATTAAGCTAGAACTTTAGCGGAAGACGATTTTGTTTTTATTAGTAGTGGATCCTACATCCCTATCATTCCCATTGGGTTTGTACATAAACACACTTCATCTGATGACAATCTCCTCCAGAATAGAGAGAGAGAGAAAAAATAAATATTTCAATTTGCTGTAGGCGTGTAGATTTTCAGCTACGGTTAAGCCTAATATATACTCGGTTGTTGGATTAAAGAAATTAATTAACTGGTAAGGATTATGCGAAGGCAGCTTAATACATCACTTCGTTCCTACTGCAGACGAAATTGAGTAGGAATATCTAGGTTATCACTTACGTAGTTTCCCATGCCTGGGGTAAGTGAAGGGGACTAAATCGACATGTCCTCGAGCCTCGATCCCATCCATCTCATCACATCGCCTGAAGAATCAATTAGGATATGCGCTCTTAGATAAAGCCCCTTGCTATCCTTGTTCCCAGCGCTAGGGAGCTCCTTAGGTTTCCAGCTCGATAAATCTCGCGAGCCATTTGCGCCTTAAAACTTTCACCAGAGATCGGGTCATCGCATGGACTGAAATTAGGTCTGAACCCATCACAGACCATTTTTTTTCTACGATGCCATCTAACGTTCAGACGTGTTACTTTTCCATAGGCCTAATGGTGTTTCTTTGCAAACAAATTATTTGATATCTTAATCCTTGTCGTCCGTAGACTAGCAGGTTTTTCTTTATGGAATCGATCAGTTCTTGCCGGGTTTTCACGTCTCGAATTTCTACTGCGTGGCTTTTCATGTTACACCAGCGTTCTCGTATTTTTCAATTAAGGCCATCAGTTCAGGCAGGGAAGGGTGTTGAATTTGTGGGGGAAAAAATTGAGCAATCGCCAATATCTGTTTGTTATCTCTTGTTGATATTAGCGCAACTGGGGTCGACAATAAACAAAAAAAGGCCTTACCAAAACATTTCAAAGATTTCGGGAAGGTCGCCGTGGCTGTTTTGACTGAAAAACTTAGAATCATTATTAAATTATCAAAAATCTGAATTTTTGTTTGTTCACTTTTTACTTATTGAAATAGTTTGTTTGTGTTAATCATACATGAAGACAACTCATGATCTGCGCCAACGGAAAGAGCAACCTTTATTTACTATGAAATAATTAATTACAAATCATTAATCCTTTTTAAAGCTTAAAACTTATACAATGTACAGTTGGTCCAATACATAGGTTTTGATCATCCGACGATATTGTGTTGCATATAACTTAACATACGTAGACATGGTGGCACCAATATCGCTTTGAGTAAGCCCACAACATGCCTTTTGCCTTGCTCTTTGGCCTTACTATCAATCTTCAGACTGCTTGTAGGAAATAAAGGATTGCAGATATCACAAACGAGGTCAATCCTTAGGGATCAGGGGGTAATGGACTAGCAGATTATTAAATATATAGCCTTTCACGATGGACAAAGCATTATAATATCGGATACTTTTCAAAAGAAATGAACTTTCGATTCCTGAAATTGTATTACTTTAAATGTAAACCAGACTACTCGCAAGGCGAATCTGTTTATGTGCAAAACAACTCAAAATATAGAGCTGTGTTTTAGAGGGTTGGTGACGCTATTTTGAGCATGGGTGGGTAAGCACGTCTCTTTTGCGCGGGTCTTGAAAGGAGGAACATTCATGGGGCTAATGTACATGGGCGTCGCGAGGGGGGCAAGGGGGGGCGCTTGCCCCCCCTGGAAAAGCAAAAAAAAAAAAAAAGGAAGAAAAAGAAAAAAAAAAAAAGAAAGAAAAAGAGGCGCGAAGACAAAGTGGTGTAAATTTAATGAGTTGGGGGGGGGGCAAAATGTCCCTGCCCCCCTCTAAAACTGATAAATCGAGAATGTGTTGAGAAATACAAGCATTTTTTGGCAAAAAAACTTTTTGCCCCCCTCTAGAAAAAATCCTGGCGACGCCCATGCTAATGTACCTCTTGCCCCAACCCCCAACCCTCGCTACTTGTGGGTAAACGCCGCCGGAACTTGAATGACAGACAATGAGTTGTTTTTTTGGAAATTCGAGTAATTAATTTTTCCCGTTCAAAAACATTGGTGGTGCTGAACAGTAAACAACATACATCGGAATAAATTCACATTAATGAAACAGAATTGTTGGATTAAAATTGCTGTTATGCAGGATGGTCAATAAAAATCAGACCCATTTAATTTTGTTCGATGCCGGTGAGATTATCATATAATTAAACAGTATATGTAAAAAAAAAAAAAAAAAAAAAAAAAAAAGGCTTCGATATTGCCTATAGTCTCCCCTCAACTCTGTTATACTCATTGCAGGATGAAGAAGCCAAAATGGTATTCATATTTCTGAGGATATTATGTAGGCAGGCTTAATTGTACAGGTCCTAAGACCCGCATGTTCAACGTGTAATCTGCATTTTTGCTTTATGTGATGTCATGCATCATTTGGCAAATGTGGTATGCATATATTGTCTTTATTAGACTCTTGATTATACATTACGCTAATCCGATGCGGTTTGCGTAACATGATTTTTGTAACCTTATACATTATTTAGCAGTCTGCTATGCGAATATTTTATGTACCAGTTCGTTTATGATCATGTATACGAAATTGACTTTATTAAAAATGACAACAACTGTAACGATAACAATGCCTGTTATATCTGAGTTTTTGCGAATGGATTAATTTGTGCTATTTTTTCCTAAGATGTAAAACATTTTTGTTAAATCACGGTCCAGAGGTGCCCACAGTTACATATTGGTCACTTTATACATTTATGGTCCAAAGTGTGACATTTTTTTTGTCCCGATAATCTGTGATCTTTGTTATTGTCCATTTTCAATTATCATTAAATATAACTCAACTTCAATGTAGGCCTGTACGACTTGTGCAACTAGTCGACTAGTCGCCAATACTAAAAAGCATTGAGTATCAATTTCTAATTAGTCGACTATCTATCGCAACTAATATAGTCGCGACTGTTGAAATTCACTAGTTGCCCATTTTTTTGTATAGATAGTTTGCAATATTTAACCACTCTTGGAGAAAAGAGACAGAAAAATTCGGATTTTAAATCTGTAAAATGACCCATACATGTCTATATTTAAGCCAGCCTGCAAATAGGAAGCCCCAACCCTGGACATTTTCAAAGCTTATCTTAAAACCCATCTGCTCACTGCAAATGATATATAATGTTAGTGTTTTCCTCTGTTAATTGTTCAGCGCATTGGGACCCCGTGTAAAATGCGCTTTATAAGAATGGTTTATTATTATTAATAGTGTAATGCAGGCATAACGATCCCGTCACTCCAGGGCCCAATTTCATGGAGAAAATATCGCTCAACATTGTGTTGAGGGAAAAATTACAAAGAACGAAGCCACAAGCATTAAGTATGCTATGTGACACTCGCTTGCAGTTCCATGAAGTTAAGCAGGTCAACCATTATTGATTATTTTACGACAGAATGTGCAAAAAGCCGAGACAATGTGCAAAAAGTCGCGTTGCCGTCGTAGCAGCGGAAGATGCAAAACTCATCATGCTCGGCTAAATGGACTTCCTTCCATGAGACTTTTTTGTTCTAATCAGCTATATTGGGAATGGGATATGTAAGGCGATGTCAGCATAGGTCAAGGCCTTGTTATGCAGTTTCGATCGGTTCAGATTACCGGTGAGTCCATGCGTCTTTAGCCGACAGCTTGCCCCGACTTCGTGATTATACTGACACCTTTACATGTGTCTCATCGATCGGATCCTTCTGGGTTAATGGAATTATGAATTGTACGCCATTGCTTTTAGATTGACGTTTATCTGTTTCAAGAGTTGTATACAAACTTGCCTATCTTTCGAACTTGGCAAAAGTGGCATATGGGCTTCGATTGTTATTATCGTGAATTTATTTTGTGTGCGTCGGTGGTAGTACCTGTACATGGCTCCTTCTGGGGCAAAAAAAACACAATCTAACAAACGACCCCACAAGGAAGTCTTTAAAATCTATCTTCCCTATGAGGAAAACGCTATGGAGTTTGAGATTTCAATAGGAACAAAGGAGAACACAAGAAGGGAAAAGAAAGGTCGGAGTCCGCCCGATAGTCCGAAGGTTCTTTGGTCCGAAGGTTCGATAGTCCGAATGCACAAAATTTCCATAAGAAGGGGTTTGTTAGTCCGAAGATGAAATATTCGTTAATCCGAACATTTGATGCAATAGTCCAAAGGTTCATTAATCCCAAGGTTCATTAGTCACCGAAGGTTCAGTAGTCCGAATCGACAATAACATCCAATTGTCCAATTCGGATTATCGAACCTTATTGTCCAATCGGATTATCGAACCATATCGTCCATCCGGACTATCGGACCATATCGTCAATTCGGACATCACAGCCAGATGGACTTCCGAGGTACCTCCATTGTTGTCCCATTGTCCCTATTTCTAAAGAAGTCGTTGCGGGGTACCCTTTTTTCTAAAGATTTTATTTGTAGGGTACCTCGAGCAAAGGACAGGTACCCCACAAGTGGTCCCTGGTAAGGGCGGACTAACAAGCCTTCGGACTAATGACCCTTCGGACTAAAGAACCTTCGGACTATCGAACCTTCGGACTATCGGGCTGTAACCGAAAGGTCTTCCCCAGTGGTAGGCCTTTACAGTATGGAGCCCGGCAATTCGCTCTCGGGAAAATTCGGTTCCCCACAATTTTAACACCAGTTGGAGATTTGAAACAAAGAACGAAAGAAGGGAAGTAAAGATACTATTAACCTGAGACGTAACGACCATATGCTTTGTTTACATGTGCACTTTCTTAATGGAGCCAGGTGGAGACGGGAACCACAAATTAGTACCCGCATGTGTTGTTAAAGCGCGGTATTCATGTATTCGCATTCCACGACATTATACGAAATAGGTAATGGGTTCCCCGATAGCGGGCGAGCGGCGGAGCTAATATCATTCTTTAACTTGCTTATTAGGCTTAATCATTCCTTTTTTTTTAAGACAAATGGAAATGTTGTCGATGAATTTCACACATGTATGTTCTGGTTTAGTGCTTGCACGCATGCACAGTGTTTTGTGCAGCCTTCGTATTGTCCTGATCATTTTTACATTTGTGGAATGATAGCATGACAGACAGAACTATAGTTGAGGTTGTTCGGTACCATATACTGTACTAAGATAGCTATCACAAGTCAACAACAAAAACCTGAGAAAACAGGGATTTCGGCGTGTAATATTAATCATTTCCCTCCTAAAAAGTCCCTGGTCAGATTTAACTTGGCATCCGGGTTCTACTTAGCCTAATACTTTTCAGGCCGACTTAGGCTTACAATTTTGTGGGTAAACATATAAGATTTCAGAATCCAAAAGATCCAGGGAAGTTTCGTTTTAACCCGGAAATGTGCCAAATAAAACCGGGATTCCGGGACAATCTGACCAGTGACATTAGTGTATTAAAATATAATAAGTGCAAAGAGCACTCGTGGAATTGCCATCCGAATGTTAGTTATATAATTCTTAATCGGCCCTTCTAAGGGTTCATTAGCAAGGTCTGTCCTTTTGAACTTTTTACTGCGAAAGTCAAACTTTCGCGCAATATTCTGTGCCGCTCATCGGCCGTCGGGCTAACAGCAATATGAGAAGATATACACCCCGGTGGCCATGGCATAGTATCGGCAGTTTGAACGCACCTCTTGTGCATGGTTAGCGGACATTTTATCAGCAGTGTGCTTCACGATTATTTCAATTTCCCTGCTGTCATCCGTCAATTTCACGCAACTTACGATTCAATTGAGCTGCCAAGGTGCGGGGTTATTGATACATTAGCACGGGCAGTCGTGCGTTCTGGTACTTTATCGCAAATGCCTTTGATACTCAAGTGACAACCAAAACGCCTGAGTGCCGCGCGCCGTCAAAACAGGGAGGAAGTTGGGCGGGCGCGAACTATGTAGTTCGATTTATTCAGCTTTGCTCGAACGAAGTATGGATGGACTACTCTAGTCGACTATTTGGAACCGGAACACAGGCCAGGGTTGTATTATAATAATAGTAATAATAATAATAATCGGCATTTAAGAACGCTCTTATTAGTAAACTAACTTGTTCACAGCGCTTAAAAACCCGTGACTTGACCAAGTTGAAGACAAAAAAATTCTTTATACTGTGTTGCAAGAAGTAAAATCAGGCAATACAAAGAAAAACATATAAGGGTAACAAATTGTAAACATGCAGTTAACAAAGTCCACTAAAACACAGATAACACAGACATTGCCAAAGCAGGCAACAAAAGTTAAGAGTTTGTTGGGGTTTGTAAAGGCCGGTCGGACTTGGCCCCCTGTTCCAAATTCCTGGCTACGCCTGTGGTAAAGATGCTCTGATTACTTGACTCATTGAACTTTATGTACAGTTGTACTTTGTTTTCTTAACATTAATGGATAATCCAACTTCTGCTGATGCTTGTTCAACTTTGTGAAGTAGTTGCTGAGCTTGATCTCATTGGAGGTGAGCACGACATTATCAGCGAAATCCATATCAGTCATCATTCTAGCTTGATGCCTTCTTCTTCTTCTCTCGATTGTGAAGCCTAGATCTCGTTTCCTTTTTTAATAGCCTTTCTCATTACATAATCCAGGACGATCACAAATAAATAGGGCGCCTAGGATGTGTGTATGATCGAACCTTGCATACCTTTTGTGGACCTGTGAACAAACTGGTCCACGGGATGCAGGAAGTGTGAACGCTTTGTGGACCTGCACACGTTCTCTCTAGGTTCCCCCCTCTCTGGAAAGAAAACAGGTTTAGAGGCATTAGGCCCACAAAAAAAAAAATCTCCGGCTTCTGGTATGGAGCTTGCCCCAAATGTGGTTCGGCGACGCGGCTTTTTTTTTTTTTACCGTTTTTACCGTTTTTTTACCGTTTTTTTTCTCCTCCAAATATCGGCTGATGACTGCAAATGGTGCCCGATTAAACTTAGTGCAATTGTGACCTACTGAGGCAAAATGAGGAATGTCCCCAAAACCTTGTTTTGCGTAATAGAAGCCTGAAGTCGGATAAAGGCCTACGAGAAAAATCCTGTAGAAATCGATATTGATTGTTTTGTATTTTTGTGTACCCAAGGTATTCAAAATTCACACTATACGTTTTTGTTGTGAAAAATACCCACAAAAGTGAAACAACTGAAGAAGGTTTTTCACTGCCGATGGTTGCGCAATGCGTGTATTTTTTTCAAAGCCGTTTTTCTCGAAATGAGGTTAGAGAAACTTGGCAGGACACTGTTGAAGTTCCTGCGTCATATCTTTGGAATAAATTAAGCTACAGAAATAAATTTGGTTCCATTTAAAAGCGAATGATTTGCTCTTTAACAGGATGTACATAATTTGAAAAGTCAACGGTGGGGATTATTCCTCATTATGCTATGGCAGGTCACAAATATATATATGGGAGTCCAGAGAGGCCACATAAAGCTTATACTCGATCGTAACCCCATCTAAAAACACGTTAAAATTGTGCAGCAGCAGGATTCCAGTCAAACCAGTGAGTTTGGCGGTTTTGAGACATCATCTTTCATTGAAAAAAAAACTTTTTCATTTTGCCGACGCGCATGGCTACGGCGACGCGCGCGCATACCAAAAACCGGAGACTTTTTTTTGGGCCTTAGGTTTATCTGTCGCAAAATGAAGAGAAACACTCAAGGAAATCATAGTAAAAAAAATTGGTCGAAAGAGTGTTCATAGTGCAAGTAAAAAGGAGCATTTTTCTCCGGTTTTTCTTAACTACACGAATACAAAGGAATATCCACAGTAGGTAGGAAAGGGATGGGTGCTGGGGTGTGCGTGTGCGTCGGCATCTGATAACATAGGCCTACACTGTTAGAAATAACCTACCTGTATTTGATAATCGCCAAGTTAAAGTAAAAACAGCGAGCTTACCTATTTTGTTTACAAGTTGGATGTTTTGGCCACGTGGTGCTAACTTTCCGTCAGCAAACAGTATCTCTTGATTGTGATTGTTGAAGTGGTGACGTAAACCTTTAACGCGGGCAAACTAGCATGGCTAGTGTTTGGGTTGCCTGTCGGTTGTCCGTTGGTATGGCGTCACAGGTAACATTGTTCAGACATAAATTTGACACGGTGCAATTGCTTTGTACAATAGCGTGCACATTGAACAGGACCTCGTGGATGCACAAATTACGTGCATGTACGAATTTGTCTTGAATTTGAAAAAGGATTTATATAGCTAACCTCACTCTACATTAAGACGATCCTTGGCACCATTTGATGCCAACCAAAATTAAACAATGCGGCTTTGTATCCTACACATAGCTAATATCTAGTGAGAAATAAAGTGTGTTTCATAAAGTGTGTCCATAGATGACCTACTGATTCATTACTTTAAAAAAGTGGATGTTTTTTTAAACTGGAATGTTTAACTAAGAGAAACAGTCGTGGAGTGCGACTGTACATTGTTACGTTATGGCAGGCACCTCTACATGTCACTTGGTGGTCGGTCGGTCGGTCGATCTGTCTGTCCCCGAAGATTGACCCAAAAAATAACCAAAAATAATGACTTATTGACCAACTGCCATGCCATGGTCATAAAATGCACGCTTGCCGTCCATTTTCGGAACAGGGATTTTGTTTTAATCGATGCGCATGCGCGTTTATTTTGCACATGTCTGACCCCAAAATTGACCAAAATAAGCCCCATAAGTTTCCCACAAATATAACTACTAAATTCTAATTTAAAAAAATGAGTTACATATTTAACAAAAATTGTTTGTAACAATTCGGAAAGAAGTTTATGAAAAGTTTGTAAATGGAGGCAAAATATGTGCAGTAATGATATAGTCACGTGGTATTCATCACAAATCGCTATAAATCTAGGTATACATCTGAAGTATGGTGTTCCTTCCATAATGTGCCATCGGCGTCGCAATTTTCGACGTCGCATTTTTTTAAGCTCTGGCAGTGATCATTTTGATAAATTTCATGCAAAACTTTCGGCCAGAGCTTATTGTGCACTCGCACTTGTTTTTGTTTGAAAAGACCAAGAGTAATCAAGGATATCGTACGACTCGATGGCTATATTATTCACGCTGGTCAATGTGATTTAAACCGTGTTGACCTGCCGGAGACGAGATGTCGGAGCCACAATTAAAGAGACGGGCTTTGAAATTTTAATCAAGCATGGACGAATTTCGGATTAGCATCCACGCCGGAGCGCTGTGTGGGTAGCCACTGTATATGACATATGGCACCTTTTCTTATGTAATCCCAACCACAAAAGAGAGCACTGCGCTCCTATGGGTTTGCATTGTGAAGTCAGCACTAAAAGTAAGTCTGCGCCGGTCGCGCCATAAAATTTTATTTTGTGAATTTGAGTAGTTCTGAAATGTGGAGGTAGGTAGTCAACCAGTCTAGTCAGTATAGAGGTTACCGAACACTTCAGGTCATGGAGCTATTCTCAGATAGAGCCATGGGGATGAGACGAAGGAGGGCAAGCCATGGTAGGCCGCGTTCCACCATCATCATCATCTGAAACTTTTTGTTTTTCAATGTTATCATTCATTACAGTATGCACAATCATAGAAATTACAAAGAAATATATAAATATGATTTGAAAAATACTATGTACACAGCAACTTAAACAATAAAGAAGCAAAGTAAATGACAATATTTGGGTATAAGATGAAGCAAAAAAAAGCCCAGGTAACACCGATCTATGAAAACGGTTATAAGCATGACATACAACTATAGACCAACATCAGTTTTATCCACATTCTCAAAACTATTTGACAAGCTTATTTATAAACGATTAATATGTGTTATTAATGAACATTATATCCTCTCTGACTCACATTTGAATTTAGACAAAATCGCTCAACTGATTTAGCGAAATTGTATGTTGTTAGTAATTATGTAATGCCATTGATCATAATAATTTCTCCATAGGCATCTTTTGGAACTCATCAAACGATTTTGATACTGTCAATCACGATATTCTCTATTCAGTAAGTTATAACATTACGGTGTGCGTGGAACAGCCCTGGACCTACTGAAAAGTTATTTGTGTAACAGAAAGCAGTATGTGCCATTTAACTGTAAATGTAAATTCTATCAGTCGAGTCATTACGTGTGGGGTACCTTGTGTTTCGTGTTGGATCCTTTACTCTTCATTTTTATATCAATGATATATGTAATACCTCAAACGGTATAACAATTTGGTTTATTTGCCTATGATATAAGTCTGTTGTATACTCAAAAGAACGAAGCCTCAATGTGGAACTTGGAAAGATCAGTACATGGCTTTTAGCAAGCAAACTATGTATTAATGCCATCAAATCAAATTATACGACTTTTTGTGCCAGTAATTCAAGTACACACAATATTTTCCTTTGATTTTAAAATGATTCAAGGCTAAGCCAGGTTAAACTAAATTCCTAGGTATAACCATTGATGCAAATCTTATTTGGAAAAATCGTATTGGTGATCTAGCAACAAAAATGTCCAAGAATAATTATTGGTATATTGAATCGGTTAAAATAAGAAATATTTTATTAACAGTGGGTAATTCATTTGTTTTACCATATTCAATTAATCAATCTTGACTGGGGGTAGTTTATCAAATAAATGTAACAAATTACTCACTTTACAAAAACGGGCGATTCGTGTAATTTCGAATGCTGGTTAATATCATTCTACTCCATTATTGCTAATAAAATCTATTACAATGTATGTAATGACTTATATCGCCTTAATTTGGGGAAATGCATGTTTACGTTTAGGCATAATGTACTCCCTCCCTGTTTTAATTCTTGTTTTACCTTAACATCTAAAATTCATGTATATAATACTCGAAGCAGCGCTAGGGGAATTGTTTTAATCCAATTTAATAGAACGTCTTTGTCTAAAAACGGTTGTACATCAAGACATCTCATACTGGAATAGTTTAGATGGTTCTTTTATATCATTACCTTCTCTTTCTGTCTTTATAAAAAAAAACCTAAAGCTCGGTTCCTCGACTCATATTCACAAATTAAGGTGTCATTTGTGAGCTAATAATTTGGCCTTGTCTCACACTATAATTTGTGCTCTTATTGTGTTCTGTGTCCTATGTCTATATCATAGCACCTTGGTCGTATGTTTGTCTGTCCATAGAAAACCGTAGAAGTGAACTTCGTGTCTCGAATTTGGATCTAGAGTTTATGCACACGAATGAAATAAACTATAACGACTGAATACATCAAACATGAAAAAAAGTATGTCGAGTTCAGATTTTAGGGCTAAATGTGATAGCAGCAACTGACATGGAGATAGCAATTATTATTTTCGCAGTTTTGCAAACTAGCTACCTTAGTGAAAAAAATCGTGACACGGTGGACAAAAGCACATTTTTTTCACCAGAGCATCTCCATGGTATACCTTTTCGAAAAAAAAGTAGGATGCAAAAATTGGATGAAGGTAGGGGCAATATATGACGTCATTATGGCGTCATCAGCTAATTAGGCCTATTACATGAAATATATATACATTGATAATATCTTCAGAACTACAAACATCACAACAACAAATGTGGTATCAAATTAAAGGGGACCACAAGATCCTTCATTTGAGCGGTATGTCAGTGGGATGCATGGAATGTAGTAAAGGGTGTTGTTTTTTGTCAAAAAGACTTTTTTTTTTGTTTAAGGCTTGGTTTTTTGGCTAAAATCATGATTTTTGGTAGTCACTTGGGCACCTTGTTTAACATGTAAACCGTTCGTGTTATTGTGAGGTTTTGGGGTTTTTTAAGTCAGAGAGAAAGGTTCAAATTCTATGTCAAAAGAGTTTTTGTAATTGATTATTAGTATCTTAAATGTTTAAACTTTCAAAAGATAGGCGGGAAAAAAAACGTAACATAAATTTTAGGGTATGGGACAAAATGGGACATGAGATTTCCTGTATTACCCTGATAATACATAGTTTAGCTACCAGCAAATAGATGGTATACATTACTTTATCAATGCATGTCCAGTTTGAGGAGACTTTTAAATCAAGACTTCCAATAAATTATGCATGTTCTTTTTATATAACGAAAGTTAAAAAAAGTTTAAACTGTTGCGCAACACCCCACAAATAAAAGATTTCCATTTTGTATTCATTATGTTCAAACTGACTATGTGACAGTGTCCAAAGAAAAGGTTGACTGTTGAAACCAATGCATTTAGTTGTGAGACTCCTTTTTGCATCTCAAAGTGCCTGAAAATGTAACAAAAGTTGCAGTTTCAGAGCTGGAAGATCAACGATCGACATTGTCTTCGACTAACGGCAGCTCCAGGAGAAGAGCCGAGAGCAGAGACGACCGATGTACTGAACGCTGACCTAGCCGATGAAGGCCTTCGACCTTCGTCAGTAGAAGAGGCCTCTTCAGGCTACTGCAGAAGATTAAATGTCCCCAAGTCATTCGAAACATTCAACTACATTACCTTATCAGCATCGGACATGATGTGCACAACAGATGAGCACCGCCGAGGACCAGCCGAGGCCTTCACCACACTGGATGTGATCTGTCCGGATAGCAACACCTCTGCATCAAGGTTAACACAAACTCGAGTGCAAATACCTTACCAGTTCGAGAGAACATATATGAACATAGTGGATGCGCCAAATATACGGAGAAAAGTGGAGAAACCAACCCTCCCAACCCAGACCAGACTGAAGGCATATAACGTTTCCGGAATCATCTGCCATGCATGGTTTGATACACCTTATGTGTATACCAGCAGAATGACTGGCAACGTGAGAAGTTCCAAGTGGTCAATGTGCCAGGACCAGCTATCAATGGGCTCCCTACGAGCCGCACGTACCCTACGAGCCGCACCCTACACTTGGTGACAATCCACACTGGCACACAGCCCCCAAAGCCTCAGGCCCCCACAGGAACCAAAGGGCTGACCCTACCACTCCGGTGAGAGACATACAAGACCTGAAGGACCGGCTCCCAACGCAGTTTGACACCTTCGACGACATAGACGCGCGCTCTCACTGGGTCATACAAAAAGTCTCCCATCACACGGACGGTGCAGCTCAATCACAGCATCTGCCAAACAAGACGGCCCATTCAGGATGTGTCTGGATCCCAAGCAGCTAAACACACGCCTTAAAAGGTGTTTTCAAATGATCCCCACTCTTGAGGAGCTCAAGCCAGAATTTGCACCGGCAAAGTTCTTCTCCAAGCTAGACGTCAAAAGCAGGGTATTGGTCTGCCCATCTCGAGGAGTCTGAAGAGCAGCATTCGTCGCCCACCCATCGGCTTATCAGCAAGCCAATATTATAGTCCAACAAAATATTGATGGCGAAATAACCTAGGTGCCTTGATGCGTTGGAACAATCACCGTGACGACATTGCAGTATTCGGTCTCCCTTCGGGAGCATGACGAGCAACCGAACATCTCATCGCCGGTTCCTTGGCATAGTCAACATTGTCTCACACCACACTCCAAATTGCGCAGACAAAGTTGCTCCCTTCAGAGATCTACTTCGAAAAGATGCACCATATCTCTGGCAAGAGGACAATCAAGCTTCTTTTACGACCCTTAAAACACTCCATCTCAGTCCTGGCTACGATTCTCCGACCCACAGGTATAGAAACCGTCCTCAAAGTAGATGCATCTGAAAGAGGATTGGGTATCACCCAGGAAGGTAAACCCATCGCATTTTCCTCAAAGAGCCTATAGATCCTCTTCCCAGAGCATATTCTTGAATATCGAGAGGGAAGCTGTGGCACTGCTGCAACTTCATTCGGCTCCAACTTCATTGTTGTCACTGACCATTAAAACCATTGGTTACGATCTGGCGCAAAATCCTAGCCAGTACACCACACCGCTTGCAGCGTCTTAAGCTACAAGGATACGACTTCGACGATGTCTACAAACCTGGTGCTATGATGGTGATCGCAGATGCACTCGGCAGATTGCCCAACCCCTCTAAGCTCGACAACGTACCATGTGATGAATCTGTAACTGAGATACACTGGGATGGGCACCCGAATGTAACTTATGCTACTTTTTTGTCTGCCTATCTTTGGAATAAGTTTAAACATTTAAGATACCAATAATCAATTACAAAAACTCTTTTGGCATAGAATTTAAACCATTCTCTCTGACTTAAAAAACTCACAATACCACTTACGGTTTGCATGTTAAAACAAGGTGCCAGAATGATTACCTAAAATCCATGATTTTAGCACCAAAAAAGGTTTTTTGACCCAAAGAGTTTTGTTTTGACCAAAAAACCTTAACTACATTCCATTCCAATGACATACCACTCAAAAGAAAGATCTTGTCCCCTTTTATTTGATACCACATTTGTTGTTGTGATGCTTGTAGTTCTGAAGATATTATCAATGTATATTTTTGTCATTTAATAATTAGCTGTTGACGTCATAATAATAATGATAATAATAGTAATCGGCATTTAAGAACGCTCTTATTAGTAAACTAAATCACAGCGCTTACAGTATTATTATTACCGCTGATCATTGGGCCAATTAAACATTCCAAATACCATCTCAGCTCCCTGGGGAGTATACAGCTCGATGCTGCCTGTTAGGCGCAGGCAAGCTTATTCAATCACAATAACCACCTCTGCCCTCACAGGTACCCATTTACTCCTGGGTGGAGAGAAGCAACGAGTGACAAAGTGCCTTGCTCAAGGGCACACGCACCATGACCCCGGCTGGACTCGAACCCACAACCCACAGCTTTACCCACAGGCCATGAATCCAGTGCCCTTAACCACGAGGCCACATCACTCCAATGACGTCATATATTGCCCTTCCCATCATCCAATTTTTTGCATCCTACCTTTATTTTAAAAGGTTCACCATGGAGATGCTTTGATATAAAAAAAAAATGGTGCTTTTGTCCACCGTGTAACGATCCTTGGCATTTTTGTTACTAAGGTACCTCACTATTTAGAAAGGTTTGTTTTATTATATACTAGGCTACTGAATATTACAGATGAATGGTCGTGAACTAATATATTAGGAAGTGAATGTGCCGATTGTACTGTCAGTGAGAAAAACCAACACCTAGCTGATAGGGTAGGCTTAAGGGAACATGCAATATAACTCTCTTTATTTCATAGTATTTACAAAGGATAACACATTATCGAGACATTGATAATCTCTATGGTTTGATTATGCCCCGATATACGTCATGACAGCGCATTCAAGTATGACGGTCAGGAACACGGGTGGCGATCGGGGGGGGGGGGGCTCATGTTCCTCCTTATGTTTTTCCAGGGGACTCTGAAGAAATTTCTGCCCAACTAATGTAGGCCTATTAAAATGCAGATAGATTTTAATAAATATTCTTTTTTTTCTCAAATAAAGTGTTTTAGCTCTAATAACTCTTAGATAGTGCTCGTCCGATGACCATTTGAAGTAGCAACATTCACGTAAATGTAAATGCAACATTCACGATACTGCAAGGACTTTGCGTAAAAACCCGCATAATTATGTACATCTGTACATGCCAACCATACATTTGTTTAAGATGTCAATGTTGCGAACATAAATGTTTGAACAGCGCCCTCTAAAGGCGGAGTTGATTTCGCAGCGTATAGTATTTCGCTATCTTGACAAGAACTCGCCGCTTCCGGCCAAAAAAGTCAAAAGGGGTTGAGGAGGATGGGTACCATTTTCAGGGGCGATACATAACTCTAAAACGCCACCTGAACGGAATGTTAACTTCATCCAAAATGTGCATTATACATGTATAGGCCTATATAATATGATACCGTGTTTCTGCAATCGCGGCTCTCGTCAATACGATCGTTACGAGAATGTGACTTTAAACTAATAAGTTCTACACGAAGATGACCTTTTGACCGGTTACTAGAGGGAAAATGAAATCTCCAAGCCTGTTATCTCTGATTCTGCTTCCCTGGCTCGCTTTTGTGTGCTCCTTCCTTTTCTTTTCAAGGGATAATGATAAATGGATTGCCACGGAGTGAGGACATCTCCCGTGAAGCTCTGGCAACGAGATTGGCAAAACGTGCTGGTTAGTGACGGCCACAAGCTGCCATCTGACATGGGACTGACACCCCAAGATTAGTGATGTGGAATCCGGGCATCAAGTACATGGTCAGTAAACGCGCATTTAATCACGTCACGGTCCGTGTATTGGGTAAAAAATAATCACGACAACACGGCTTCAATGCTACACCGTTGAGGACTGGAAGTAAAATTATAACTGGCATCAGTTTATTTCCTCACTGAACATTAACAATTATTTCATCAGTTAAGACATGTGACTAGTATATGACCATCAACCTGCAAATAGATGCGCTTAAATCGTCTCACTCAACAGAGGACATATTTTGTTTATTAAAAAAAACCGTGGAAGTATGGTTATTGTCAAAGAAGGGAATTTGTACCGTTCACAAAAGCCTAGTTTTTTGGTTCAACATTTATGTGTACTGTAACAGTTGTAGCATGTTTGGCAAAGCGATATTTTCAACTGGTATTTGAGCTTGCTTCTATTCAGTTAAGTAACCCATGCAATTTGTTGAAATGCAACGTGGATTTACTGATGGACGTATCACATTGTTTAAATCTGAATTCCCACGCAGTAAAACGATCGTGCAACATTAAGAACAGCACGTAAGCAATAATGTAGAGTACCTATCCGCGCAGATCACTCTATATCGATATGTTCTCACTGGCAACCGATAGTCCTAGTATGTCTATAACTTCTCTGTTGCAGGGTACCAAGCAGTTTTTATCTATTAAAAGAAGTAGTGTAATAACTCGTGGATTGTAGAAGATTGAATCGCGTAGAGAAAGATCGCAAGTTAGAGCATAAGGCTTTGCCGCGCTCTCTGTGCTAGGTCGGACGACCTGCGCAGGTAGCCTTTGCACTTCCACGCACGCATTAGTTGAGTTTGGTGCTATCTACAGTAGACAGTTTATGCTCACATGCGTCATTATGTGGCGATACCTGTGAGCGCGTTAACCCAGGGCGCCTTCTTTAGTACATGCGGATCGAAATATAGTGTGACGCCGCTAGGCTGATTGGCCACACAACGAGACCCCGAGCCGGACTGACTACAGGAGGAAATAAACTTCGTACTGGCTAGTGATGATGGATCTTTGTGGACCACTTCTCGTTTTCACCCGAGTATTGCTACGACAATGTCCGCAGAAAAATTAATCGAAATAAATCTGCGACATCTCTTGAATGACAAATGTGAGATGGATAGTTGTCACTTGATAGCATGATCCCCCTCGGAGTCGTATACGTGAGTTTCGTTTGAATCTGGTGTGGGCGTCTGAAATTAGCTCTTGTCCAGTGGAAATTGCCCTTCCCCTCTTCACTATCTAAGTATATCTGGTCTTTCGTGTGGAGTGTTTTCGTTGGCTGTGAGCTTGGCATTTGGTTGAAGTGGGGTGCCGTCAGTCAGTCCCACGGCACTGGGACAAGAACGCTGACACGAATCTAAAACAGCCCCTTCCGGTCATCAATACACCCAAACTGACCCAGTGGCATTGAATTGAGAGTCTAGACAACCCTGGTAGAGGCAGGGAAGAAATTTCATCCGCCAAGATCGAAAAAAGGCTGACAAGAAAGGAAAGAGGGAGACGATTCTTCAAATGTGCGCCTGTTGCTTGGGCTCATATCTTATGAAACCTTACACCGAATTGATAGACTAGCAGTAATTTGCCGAGCAGGCCTCCATTCAACCCGTAGCCTTATTTTTGTTTCTGGTCGTGTAGTTGGCCTGGAGACAGCGCAAGTCATTAAGCAAGGAGACCTTATAACCTCGACGCCAGGGATCGCAGTCGAACTCGTCATACACGAGGTACACTCGAAAGAACGGGCTCTGCTCTTTTGGTTTGTTGGTACGTGAGTCTGAGACACCTGTTTTGTATGTCCAAGATAACTTCTGCCAACAAACCCACGATGGTGTCATCTCAATTCTGTCTCACCTACAGCCTCATCATCACCTATCTTCCCGTCGTCATCTTTCTCTTTCATACCAAGGATGTCCTGTCCTCCAAGCTCGAGAGTGTCCGTGTGGCTGTGGTGTCCGACGATGCCACCAACTTTTCCCTCTTCCATGACCAAGTCTTGACAGCAATCCAGGAAGTGAATGCTACCGAGTCAGGTATGGCTTTGCACCTTGGTCCTGTCGTGCTATCTTCTCATCCCAACCCTATGGACGTGTACCGACAGACTTGTAACCAACTGGCTGGTACCGACGTATCTGCCGTGGTGGTACAAGCGGATGAGCGAACCCAGTTCAGTCTTTCGGTTGCCGGTGGGTTTCTGGGAGTTCCAGTAATTGGCCTAGGCAATCGGGCTTTTGCGTTCTCCAACAAGGTAAGTGGGATGCTAAAAGACCACAAGGGATGATTTCTTTTAAGTTTGCTCATGTAGGTTTAAGTTAAGGATCCGTGACATAATTTCAAAGTTACTCAGAACTATGTTCAGTTTCTCAAAGAGAAAAAAAGGAACTGTTGTCGCACACATTTTATAAGAATGTAAACATAAAAAAAATAATATAATAAAACAAAAATCTGCATGAAAAGGTCATTTTTTCGGTATAAAAATAATCAATGTATAATTTCTTGGCTATCTTAGTCGAAAGAGACCATCCTGACATTAAAATACATTTTTTTAAACCAAAGACGAATTTGTTTTATTTATTAGTTTATTTTTTACCAGTAGGTAATGCAGTTGTGTAATATTGCATCAATTCCTACTTGCGTCCCAAAAAGTCTCCTAATTTGCTATTAAAATGTAACACATGGATCCCCTTATACTCAGAGTAATGAACTGTAGGTTTAAGCCCCCAAAAGCAAATACATTTATTTTTTTTGCGATGAGAATCCACCGTTGCCAACTGGTTTTCAATGCAATACAACTGTCACGTACACAAAATAATGGCTTTCGTGAATTTGATTCGAAGAGTAGTCAACTAAGTTCGTAAAAAATAAATACATAGACAACGAGTGAGAGTCAACTAACGCGACTGAGAGTCAACTAACACGAGATCAACAGTGATATTCCACTTCAGTTGTATAGTTTGCTTCAACAAAAACGGCTACATTTATAATATTATAATGATTCTGCTTTTGATTCCAGAGTTTGACCAATTAAAAAAAAACTACGTCCCAATAGCCTATAATGCTTGGACGGACACGAAGTGAAGTGTTTTCCCATCCCTATCGAAGAGAAGAAACACCGTTTACAATTTATGCAAATACTTGCGGGGCTCCACGGGATTTGATAAGGAGTTACATTGCTTCTGTCGGTCTGTTGGCCGGGTACCAATCTGCATGATGATCACCCGAAAGTAGGTTTCCGATGAATTATGTATAGAATGGTAATTAAGTTTCATAAGTCTCCAATTATTCCCTTCTGAAACATAAATTATTGTTCTGGTCGGCTTGAACCCTAATAACGGACGCTTGTTGTCAGTTAATTGGATGTTTAATTTCCACTCAATTCTTTCTGAATTGATCAAGTAATTATCACTCTACTTCGATTTTCATTAGTCAACCATCAAGAATAGGCCTACTTTCCGAAGAGTGTGACCCAACCCAGCACCGTATCGACGTGGATTTACACGATCGCTCCCAGGTTATGCAGTCCACGCCAATATGCGTAAAATATCCGATTTTGTTTCATGATCTTATCTGCATCGCCTGACAAACGGATAGAGTTGCTCAGCTCCCTGTAGTTTATCCGTCACATATTGACCGAATACTCAAGGTGCACCGTGCATTAGTAATGGAAAGCGACAAACTGATGAAGACGAACAAAGTCAAGGGGCATTCATGTTTTGAAATTAGTGTACCACTCAATGGCGGATCCATTTTCAAAGAGGGTTAGGGTGGCTGAGGCGTTGAAGGTAACATACATAGACCAGAGGCCTTAAGCACCGAACTGTCACTTGCTAAACTGTAGGACGTTGTTTGAGGAGAGAAAATCTGGTGTTCTCTTCCAGTAATATGTAAATGATAAACATATGTCAGACGGAAGGGTGGGGTGTCGTAGCTATCCAATCGCCCCCTCCCCAAATCAGCCCTTGCTTCTCATAAGTGATATGATAATGTAACAAGTACTTATTTGGATTCGAATAATACCAATACTGTCATGATCATTTTCTTACAACCACTTTATATTTTGTTACCTAAAACGCAAACTTAGCAGAGTAACTACGATGTTATTTCAGATTGTTATATCAGATAAACTCGATGTGCGCAATTCCAGTACTGTTTTTGAAGATTAGGGAAGCTTTATTCATATGAATATAAAATATATCTCGCGCATCCAAGTGATCCAAACCAATAGGCAATAATAAAGAACTTCAAGATAGCAACAGCGCGAAATCAAGAGTCAGATATACCTTAATTAATTAAGACAATCGTCAAAACATTCATTAACTAACATTAGGTTATACTTGTATAAAAAAAATACAATATGAAGATTCACTACAGTGAAACTGTTCTCCATGCATGTTTCCCCAGTTTTACATACAATTTTAGTATCAATCGGATTATACACGTAATGTAATCCTAAACAAATTAGTATTCATCTCCGAACTATTCATAAGTATGTGGCTTTACATTTCGGATGGCGTTGCCCGAAGCTTGGAAGCAACTTATGTCCAGCGGAAACAACGAACAGTGGAGATCGGTTTCCTTACAGGATCAAGCGGAATCAGAAGTCCAACCATCATGGACAATTATCTGGCTTTCAAAATTGCCATGATTGGTACCTGAGGCCGTATACGTGAGCGTGTCTGTCTCAGACTTGGGCAGGGGATCGGGAGAGTCTTGCTGCACTAAGCCTGCACTAATCACGTACATCGTGTCAACCCGGGAACAACACAGCACGTAGGGCCCTATTGCGTATTGTGACGGGTTTCAGTCGATAGAGCCATGAATTCATCACACAGAACGACTCTGTACCGTCATTACTCTTAATGGCTGCTGGATTACAATATGCATGATCCTTTGAAAATATGAAAATAGAATCATTGTACAGAAGAGGTAACATCTGGTCGGGTTCAGAGCCTTTGCATGCACAAAGACCTCATTGTCATCTTTCGTTTAAACTGGAATTTATGATAATTACGAAGCTTAATATTACAATATTCAAGATAGCTATATGACATTGAAACAGGCGCTCTGCGCCTTCGACAAATTCAAACGTTTCATAATTCATTGCCTCGTTGAATTGAATCGGACCGTTGAATGTTTTAGCTCCAAATCATTGCAAAGAAAATGACAAAATAAGTCATTTCAATTGTTTTCTAACCACGAATACATTATAATCATATTAATAATGTATAAAAGCAGCAATTCTTCAGAGCATCAATGACAATATGAGTTGCAAGCATGGAGAATCATGAGGTATACTGATGAGATACTTAGAGAGATGTGTTTTGTAGCTTGAGCCAATTTTAAGGGTCACTTTATTATCTGCCTGACCAACTGAGTCACCGACTGACTGACTAACTGAAGCACCGAGTATATCTTTTGTCTTAAGGCTGGACTAGGCAAGCCTTGTCTAGTTTAAGAGGTGGGCAAACGGAACCTCAAAATATTATGAATATGAAATCGGGCCACAGAGCTTAAACGAGTATCATCTACGCGTGAAACTGAATGACACTTGTTTCTGCTCCCCGTCTGACAGTGTTTTTCTTCTAAGATTTTACTCTCAATTGGTTAACTTTGTGAATTCAGTTTCTCTGCATTTGATACCATTTGTGGTTATTCTGTTTGGTGAATATGTCCCACAAAGTGCATATTGAATGAATTTCTAAATGCATACTACACTACACTAGTGTTAGGTTAGGGTTAAAGTTAGGGTTAGGGTAAGGGTATAGGGTTAGTACATGTATGTACCGTTATATACATAAATGCATACTGCAATGTGACTGAAAGCAATGTCTTTGTCAGGACGTTACACGCAACCTGGAAGGGTACTTTTACCCGAAAGTAGCACAGCCTTTGAGAAATGTTTACTATAATACGTTAAAGGGGTTGACAACATTTTGTGTCATGCCGTGTTGGCACAATAACATGATTTCTGCCAATTCATAGAGTTACCTATATAGGAGCAGGTTCGCTGTAATTCCCCGCCTTCATTCCATGATTTCCCACTGGAAATCTGGTCTTAGCTCTGAGTATTATCCATTGTCGACTCATACAAGCAGCAGCTAGATTATCAAGAACTAAAATGGTAGGTTTTTGGAACATGGGATTCGGACATTAGAGACTTAGACGCCTAACCTTATCTTGACCGTTGCATTTTTTTTGTCACCTCATGACAACGCGAAGATATATGCACACACTGTTCGGCTTCGTCAAAATATCCATGTTCATTTAGGCTGATTTTCCAAAAAAGTGTCAAAAATTGTTGGTTAGGTAGGCCTACTATTCTATAATTTGGCTTCATTTGCATGATTGCCACCACAACGGAAATTCATTTTTGATAACAATATTTTTGGCATAAATTCTACATTTTTTTTATCAAATTCTTTCAAAATTTAGTACCAATTTGAAAAGCCAGTATACAAAAGATTTCTTAAACATTGGAAATTTCGACAGACAAGATCAGCATTATACACGGCGCTATACCTACTTCCGTATATTCGTTGATAATGGTAAAATGGTAAAATGGTTTGGATTTTCTAATGCAAGAGCTTAAAATGTAGGCCCTACCACACAATAAAGACAATCATGCAGAACTGCTAAAAAAAACCCGGCTTTCTGCGTCATTAGGGCCATTTTGTAACTCGAGATCGACAGTAGTTAGTCGGAGGTGAATACTAGATAGATTTGGGAACAGGATAATGTATGTTTTCATACAAAATAGTACGATCGTTATGATACTGACTCTTAATCAAAGTTAATATAAGTTTTAAAATATTTGCTGGAGCGTTCTGGAGAGATACAAAAATGTATATATAAAAACTTTCCACATGACTTTGTGTCCCAAGTCCGATAGATAGGATTAAAAAGACTGTTTTGCTGGGAATCTCAGGCCCGTATTTGCCATAGGCCTACCAACTGACAGGTTTTGGTAATAGACTTTCTGTCAATGTTCGTTCTTCTGCTGGTTTGCCTTCTGCAGTGATTGTTTTCCACGGTGAATTTCCTCCAGTCCTCTTATCTCCTATTAAAGAAAGCTTTATTCAGCCGTATTCATCAATTAAAAACCTCAATTGATATATGTAGCATAAGTTTCCATCCTCATATCCTCATGATTCCATTGTGTTATTGTTTCTCACCGTCGCCTGCTGTGCAGGCTTAATCAAACCTCTAGTGTATAGGACATCCTGACAATCACACAGTTCCCTTCATTCTGGACGGAGATTCAGGTGATGTTAATGCATGACGAGGTTCCTTTGATACACTTGATTACAAGGAAAATGTAGGTTAACGCTGATGAGTATTTTCTTAGCCTTGCCAGGCGTTGGGATAATCCTGTCCCATGCGTGTAAACTAAACGTGAACAAACGCGGGAAGGAAGACGACAACGCGGGAAGGATGGTAAAGGTCAGGATGACAACAAGTGACTGGGTTAAAAAGAGAAGTAGTCTGGTTCCCTGACCTGACGATTCCCCGACGCCTTGACGTCTAAATTGTAGGCCAGGTAACCGCCACCAAAATGGCCCTTTTTCAAAGCTCGGCTCCGTTTCCGGTTTGGATTTATCATTAACAGCTTTTAATATCCGATCAAATTTAAAAAAAAAATCCCTTGCTTCATATATATCATACAGTTTGATATTTCTGTAAAAAAACATTGACTAATGTTGACCTTGAATGTTCAAAGTTAGGGACCCAAATAGCAGGCGAAGCCGAAGTTGAGACGACGCTGAGTTTTGTAACCGTCGTCAGATTCGTTATAGGCCTAGTATATGATGCAGCAAAGCTCGCTCCTCGTAAGATCTGAGTGCATATACGTAATGCACAATGTTGTCATTGAATTTCAAAGTTTTTTTTAATGCAAGCAATGAATATTTATTACCAACTCATTTTTAAAAGTGTTATTAAGCCTGGCAGGGTAATTAAAACCTATTTTATACCCGGAAATAGCCAGGCGCAATCCGAGATTGTCGATGAAATACATTCGGCAAACGTCGGACATTTTCGGAAACGAGAGGCATTCCTCCCGTTTTGGTCACGTGCTGTGGCGGTTACCTGAACTAAGATTCATCAGAAATAGTCAGAATATTTTGGTCTGGGAACCAGACTAAAACAGAAGCTGACAAATGCGTCAAATCAAAAATATATTGCGAACAAGTTCAATTAATTTGAGGATGTTCGGGATAGGTCTGGGATGGAGGTTGCCAACGGTCACATCAAGAAATCCTGAAGGATACGTCATGATAAAGAAAATAGGAAACAGATATGTTGTAATACGGTAAGTCTTATTCCGCTGTTATGCCTGCCGTGGATTCGATTTATTTTGACTAAGAAAAAGAGGCGGAAACTATCTGCGTATTATTATCTGCAATACTTTGAACCTTACGCCGCTGCGGTCAGTGCCGGTTTAATGATTACCCCCCTGTAATTTATTACTGTTTGTAATATTAATTATGATTGTTGAATTTGAATCCGACGTAATAATGACCGATGCTTCTCAAAATTTCTGACGGTAGGTGTGATTTGAACCTAAAGACAGAACCCTACAGCAGCCCATGCGAAGCATTCGCCACGTCCGTTTGCCGCCTTTTTCTGTAGTGCAACACACAAAATAACACCTGGCAATATACACTCAGTCCTTTACATGTAAATGTATGTCCTTGTCAGGCCATTAGGTTTCTGTGGATGTCATCCTTAATGGGTATATAATGGCAGGAGAATTGTGTGGGTCGAACATTTAATGAAAAACCTCCCTTACTCACCGACCGTGTAAAATCTCGTATAATCTCGCTTGGGTGAATTTAGCTGCTTGGTCCATATTGCGATTACTTCTACACGTGCGGAGTCTCAAAATGCAGTCTGCTTCTCCATCGGGGCGGATGTAGCTTTCAGGAAACGCATGAAGACGGGGGGTTGATATTTGAGTGATGGCGTTCCTCTGCTATAGGGGGGTCCGGGGCATGTCCCGTCCCCCACTCTAAGGCAATTCGAGAATAAATTTAGGAACTTTTAGTCAAATTTTTATTATTTTGAGCCCATTTCACTAGTATCATAAACCTATTTCAGCGGCTGAACGGGGCAAACACCCTCTCCCCTCTCAGATCCGCTACTGTTGTCCCATTTTTGCATGATTGTTCTCTTGTTATGTTTTTGTGACTGTTTAGAGTAAAATTAATAAAAGCAAATTTGGTTGTTGGGATGGGCAAGTTAAGTCGTGTTGGTACGTTTATGCTGGTCTGATTATCCTAACCCGAGATGTAGATGGTCTGAACAATAATTTGAGCATTATCTCGACATTATTGGTCTGCCGTGTTATGCTCTAACCATGCGCACATGCCTTTGACTGATCAATCAACCAGTTTTCTGACTGCGCAAAAAGTTTGACCCAATTCGGTCCAATTTAATAACCATTGTGGACCTAGTATTCCGAGCCATAACTAAATAATTGACATGTTTTCAAGCGGGTTCAAGTCTCAGTAAGTACTGATAATAAAGACACTCATGAGCTACATCAAATAGCTCCAAATTGAAGGGGAAAATGAAGTGGAAAACGTCAGATTATTCAATCTCCTTTTTAAAATTCTTTAAGGTTAACGGGTCAGTTTTACCCATCATTTTGGTAAGTAGGTGGACTAAGGAATTCGGGCCCGATTCCCTATAATGAATTACATGGAACCATGTTGTGTTTTTGTATTCTTGATTTCTGTTGATCGTTGTCTATTGCAATAATGATTTGCATGTTTCGGAATTTCTATGAACGTAATTCTAGTTAACAAACGACGTTTGAAAAAACGTTTTAAACGATATACTGCAAACTGCTATGCTCCAGTTGATAGTGATTGGGTATTATTTCATTTGCAAACATTCCTTCAGGCCCGAAATAATTACCCTTTTTATTCGAACCGCGCGAGGTCCTGTTTTTCATTGTCCAAGTAACATGTCTTTCTCAGTGCTGTGGTACTCCTTTACATCGTATTAACCAAACAAAATAATGGTAAGGAAAACTGGAGGGAAATGTAGAACTGTCGATCGTTGAGCACACTTCATTGAGTTCAGTTTACCGCAAATATCGCCGAATTCACCTCTCTTTGAGGTAACTCTACCGCAGCTTTCACTTATTCGTTTACCTGTGTACCTTTTTAGTGGGCGATCTATAAATAAAAGCCAGGCCAATCGATAGTGTTACTGAAAGCCTTGCTCTAAAGCCTCTCCTTGCTGCATTTTATTTCAGAATGACGTGTTAAGTATTAGACTGGATTTTGGGCCGTCGATCACAGTCATGACAACCAGCTTGCAGAAAGACGATTTGGTACGCTGTAAAAAGCGCATATATGCAGAGACTCAAAACAATCAGGGTAAATATAGGCATATATGTGAAAGTAACGCCCCACAAAGAGTCTCCACTGTAAACAGGTGTATTTCATAAGAACACCTTTGCCATCCCTGTCCCTTTTTAAAACGAAAAATACTGTGCCTATGCATCATACTGAGCCGTACAATAAAGCGCAATTGTCCTCAGTTCTTGTAGCGAGCCCACAGTAGAGGCTTTATATATACAATGTACTTGCATGTACAATGAATTATCTAATAAATTATTTCTTTTCTGTCGCATTACGTTTGAAACACGGGTTTCACTGTGTAGCCTACAGCTGTAACACACAATAAAAAAACAAAGGAAACGTGACATGCAATTTAGTAACACATTTATCTTGTAAAAATGATGAACCCCCTGAAAAAAAGTCCTGAATGCTTCTGACAGTTGTAAATGCCGTTGTTTAAGTAACTGAGTCCTACATTATGGTTTAAATCCATGTCTTTAAACACAATTATGATTTCTGGGTTGGAGTAATTTCTCTTTTGAAATAAAACTAACATTTATTGCATATCTGAATACTATCTCCTCTTCTAGATCTTTTTGATAACCCCCTCTAAGTGTACCCCTGACGATTCTATATAGTTGCTTTGTCGTATTCCTCCCTGTGCAGCCCCTTTGGCGAGGGACATCTAGACGGGGACTGTTGTTGGCTATCAGTACGATCAGGCGTTTAGTTCTCAACCGCTTTGCTCTTACAAATATAAATGCTCTTTCTCTCTGTCTCCCTTCCTTTCATTTCCCTCGTCTTTTCAAAAAGCCAGCATCTTAAGATTGTACTCAACGTTGTCTATTTGACGCTTATAGCTGATCATATCTTGCACTTTAGCGCACCTCGGGTAGCGGGTGTAAACATAGCTAGGCAATTTCCAAGAGGGTTGAACGACCATTTCCTTTCACGAGAGCGCACCCGGACTTATAAGACATTCCGGCTTTGAATGTTGCATCTGCCAGTACTAAAGTTAAATACACGCTCCTGCTTTTACGTAAAGCTTAGGGGGGGGGGGGGAACTACTCGCTAATTTGACTTCAGTATTCTTTCTTAAACGGACTCAAAAATACAACATATTAAAAAGTCATATATTTGTTCGTAATTTGAATACAATCCCTTGTAGCTGTTCAAAATAAAAACGTGAACGTCACGTGAAGTCAAGACGCCACACGTAACGCGATTCGCCATAACGTCATGCTGAGATGGTTTGTGAATTAAACTTTGCACAAACTAATTGAGCATGATGGCTTCGCAGACATATCCCACTGTACTAGCATCTATAGGCAATCACTAACCACTGATCTCCATGTAAACAATCTGGATAGCTCGTTTGCCATTCAAAGCTGTTCAAATAAGTGAAGCCACGCACTGTTTCCCGATACGTCTATTCGAATTTGGGGAGGGAACCAGTCTCAACCACTCCCATCGTTAAAAAATATATTTATAATAGAACCATCTTGAAGCATACGAAATATTTTTTTTTCTAAGCAGAAAATTTATATAAAACATAGTTTGTTTTCATTGTAATTTTTTTAGCCCAGAACATTTACCTGTCAATTAAATAACATATCTTTCGTGACAATTCAATTGTTCATGGAGTGGTAATATGACGGATGGAGACTTCACTTCTAACCGCTGATGGGCTATCCAGATTACACTAAATCATTGAGAGTTGTTTCCGATAATTATTACTATCAGGCGCATTTTGAACGATGCGTTTTTTTAAAGCTGCAAGCTGACTGTAACATGTAACTTCTATGATCAGACTAATATAGTCTGCAAAATGGAAAGGGAATACCAATAGGCAGTAAAGTCAGCACTAACTGTTAACACGTAATGCACGTTGAAATTTAAGTGCAATTGAAATTTAAGTGCACGATACAAATTGCGTTAAGGAATCATAAAAGAGGAAACGAGTGACCGTACCTGGGTAAAAAGTTGGGACCAACGTTTAACATCAACGAGATTTAGATATTGAACATAAAATGACGTAAGCTACCATTTTTGTTGCTACTGAAGATCAGCCATTATGACAATAAAAGTTAGATCTATACGCATACCTGCGAAATACAAACCCGTTACTCTTAATTAATTGAATATTGAAATAACCCATGTTAGGTAGAGATCTGTAACAAGGAAAGCATCTACGAAACATGTCCACCACTCACAGCAATACTTGACGGCGTCTTTGTAGAAATTTCTAAGCTGTTTTATCTTATGATCTTTATACCCCAGCCTGTAGTAAGCTTCAATATTAATCAAGATAATGTATAGGTCTACTCTATACAGCACAGCATACGCACCGACAAGGTAAATGGCTGCAACAAAGATTCGTATCTATCTCCTCGACCTCATGAATGAGTGCCGTAGTGATTCACTATTAGGCCTATCATACAGAAGAGAAACGTGATGACAAGATGAAGAATAGAAAAGCAGTTCACTATGAAAGTCTGGTGCATCTTTTATCATAGGTCAAAAGGTTGACTTTCTATCGTCATATTTTCAATGATAATTAATATTATATAAGTAATGATGCTATTTTTATACGCTTATAATTTTGAAAAAAAAGAAAATCTTTTAAAAAGTGATTAAAGAATTGAACCCCTTTTCTTGTAGTCTAAAAAAAATCTGGGGTTTTGGTGGTTTCATTTTCACATTAATGTGCAAACCTTCCATAACACTGAGCCCATATAACATTTCATACCTACCAGATAAACGGGCAGGTATAGGCCTATGGAACAAGGATGAGAAATGTTTCATTAGTTAATGATCGTAATAAAATGCTCCTGCTTGTAGTACACTCAATCTTTGCATTAGGTGGATGTATAATTCCCTCAAAAATATTTTGGATCAGAACAAAAATTATTTCAAAATGGATAGCAGACATTATCCATAAATGCGCTATCTAAAAAATCTGCACAGCCTATATTTCAGACGCCAAAAATGTTACGGATACTTTAATAAGGTGTGAGATTCATTGTGTCATATCTACGTTTGGCAATATTGTATTACAACAACCTACAGGCTAACCGTATGGTAAGGTTTACAAACAATATTGATTACAGACAATATGGTGCATCCAAAATACTATTATAAATATATTATTCACCATGACTTATACAGGGTGAGTAAAAAAAAAAGCGAAACTCAATTGTCGGGACTATTGTTATAGTGAAGTTCTGCATGTTACACTTTCAAAATCTAGGATATGAAAGCCCAATTCATAAGCTTTCTGTAAGTACAAGAATCATTCAAATCACTTATGTACTTTTCAAGTTACAGAATTTTAAACACAACCCCCGTTTTAAAATTCTGTCCACGGATCACAAAAAGTGTGCGTTCTTTCAGCAAAACGAAAAAAATTCACACACACCCCCATGTGATTTGTTTTCGTTTTGCTGCAAAAACACTAACCTTCTTGTGATCCGTGGACAGAATGTTTAAAACGGTGGTTGTGTTTAAAATTCCGTAACTTAAAAAGTACATGAGTGATTTGAATAATTTTTATACTAAAGGAAAGCTTATGAATTGGGCTTTTATATTCTAGATTTGAAAAGTGCTACATGCAGAACTTCACTAAAACAATGGTCCCGACATTTGGTTTTTTTTTTTTTTTTTACTCATCCTGTACAGTTAAGTTGACATGTAGTGACTTCACTCACATTATACTGGTGCTAAAAGAAAAACAGCATTTTCCATGCTCATTATTATTCGTCTCCACATTTTCCCCTAATCCAGTTGTAAAGTACTGAAAACCATAAATATGTTTGAGTGTATATAATGGTATATACAGGCTGTCACGTGATACCCAGTACCAAGCACCTAGTTTGTCCACATGCTTCATTTCCAAAGTTTTTTTTTATTTTTGAAATTCCAGGTCTGTACATTTTACTGGTTAGTGTTGCGTATCAAGTTGAAACCAATTCTATCAGAATATTTAACTGTAATTTCGTGATACTGTATCAGTTTTCTAGGTACCCTACTAATTGTAATGACATTATGCCTATTAGTTACAGTCGTGAATACACGTGTGGCAATGATTTCAAAACATTATACAAATAACGAATGGAAACTGCTCAATATGAAAGGTTAACACCTCCTCGAAGATACTTGAACAGCTTACATTCTTTCTTTGGAAATAAATACATCCAATTTAATTTTATTCTATTTTTGTCTCTGTAAACTACATTACGATTGTCAAGAGCGGAAACATTACACCGCAGGATCTACAATTTCCGTCACAGAAGAAGTGCACTACTTACACCTCGATAACAAAAATTATTAAATTTCTTACTTTGTCAGGATAAGCAGTGACCCGAACCCTAAGCACAGTTTTAACACACAAAAAATGGACAGTCTGTGCGGACGGAATTCAATTACCAAATTGTCAAACTTTTACTGAAATTCAAGCGAGGTCAGAGCCCTCGTTGAAAAGCGACTCGCTTATGGTGTAATTTGGCGTTTATTTTATGCTTTTCGTGTCAGCCAGACTCGAGCCAGTGCTAAAAGGGGTTAGCGATCAATTGAAAAGACCGTCATCTGGATACGTGTCTGTTGAGAGAATACCATACATCAACGGCGTTAAGTCCACTGAAAGGGGTTACGTAGACGTAATATTAGTTACCAACAATAAATCCCAATGCGTGCGCATACGACACTCGCTTGTGCTAAGGTCAACAGTGCGCGTTCATCAAAAAAAAATGCCTGACGAAAGGAACTACCGTCACTCGATGAGATGCAGAAAAAAACAGGTATTCTGAGACATGTAACGATTTTGCAGGAACGGCTTAAGTAAAACACCAGTGAGTTAATCTCGTAAGCTATGCCTTTTGCCGACTTCGTAAATATTTAGTGCGCTGGGTAGCAATGCGCTCAAGATGGACCTGTGGCGTAGTGATATGAATCTGTAATGCCATGCTAAGACGAGGCCATTGGCGCCCTATGTTGATTAACTGCTTCGGTCGTGGTCGCGCAGATATTCGGCCATTATGGAGAGAAAGGAGCATCATCCTAACATTCAGTCAGTGGTTTGTTATTGTGTACATCTTGCTCATCTGCCTGTACATTCGCATACATTACCAAAAGATCCGAAGCACAACACCTTTTTACAGAGGGCATTGCAGTTCAATTTCAATCTCTGCTCCATTTCCCCTAATGTCCTTGCCAATCAGCGTTGTACTGATATGGACATATGGGTTTCAAGTCAAACAATTCCTAGTTATTCCCTAAAATAACTTCCCACTTGCAATTTTCCGGCCACGGGCTCAAGAAATAATTAATTTTTCGATATTTTTGTCAGAAAGACCTAAGAGCAAAATATTGTAATATCTCTTTTGGGACCAAAACTACTCGCCAAATCCAGAGTAAAGAGCGTAATAATTACAAGCAACACAGTTCTGTATTTTTCGGCATTTTCCTTACAAAACACATCTGATGGGAAGCTTCATTCGTGGTGTGTGGACAGTGGATTCAATTTGCGTCACGAATATATCGTACTATTTGTAGTGCCGGAGGGGATAGTTCTACAAACCAAGCCATTTGGAAATAGATATCAGGCTTTGCCTCTCGTGACTTATCCACAGACTGAAGACAGCAAGCCCGCGAAAGTTCAGCATCCTTTTAAATCTGCCTCTTTTCCCACATGCGTCATTTTGTAAGTCTGCATTCTTCCTTGAGACAACATTCCCACTTGTGCCAAGTGCAATTAAGCACATAATCCTCTTCTTGACGACGATATTACAAGTCTTTCGACATACCGGGTCCGAAACTTGACCAGTTAACGATCGACGCTAACCATATTACCCCACATAACATGATCCGCGCACCCTGTCCTTTGTGTAAATAGATGAGTCTCAATTCCAAGCCGTTTGCACTTTACAATTTCCGTTGAACAGGGTCTAGTAGTCATTTTTCAGGCATTTCGTTCCCTGTAAAGTACTCTGTCCTTTCGGTACTGCTGCAGCGATCACGCAACTGTCCTTATTGTTTTCCCTTTTACAAACTTCCTTGTGGGGCCGGGGCCACCTGATAGTCCGAAGGTTCTTTTAGTCCGAAGGTTCGATAGTCCGAATGCACACAATTTCCATAAGAGGGGGTTCGTTAGTCCAAAAATGAAATAAGGTTCGTTAATCTGAACATTTGATGCAATAGTCCGAAGGTTCATTAATCCAAAGGTTCATTAATCCGAAGGTTCATTAGTCCGAAGGTTCATTTATCCGAAGGTTCGATAGTCTGAATTTAGAATAACGTTAATCAGTCCGAAGTTCAACAGTCCGAAACGAAAATAAGGTTCAATAGTCCGAAGGTTCATCATTCCGAATTGACAATAAGGTCCGATAGTCCGAATCGACAATAAGGTCCGATAGCCCGAAGTGTCATACTGACGAACCGTATTGCCCATTCGGACTTTCAAACCTTATTCTCAATTCGGACTATCGAACCTTATTGTCAATTCGGACTATCGAACCCTATCGTCTATTCGGACTATCGAACCTTCGGATTTATTAACCTTATTCTATTTTCGGACTCATGGGCCCTTCGGACTATCGAACCTTCGGATTATCGAACCTTCGGACTATTGAACCTTCGGACGAACGAACCTTTGGACTAATGACCCTTCGGACTAAAGAACCTTCGGACTATCGGGCTGTAACCGTCGGGCCTGGTGCTTAATGTACACACCTCTAGTAACGAAGTTCCAGTGTTCCACGAATTTTCGAAAACCCAGTTGCTGTTCTAAGCTAGGTTATAGTAAGCATTCTGTTGATAGCGACACATTGCTGATCTGTGTCTATCTGTTTACGATTACTGATCAAAGTTGTCACTGGTATGTTTGGGAGTTGTGCTTTGACTATGCTTCGTTAGTTAGGAACCCATATGTATGATTTACCAACACTATCTATATATATAAGAGAGAGTTTAACTCGGCCTCCGAGACGATGTTTGCTCATGAAAGGATCCGAGACCGCGGGCTCCCGCTGCGCCAAAATCGCTCCACGTCCGTGGAAAAATACGGAGGGTGTCTTCCGCCGGGTCGGACACTTCGGGTCGTCCTGATTTTCCCGTACGGACCGGCGATCCTTTTCGTCTATTTTTCGTGACTGCATTTTGCGCAGGAATTTGCCGTCGTGTGCGCTTTCACGTTGACTGCCTGGCCGCCCCCTGTGCTGGCTTTTCTGCGAGTCTAGACTGTGCGAGGTCAGCGAGGTCAACGTAGGGGTTTCGTTTACGTGTTCTACTCAGCTGTTCTGCAAAAGCGTTCCCCAAATTGTGGTTGGGGTGACCTTGGTAAAATATTTTTTCTCCATGGTGCGTGGCCACCGAGTGCCCCTATTCTTTCATATGCTTCGCTTGCCGCCCCTGCGCCGAGTGCAACGAATACTCAGAAGGACTTCACATTAAGTATGCCTTGCGCGGTCTGACCAATCGAAAGTCTACACTGCGTAGTATTTCCGGGCGATCCAAAACTGTCGATGGCAACGCGTACTGCAGCCTGCTCCACACCCTGGAAACGAGGTTGGGTCTACGGTGCTCGCTATTTGCATGATTTGAAGCACAAGCATGTGAGTGACGTGTATAGTGCTCTGTTGCTTCCATCGTGTGTTAATACAGCTCCATGCTTCCACCAAGGCTGAGCGTTGTGAGTTCGCTGCCCGCCACAGTGTTGCGTTATAATTTCGGGGGCCTGTCTGGGATCAACGAAGGATCGATGCATTGCTTCAAACATCGCGATCTTAAACGCAGTCACACAAAAAATCAACGAAAATGTGTCCGATCCGGCGGAAGACACTCTCCACATTTTTCCACGGACGTGAAGCGATTTTGGCGTCGCGAAAGACCGCGGTCTCAGATCGTTTCAGGAGCAAACATTTCTCGGAGGCCGAGTAAAATTTGCTCTTATAAAGATGGTTGACCCAAGTTGAATAACAGTTGACTCGACAAGTTCCTCGCAGACAGTCTCGCAAATTGTAAGACGTTCAAGTTTACGTTTGTTGAAGAGTCCAATATACTGAAACTTAATTATGACCTTCTTAATCAGCCTTCGCCTGTGTACTACGGCAAGCCTTTCAAATACGTTTTCTCACAAATGCCACTGCCTCACAAAATGCCAATTTAACAGACCAACGGGAACATTTACATAATTATCATGGGCGTCAATCGGTGGGGGACGGGGAACCCCTCCCCCCCCCCCCCCCCATTTTAAAGCGGTGGAGACTTTTTGGGTCCCCTCCCCCCCCCCCCCGCCCACTTTTCTTCCCCGAATAAAAATTGTAGCTACTACATGTATAATGATTCTATTACTCAGAATAGCTCATTTTAAGGACACCAACCTCAAAAATGATGTTTAAAAGATGATCTTTTGCTACAAAAAATTGTTTTAGTGGTCAGAAATTGCCTCAGATCGCACCACAGAAATTGCTTTTCTATAACTGCACGTCTTCTCAACTAAATCCCCCAATTACATTCATCTCCCCAAATTTTCATCCCCAACTCTACGCCCTACCCGATAGTATGATCGGGTAAATCAACGAGGGATCGATGCATTGCTTCAAATATTGTGATCTTTGAACTATGTTGGGTTGGAATAACGAAGAGTGCATAAATAATAATATTGGCGGTTGTTGGCTGTTTGGCCTTGCTTATATTATGGTTGAACCATGCCAACCTGAATAAAATAGTTAAATCGACTTTTTCCTCGCAGGTCTCGCAAATTGTAAGAAGTTCAAGTTTACGTTTGTTGGAGAGTCCAATACTGTACCTTCATAATGACCTTCCTCCATGATTCAGACTATGTAATTTTATGGTAACACACTCAACATTTTTATTGCAAATGCCACCTTCACGTTTTATTCCATTATGATTTATTGTCAAAACAGTACAATCAGCCTTCGCCTGTGTACTATACGGTAAGTCTTTCAACTCAGTTTTCCCACATTAACAAACGCGACTGCCTCACAAAATGCAATTTAACAGACCAACAGGAAAATTTACAGACAGTTATACATGCCATGGTACATAATTATCATGGGCGCAGCGTCAATCGGTGGGGGATGGGGGACCCCCACCCCAACATTTTAAAGCGGGCAATATCGTTTGGTTCCCTACCCCCACTTTTTCTTCCCCGAATAAAAATTGTTGCCTACTATAATATTCTTTTGCTCAGAACAGCTGATTCAATGACTCCAAACTCGAAAATGATGTTTAAAAGATGATCTTTTGTTTTACTATCGTACGTGGTCAGAAATTGCCTCAGATCGCGTCACCGTAAATTGCTTTTCTATAGCTACATGTCTTCTCAACTAAATCCCCCATTTACATTTAACTCCCCACACTTTCAACCCCAACACAAATACGCCCTACCCGATCTATGATCGGGTAAATCAGCTTGTAGTATATAAGTTGGATGCCGGTGCGTTCCGAGCGCCTCTATACTGCCTATATATGGCACTGCTTACATGAAGAATTAGCCAAACAGTCATTGGTAGGCCTAATTGTTTTTGGCAGTGCACTTTGTTCCACTATTGAAAGCGTTGAAGAAAACACTGACAGTTCACATAGTTTACATATGATTGGGAAGTAAAGGCACGGTTTTTGTGGACATGACTTAGGCCCACATACATGCCAAGTACAAAAGCTCTTGTCAAAGCGAACTGAATGTGGACAAAGTGCTGCATTTACAATGTCGATGTCTTCGTGGCTCGTGCCGTAGCTGCAATGGTTCACACCGTGTGTGTGAATCTAATATATGTGAGTGTGACCTTTTTTTCGTTAGGTAAGGAGAACAACAAGCATGCATTAATGGAAATATTTGACATCTACAATTCAATTATTGATTTGGTATTTCAGGGCAAACCTGGGACGTTAGCCAAGGGCACTTATTGAATGCACGGTTAGCCGACCTGCACCGACCTGTCATGTGCCACATCATACAAACTATCTAGAACCACCATTATAAGTAACAAAACAAAGACAAAACCCAAAACAAAAACAAAAAAACACACGCAGCAAAAGCTTTATGGGCACAATGATACTAAAATGATGTAATTCGTAGATGAAATGTCTTACAGACAGTGGTTATATCATTTCCCCATTTGTACACGGGGTTTATTTCATTTCATTTAACACATAAGACATGCAAGTACATGTTATTTGTTTTTGCTGTGATACACAATCTCATAAAATTATGCAACATATCGTCGATTGGGGATAGGATTCCGTGCTATCGATTATAATCAGTTTGGGCGTCATTCTGTCGTTCCCAAAATCATATCAAAGAGCGAAAATATAGGATTAGTATCTTACAACGTTAGATGAAGCGACACATTGGCGTCAATAAAAGAGGAATGATTAAGAACACTAAACGTGGTATTTGTTGAAGTCTGCATTGCGACGAAAAAAGATATTCATTCAACACCGTCTAGGGGACCATTATCGCAGAAACTGTGGGCACTGACAAATCTCCATTATGAGGAATGCTGGGTTTTAGTTGGAAAAGGCGTTTCGTGACCGGTGACATGAAAGGTGTCTATGAAACTAGAAAGCCACTAGTGAGTATACTGCCCAAAGGTCTTACAGCTATTCAAACTTGTGATTGCTCATCCTAACACACCTTCAACTATCACCCTTTCAAAGGGCGTAAGAACTGTAAAATTAAACAGGAAAAGCTAAATCCACATTGATGCAAAGTGAGCATTTGACTTTTTGTCCTCGGGCGTTTGTCTCGACTGCATGTGATTGGAGTTCAATAATCCCACACTTTCGGCTTTCTCGCCTTCCTGTCGTTCGCTGTCTCCCCAGACACATTTCGCATAAACTAACCTTTCAAGAAGACACGAGAAAGGCTCGGAGGATCGAGGTGAAAAACAAACCCCAAATTGACGAGGAGGGATCAACAGTGCAGCAAGATGGACCAGGTGAGATGGCACGCAGGAGCAATAATACGGATGACCGCCAGGCAAGCAATAACCTAGATAATGAGTCAACATCCAAGCCAGCCATTGGAGAGAGGTGCCCGCGAGACGAGTAGAAGTCTCAAACGGGTGGCGACGGCACCCTACGGGAATGAGGTTGGAGAGAGATAGAAAAAAAGGAGAAAAAACAGAGCAAGAAGACCGTGAGGAAGTCAATATCTTAGATGCCAGTATACATACGCAATCTAATCCCATAGGCCTCTTTTACGGGGGTGACATGACACTGACTGTTTATGTCAAAACACGAAGGCGGAAAGCGGATTGGGCATGGTCAAACGGTGGGTGTTCCTCAGGGGCACTGATGTCACTGAATCGTGAAACGCGCTATGGTCGACAAGAGCAAAGAGGTCGACATTATAGATCTCTAAAACAAAAGGCCCTCAAGTGACCTGACTGTGTCCTGGCCTTGTACATAATCGAAAGCGAAATATTTTAATTACTACAGCAATTGTTATATTTCCTAAACCTGCCTGAATGCCACCAAAATGTGGTATAAATTAATGCATTCAACCCCGTTTATACGGTTTGAAAGTGGAAATACGGCGACCCTGCATGTCTTGGGTAACAATGAGCAACGCACGAATTCTCGACAATTTGTATGAATTCAAGACATCTTATTTATAATACATGTATCCACGAATCAATTCGCGGATGGATTTGCACACAATTATTACAGCCAGTTGTGGCGCCTTGGAGTGGCGTCATTTAAAAGGTCTTCATATTTTACGAAATCAAAAGTCAAATGATGGGTTAGAAATATCATGCAGGAATACCAAATCTACATAGGACCGTAACTGCATAACTTGAATTGCGTCCACAGATTATGTGCTATCACCAAAATGGGTTTTGGTTGAGAGTGAGAGTAACACATAATCATTCAGTGTGGCTCGCCAGTTCACCTGCATGTTCTCGATACCTACAGCAATGCAATGCATGCAACTCTGCATCACGCAATTCACATCAAAACGGCACATTGTAAAAGCCTCATGTAGGCCTACATTGTTTCTCACTTTTCAGTGCTATTGAATACATTTTGGTTGTTGGGATATTCGAAAAAATACCTCGAAATCCGCAATTTTTTTCTCATCACGAAAAAGTGTGGGGGATGATTCAATAGCCCATCCCCCTGGTCAAAAAGTGAGGGGGGGGGGATATATTCCCCCATGTCCCGCCCCGGATGTACGCCCCTGGCGAAATTATACTGGCCTACATAAACAATTTCTGAAATGCCATTGAAATAATTATCTGATAAATGATATAAACTATAAAGATTGCTTTTTTTGTCAAAGTTCACTTTATAAACACATTTATTCTTTACATTTTTGTCAGCGAGAACAACAGACTACTGATAGGAACTATTGAATAGAAACTTTAACAATTACACACACAAATATCAAAAGAAAAATAAATTGAGTGGGTCGTTATGAAGGCAGTGTAATCATCATCAGAACAATTCGTTTAGTGTCAACGATTAAGTCTATTTTGAAGGACAAGACCTCTCCCTTGATGTTCTCATCTCAATCGTTTCCGACATTTCCTGCTGGGATATAGATCTGATTTAAATTACCAAGGGCGAAGTGGAAAACCCTCATTTTATTATCTGAGTCATTCATAGAGCTCGCGCAACGACGACGCAGAGGTCTTTGTGTCCAACGAACAGAAAAGGAAATGGAGGGAAAGTGGAGCTCTTTTTTTCTTCTTCTTCTTTTTTTTTTTTTACTTCCCCAGTCCTTATTTTTAGCCTGTATCTCCTTGTCCCCAAACAAAGAGCGGGAAATACCACGCAGACCCGAATTTCTCTAATTATCTTCCCGCTCCAAATGACCTCAAGGTAGCTTCTTTGTGACGTACGCACGCCAGCTTCAATCAATGCATTCTGGGGTTGACTGTCTCCTCACTCTACTCGCATCACATTGTTGTCAAATAAAACCGGAATACGACGCCGAGGTTAATACTGCAAGATCGCCAGTTGCTACGGAAACGTATTTTCGAGAAAGATTATGTTCCAAGAGTTTGTCATTAATCGCTGGAATCCTCCAGGGACTTTATGTGGGTGCATATTCAAGAGGTTATTTGAATCCCGCGCTTTAAAAGCAGATTTGCAATCACATTATGTGTGGGCTTAACGTTGATGTAAATGCATGATACAATAACGAATAATACATTAGACGGATTCTATTTTTATGTTCTTTAACACAAATAGTAGAGATCATGAATTTCCTAAATATTATTGTTCTTACATGCAGAAACGTCGGAGGAAATGCATACATGCATTAAAAATGAAAGATTACCGTTACAGACAACCTGCCTTCAGTCGCTTGATTGTTTTTGACCAATACACTCTGCCAGAAATCAGTCCATTCCCCATTTTTTCCAATTATCATTAAAGTGTCCATGAAATGAATTGTTCTTAGGAACACATTTTGTGCAACTTAATTCTCCTCTTAAAAGTAGGAAAACTATTTGACATCCCTTTTTGGTTAGTTTATTCAAAAGTACACTTCTTTAAATATTTTTTAACAATCTATGCTTTTCCGGACAACTGATGGCGCTGTTGCTGTGATGTCATTTCAGGAAGACACTGTTCAGTTTTGGGGTTTTCTATTCAACAACCCCAAAAAACTGCTTTTTGAAAACATTAGTGAGAAAGTTTGCTCATTGGCTTACTGCCATGTACTGACACAACAACAAATCAGCAAAGAAAAGAAAATTTACAACAGCAAAATATCAAAAATTCTGGTAACTTTTTTTGTGCTGAAATAGCTGTAACATAGAGGTTTCTGCCTGAAATGACGTCACACTTATAACCAGCTGTAATATAATCAGCTGTAAATAGTACGTACATTTCCAGGCACTTCATGGATATAACTTTTACATTGCCATGCCTGGGACGTCTTGATTTTGAGGTCTAGAACCCCTTAAATCAAAATATCATTGTCAATGTATTATCAAAGTCGCCTTTATTCTGTTTCACGGACAACAGCAGTGAATTGGTCACATGTCACTAGTTGATTGAAATGTTTATCAATAGAGGTGCTATTATTTTAACTTAAAAACCTCAACGAAAAAATGGCATTGTCAATGTCATTGCCAGTGTACAATGTCAATGTCATTTTCAGTGTAAAATGTAATGTCACAATAAGTGACCAGTTTGTCGTGTTCTTGTTCTCGATCACAGGAAGTCCATCCTCTCTTTCTACGGCTGGATGTCTCAGTCACCAATCAAGCCCACGTTATTAAGAGTCTCTTACACCGCAATGCCTGGTTCAACTTCTCCGTAGTGGCCAGTGAAGGGGAGGGATCCGACGCTTTTGTGCAGAGCCTACGTGATCAGATACAGACACCAGGATGGAACATACGTCGTGACGTGCGCTTCTCTAGTGGCGAAGCAAGCAGTGGACGGTTCTTGAGAAACCTTGCCAACGACGATTCGTGAGTTGGAACTCATTGTCAGGGGCGTAGCGAAGGGGCGGGGTGTGGAGGGGGTGTGTGGAGGGGGGCTGGGGGTTTCACACCCCCAATCATTTTTCTTGGTCGGCATTTAGAGCCTCAGTTGACAAATGAACCACTGCACATGCGTCGCTATGTGAGGGTGCCACGCTGTCATTGCTCGTTTTTTGTCGATAATCATCGTCCTGTGGGTAAAATCATGGTCTGTCGACAAATATGCCGCAACGTAAACGGCCCCCTATTGTCCGATAGTGTCCAAGTTCGACGGGTTTGTACAGCGCCTCTAATAGGTAGATGGTATACAGCCCCAAACCCCACTCCCATTTTCATTTTGCGAGGGCTGGCTGACGGAGAAAAAAATATCCTGTTTTATTTTGGAGAGTCTGTCACAACTCCCCACCCTCCTTTCAATCGGTCTCGCTACGCCCATGCTCATTGCACTCTTTCATTACTAGCGACCTTATCGAAACAGACAGGTCTGGTCGTTTTCATTTTAAGAACTTGGTGCTTATTTCAAACTAAAACAAATAAAAGTATGATATGTTGGACACAACCTTTGCATATTATACATGTATTCCCAATTCCGCGTGGTATCTCGTTATAAAGCCAGTTATGTTTAACTTAAAAAAAAAAAATGCTGAGTAAACTTGTCTAGCTTGTCGGCTTATATAAACTCAGGTCAGGCTAACCAGATTTGTTTTGTATGGGTATTATACTTTCAGCTATGTCGTTATGGTTCTTCACTGCTCCCCTCAAGAAGCGCAGAACGTGTTCCGAGCGGCTAGAGAGTTCAAACTCCTGGGAAAAGGTCACGCCCTCATCGGTACCGAGTCTCTAGTGACCAATGACCCAAACATCCTGAGGGACTATCCTACGGGTCTCTTGATTGTCAAACACTACGACCCTGCACCTCTGAAGGACCACCTGTACGATGCGTTCACGCTGGTTGCCCGAGCAGCTCAGCGACTGAAGTGGGGTGGGGAGACACGGAACATCTCATGCTGGACTAGGCCTGGTAGTAATCAGCTGGAGTACGCAAATAACTTCTACAGGTGATTCACGCATTCTCTTGTATGTTTTGAAACTTTATTCAAATTGAGCAAGGACTGAGGCCGGAGAATGTGATGTGGACACTCGGCATGCGGATCAGTTCTTCTAGAAATACATCTGGGTATTTCTTGTTCGGTGAACTAATTGACCACAGTTATTGTTTCTTTAATGTGATGTTGGACGCCGTTTGTTAACATCACATCCTTGTTACTTATATTTGATTATAAAAATAACAAGATTAGTGTTGATAATTTATGACGCATTTAGGCCTACGTTACATTATTTTGACATGTAAATTTACCATTTAACTTAAAAATGAATCATCAACTTTATAATTGGAAGATAAAGTTAACAGAAAATTGAATACACCTGAAAACACTCGATATACATGTAATGCTTAAAACAACTGACAGACCAACAATTGCAAGTACTGCCTATAGTGTTTTATTCCAATGAAGATCAAAGGTCTCGGTTTCGTCTCAAGTCTCATCCAATTAAAGGTTAGATTCCCACACTGCTTCGGCCCTTCCTCTGTGAGAGTATTGACGCAGAAACAGTAGCATATGGACCTATAGACGTATGTGGGGGAACAAAGGGTACACTTATCTTTAAAAGTGAGGTTTCAAAAATATAGATGCAAACCATCAAAGGCCCATAGGTTTCAGTCAAGAACCGTAGCTGCTTTTTCTCATTGACAAAGCTGACGTGTTTTTCTTTTTGCTAACAGCACAATGACGAATACAAGTTTGAAGGGCAAAATCGGCAACATCCGGTTCGACCAGAACGGCGACCTTCGTGACTCGTCCTACCATATCATGAACTTGATCGAGGAGTCGCCTAGGGTACACGCCTGGAAGGAGGTCGGGTCTTGGAAGAGGGGATCGCTGAATCTAGAGACGGTGGTATGGCCTGGCAACACCATGGTTATGCCAGTTGGAGTGGACACTCATAAGCTCATCATTGCCACCAACACGGAGAAACCTTTCATCTTCTACAGCGACTCTAATGGTATCGAGGGTGAGTGCACCACGGGCGTACAGTGTCTCTTGGCAAAGAGAAACAGCGATAGAAGGGATTTGGAGAAAGCTTTTGAGGAGTTTCGTCGTAGGCCAGATGGCGGAAACTACTCGGCTGATTTACGCTGCTGTACAGGGCTGTGTGTGGACCTGATCAAACGCATGGGCCAAGATCTGAACTTCAAATACGACCTTTACTTGGTGGCAGATGAGAACCATGGAGCCCTCGAGAACGGAACTTGGAACGGAATGGTAGGGGACTTGATTACCGGCAAAGCAGACGCTGCCATCTCATCCTTCAGTATCACTAGGGAGCGAAGTACCGTTATCGATTTTACAGCTCCCTTCTTTCACTCCGGATTTTCCACCTTGGTAGCTAAGAGACAAAGGCAGCAGACGCTTGGAGCCTTCTTGGCACCTCTCCATCCTAACGTCTGGATGCTGATCTTTGCTTCGGCGATCGTTATGGCAGTCTGTCTGACAATCTCTGAGTGGAGCAGCCCCTACGGCTTGCATCCAGGGGGACGAAATCGTAACAGCACCTTCAGCTTCCCTTCGGCTCTAACCATCACCTTTGCAATCCTCTTCTCCAATACTATCAAGACTAAACCTCCAAAGTGCATGACCAGTCGGATGTTGCTTAATGTCTGGGGAGGCTTTTCCCTGATATTCTTTTCTAGCTACACGGCTAACCTTGCCGCCTTCCTTGCTGGTCAGATGTCGTACCTCAGCATCGAAGACATCAATGATCCGAAGGTAAAATGTACGAGTTTTGCTCTTTTTGCCTAGTTGAACACAGACCCTTAAAAATATACGCTGTCATGAAACTCGTAGTTTTAATACATGCATTATTTCCCATGTAGTTAGTAGGTATTATTTTAGCTTCCCATAGCTGCAAATCACCAGCCGTGCACCATTATTAACCCTTGGTAAAATTTGAGAACTATTTTTCAATATCCATCTATCTCTCAGCATCACCTGAGCGAGGTCGCGCATCCGAACCATACAGCCCGAGGCATATTTACCATCCAGCCTGATTGAAAGCCAGTCAGGTTTCCTTGTGGCTTGGATTTTCCTGTCCACGCGTGTGATTTGTAATTAGCTTGAAGGAACAAAATAAAGGGGATTTGGAAATTACATTTGGCTCAATCAATTCCCTGAGATGGAAATGCAAGCTTGCATAAAACAAATGCAGAGTTATTATAGGTTTGCATTGAGTTACTTGGAGATGCAAGAGTTAATGCAAGTTATCAATGAACTCTGACCTTGGATTAGCGATCTGGTACCCGGCGGTTGTGTTTTCCCCACTTGTTTTAGTGTTGAATGGTAATTTTTCCTAAACGGATATGCGATGTTGGTAAATAATCAGTAAAATGTGGTTATGTTTCGGTTTAACAACAACCATTTTTTTTTACTTTAAAGCAAAACATTGTATAAGCTATTGATGTGCTAACTTGCGCTGAATTTTTTTTTTTGTGCGTGAAACATAAATAAAAACCTGTAGTTTTGACTTAAACCAATTGGAAAAAAATCACAAGTATATGAAAGGATAGTGAGCAAATTTCATGCTCTCTCCTCTCCAATACCTAACGTTATTAACTGATCAAATAACCTAAAAGAATCGGCAAGATCGACATTTGTTTTATATGTTCATTAATGAGAAGTTAGAAGTGAGGAAAAGGCAGACAGGCGAAAACACAATTGTCTGTTTATTCTAAGACTTCAGTTTGGAAGAGGAAAAAATGTATTTGCAGGTGGGTTCAACGAACGTCGTGGGAAGAATTGATTTCCTGGATACCTCTTCGATCTTGAAATCTCACTGAACCACGGGCTGCGCAAATAACACGAGAGAGATAGAGAGGAAGAGTAAACGAGGTGTTGTGATTGAGATTTTTTTTTGTTTTTGTAGTGAGCATATAACTCCGGGCTCAGGTTTTCCTTGTGGAAATGCGCATGTGCACACTTGCTTCCGGAAAAAAATTTTTTGGCGGTGGTAGTGGCGGTGATATAGGCCTACTTGTTTAGAGTTACGTTGTTTTTGAAACTGGGTTAAGAATAATTATCATAAATATTCACACGTAATGTGTTTTGTTAAACGGCAAATTCGGCACATGACAACTTGAGCATGGCCTGGCAGACTTAGTGATACCGTACACTGAATATTGACAGCATTATATCAGGTGGCATCGCTACTCCAATTTCAGTGTTCTCTACGACCTTTATGGTGTCTCGTGTGTGCACGACAGCAAACGCTGGCTTGTGCTAAGAAACACCTGTACGTGACGATCCATTGAATATAATCGAAAAACTTCAGACGTTGGCAGATTATAAATTCGATCTCGTTTTTCTCATTTAACTGGGGTCAAATTACAAAAGCTGGAAGTTAAGAGCTGATCCAAGGTATTTGTCTGTGACGTGCCACTTACAAGAGCTTCATGTATTAGGCCTATCTTGCACATGCTGGCTCTAGTTATAGTCTGTTAGTCTTATTTTCTAGTTTCCTTGAATCGGAAAGTTGGCTTTATTTATAAATTGTTCTGAGTATAATTTCCATTTAGATTAACATTGAAAGCCCCACAAAATGGAACAGTTCATTTGTACGTCCCAGCTAAGTTTTAGCTATAAACTGCTCAAGGTCCATCAAAATTGAAACAGAACTCAGCTGTTATTGCACTCCAATGAAACGAATGATAAATTCACAGTTAAACTGTGAACAAAGACTGAACCTTTTTTTCATCTGAGTGAAAGCCAGTGAACGGAATGCCCTTAGTATCAGTGTTGTGGTGTGCCTGTGTCACCTGTCGGGAAATCGAAATTGGCGAACATTGTTGGCGATTGCCACGGAATGGTGATCAGGTGCAACAAGGTAGAATGGCTGGCTGGAGGGAATGAAAAGGAAAGGTGCAGATGATTGATCAACTTGCATGGTTTGTTTAACACGTTGTGATATGAGTCTATTATGCCCGCAGGCTGAAGCTTGAAAGCTGCACTTTTCTGTCAATCAGGAAAAACAAAGGAAAATATTTATTATCGTTGAGAAGTAACCATCCAATAATAGGGTATACGCTGCAGCAGGAATTATTGGGCGACAAAGTAAAAGGATTATATTGTGTCTTTACAAAAGGACTATATATGTCTCAACATCAACAAACAAGCAATGCGCAAAGCACAGGAAATTAGAAAGAACAAATAATAAATAGATAATGATGAAAAGTATTGATAAAAAGTATGGAAATGTTAAAAATCGAAACTCGACGCTTGTGGTTAACAAGACTAAAGGATAACGGAAACACCAATAGCACATGAATCTTGTTATAAAAGCATATTTTGTCCATGAACCACAAAGCTTGATATCTGTTAACACACACATAAAAAGAAAACGAAGACAAAAATTAAAATTTTGGGGACAAGACTAATACTCCTGAACCCGTTGAACGTTTAAGTGTTTCAAACGGTTTAGAGAACAACCCTGTTGGTTGCTCATATTTGCATTGTTATTAAACGTGCTCGATCCATGTTGGCAATGCAACTTGCTTGCTTAGACGAGTGATTCTATCAATATGGAGAGAACTGTTGTTTATTTTCCCCGTTAGCACTTTGCTGGAGCAGCTTGTTCATTTCTCTGTTTCATCAAGATAAATTGATCGGTTAAGTCTCACTATTTAACGTCTGCTTTGAACACATCAGTGTCAAGACGGTCATTTGGCTCCCAACAGGCGCATTGGCTTTTCTCAATCTCTGTAAACCGGTCGTTTCCCTCACTTACTGAGCGTACATGTGATATCATCTGCTCAAGATGCGGAGTCACATAATTTGGCAGGAAATATCCAGGGGGAAATGCGCACAGAATTCGAGTAAGACGTCCGGTCAGGCAGGCGCTATATGCAGGGCCATGGTTGCAGGCCATGACGTATTAGATCAACGAGTATTTATCCCGGCATGTTCGTAGTGCCGGGTTTGATTACAAAATGGCTGCCGCTATTGAAGGTTTCATTTTGCTCAGGGTGACCATTTTGCAAGACAACTACTAAAAAGAATGAACTCCTCTAGGTTCGGGCTGTGAGTTGCATGGTTTGTTGTCAGAAAACTTGTTTATATTTTTAGGTATAAACATTGAAGCAACGTGTTGCTTAAAGAAACGAAGATCGACATTTTGTATCATTCGTTCCCGGGTTATTGTAAAAGCAAGCCTTAATCTGATATGCTGGCTTGTCCAAAAAAATGAGACCGCACTTCGGGGACAAAAATTGTGTCAAGCTGAAACGAAATCGGTTTCACCTGACTATAGTTTCAAATGCATTTTCAATGAACACGTAGTTTAATAATGTACACCCGTATTTCTTATCCTGTAAACCCCCAAAATAAGGCTATAATATGCCTAAGTAGGCATATTGCAATAATTAAAAATCGAGCAAAAGTCCATTAAACAAATGAAGTGGTCCTGTCTCTTTCAGTTGAAAAACCCGACCACGGAGACCACTATTGGCACAGTAACAGGAAGCAGTATACAGAATTACCTCCGAAGTCTCAACCCTAACCTGGATGCCTTTATGGATAACTACATACAGCGCACCACGGAAGAAGCCATTGACAACCTCAAGTAAGTTTGTATTGGGTCGCTGTTAACATTGCCCGAACTTTCACCTCTATACTGATAACATATTTTGTTTTAGGCACCTGCTTTTAACAGTCAAAGTGCTTGTCAATTTACAAACAATATCAATAAACAAATGATTTTCATTTTTTTTGTGTTATGAATGACATCTTTAATACCTTATGTATCAGGGTTCATTCACAAAAATGTTGATTTTATGAATAAATAGGAAAAACAACCATTTTGAGTGCATCGCCCAAATCTACAACAGAGCCAGCTATTTCAAAGCCTGTTTTCTCAGTTGTGTATTCGAACAACCGTGAGGAAGTAATTAATATGCAAATACGTCATATCTCCAGAATGGGAGGGGCTACGGAGATCTGCTATATACCAAATGAAAGATTACGCTGTGGGCTTTCTAACCATGTATATAACTCAATTTAACTGTTTTGCGCCATAATACCTTTTTGTGGAGCGTTTCATTCATGCACGAAAATAGGCCTATCCTGCACGTGGCCTTGACAAAAATGATGGTTGGGTATGGCTACCCTTTCATAATTTCGCTCACCACCCGATTGATTTAAATCGTTCAATATTTCCCTCAATTTATTTTGATTTAAATTCCCCGAATTAAAGAAAGTTTCCAATTAATCTCGTCCGATATTCCCCAAATTTACCGCAATTTCATGACATAAGACTGTTGATGCATAACTCTGCCTGCTTCAAATGACTGACAACGATTACTAAACTTCCAAAAGTTGATCTTTAGTGGATCCAACTATTATAATAATAATAATAATATTTTGGGAGGCTAATCATCCTTACTGGCAGCTGGTATGCTGAATTGCGAAGGACGCGGCTACAACGTGGTCGGGCCACTGGCACGTAAAGGCGCCTATGGCTGCTGGCCACATCGACCCATATATGACCACGGAGCACAGCCTGAGATCGAAAGTGTTTGATTTTTCCGGAGGGAGGAAAACCGGAGGGCCCGGAGAAAAACCCTCGTGGCACAGGAGAGAACCAACGCACAACTCTACTCACATGTGATCCGCGGTCAGGATTCGAACCGTGGTCACCTTGGTGAGAGGCGAGCGCTTTACGCACAAGCCACCCAAGCCACCCATGCCACCCATGGTATGTCATTGTTGTCAACCATATAAGTCTATTTTTTTTTTAAATCAAACTATTTTCAGCCGGTTACTAACTCAGTTCATGGCCTTCTTAGCATCGATAATGTGGAGACCGGAAACAAGTTTGCTCCCAGAGGCTACTTTTTTTTTAAAAGAGAGTTGCAAACGCCTCAAATAGAAATAGTTTGTTTATAAAGTTTTAAAGGAAATGAAAGTTTAAGATTCATGAAGAGAGTAAAACAGTATTTGTGAAATTACACTCAGCTTTAGGGTCGAAGTGCAAGGCAATTAACACAGTGCGACGTCATTACGTTTCGTGTTATTTTACGACCTTGTGAATTTTTAACAATACTCATGACAACCGAATTATAGGCCGAGTTGATAGATCGTTTGTATTGAAGCCTGGGTTGCGATCCAGTCACGTCGACGCGTGTACGTTCGTTAGCTATAGCCCAGACCAAGCCCTAATGAAACGATAATGTCGTCGAATAACTATTGTCAAACTAGCGGCACCCCAATCTATACAAGTGACACTATTTGAATATCAGCTTTTAAAGTAATAGACAAATATAATTGTGACTGAAAGTTTAATGTTGCCAGGAAACTATGAACTTGCTGGGAATGTAAACAACGGGAAACTTCGGCACTGAAAGGATTATTATACGTTCGTTGTGTGCTTGGCCATTTTGGAAAAACAAGCGCGCGACTGGGAAATACCGTTCGCCTTGGTCGCTATAAAGTTCGCCAACGTTTGTGGTTACAGTCGGTCCCCAGGCGCGAACGTTGACAAACGTTAGCATTTTCGCTTACAAGACTTAGTGAAAAGCAGCCCCGGTTTTTTTTTGGGGGGGGGGGGGATTTTTCATGCATTCTTCCGGTCCTTTTCTAAATGAATGATTTAATTTACCGTCAACGACAACAGTATCGTAGCGTCATATCGGAAGTCAAGGGAAACACCTGCGTAAAGGTTCAAGAACGGCAAGGTACGTGGCTAATCTCGGCAGCCAAGGCTTAGGGGTCGCCGCATCCCTTTTATAGTGATGGACCTTCGGGTTAGATAGGGCACGGATCCTACACACAAGGATTAACGACTCGGCCCAACTCCTGGTTAGACGCGTGATAACGGCCTGTACTGGTGGCAAAATACCATGAATACTTTTCAACAAAGACCACTGTGCGCGGTGGCTTTCAGATTTGCAAGGCTCTTCGCCCGATCTGGCCTCGAAGTCTGTCAAGCCAGCGACTAATATTTTTGAATATTCATGAGTCTACGTTTTTGGTCTTTATTATTGAATTCTGATAAGTAATAACTACATAACCATGGTAATGCCGAGCACAATATCTTTAGCTTTAAGATGAACAATGAAATGGCGCTTTTGTTTCATCGGTTCGGCATCTTATCTCTCTAAAACTTTTTTAATAAAAGCCTAATTAAAAACGAAATTTAGGTAAACGGTGTTCTCCTCGAAATATGACGTTTATTTCCCGGGTAAATACTTCATCTATGACGACAAAAACTGCACAATACCATCTGTTATATCCTGAAGTATTTATTTGTAAACAATTTTGGAACAATTAAATCTTAAATAAGGAGTAGTTTTGCTTACAGTTTTATGAATATTTCCGTTTTAGATGTCTTGCAAAAACCCAACACAATAGGACACCTGGAAAATTCGCGATTACGCGCCAACGGGTATTAATGCCGGTTATCACGCTTCTAACCAATTAAGGCAAGTCCGCTCAGTGCATTTTGTACTAGAGCTCAGAACAGTCGTTTATCCTGGTGTCTAGGATCCGTGGATAGGGAATAAGGTGTGGTGGGCCGGGAACCCCGAGATCCCAGAAGCGTCCAAAATGGAATTCGGTAAGGGAATAACATTCAAGTTGATTTCCCGAGTATACGACCCCTGACTTAATTGGTCTAACACATATTAAGTTTTTGTTTTTCTGGCTTATTTCTCTTTTTCCCTTTGTGAAGTAATTTCTGCATGCATGTATAGTGTCGGCAAGACACGTTAATAATGATTTTATTTCATTAATAAACCCCGTTGGAGAACATGGTTCAGGTTCATGATGCAAACCTTTTTTTTTTGTCAAAATGACAAGACATTTATAGTGATTCTTATCACATCAAAATCGTTTTTATCTAAATGATATTTATTCATTAAATCCATGACGTTCAGTTTTGACAATGAAGTAAGTTATTCATCGAATATTTGCTATTCACATACGTTTGTATATACATGTAGAACCGCGAATAATGATTTTGTTTTTTTACTTGCACATTGGATACTCGATATAAAGGTACATGGTCATAATGCCATTTGACAATAATTTTGTCTTTCTTTCACACACGGAGCTTGCTGTCGCCATGACTCGTCCCTTGTTGAATCCTTGTGTAATCTTCAATAAACTTATCATATTCCAAGTCTTGCTCCGAACTACTCTTGACCTGCAGCCAATTCGACAGGGAATTGTATTGACGGAGTCTCGACGCTCGTTCGATGCTCTTTACCATGTCTCTTGAGAGTTTTCCGAATCTGTAAGTTTACATCCTTCGCTAAACGCGATAGAAATTTATTTTGGATGGTAAGCCTTTTTAAAAATGATTATGATTCAATCGACAAACCTGCAGACAGCGGTCAATGTGCCGATTTCTTGTCCGGCTCGTGTCTGGAACAAAACAAGCAGCGAAATCGTCGAAGTGAAGATGTTTGTTCGCGTTGGAGGAGTTCTAGTGGAGTGGAATTACTGTACGTGAATTTGCTGCCGCTGTGCGTTTGCACTTTTTCGTACGAGGTCGTGACGCGTAGATCTATACATTATCGTACGTAAGCAGTAGAATGAATTGGCTGCAGAATTATAAATTAGAAACAAATTTAAAAATGGTGAACGAAACGATGTAAATCACATAAACTTGGATAGGCATATACCTTGTGCGATGCTGATAAAACCCCTCTATACAACATCTAATAGGAGAACAACTGAAGGTTTGATTAAACTTATGCATGCATTTTTAAGATGAATCATTGATAAAAAAAAAAAATGGATGGAAATAAGTTGACGGTATTCCGCAATTCGGTCAACTCAGAGAAAAACAATTATTGTTTTACATTAAGTTAACTTTGCCGCAACGTTGCAGCTAGTCGGCATGTAATTTGATGATTCTCCACCGCCACCAACTCAACTTCATCGGGCCAATACAAAACTGAAATTGACTGCCAATTTTCCCCAAAGTTACCGACATCGACTCCCAGGGTTACTGCAGGTTTTCAGTCTATGCAAGTTTCATTGGAGAGTAGCTCAACTGTGAAGGCCAACGGGAAATAGCATGTACTTTCCCTTGGGTGAGAGAGGTTGATCGCGCTTTGCGCCGGTGACGGATCTTTCCCTTGCAATGAACCAAAAGCTAAATATCTCACTTATTGGTTCGTCGACCGCGCATAGTAAATCCTAGAGGATTATTAGTCTGCTCGATGTTAATTTCGTAAAATTTACAGCGATAGTTTGAGGTGTTGTACTTGTACCGCACACAATATAGGAAGATTTTGTGGATATCCCATTTTGACTGAAAAAAAAAGAGCCTGCAAATATTGAATTAAAATCAGCTTGAAATGAGCAAATCATAAACAAATTATTTCTTATTGGCATCAAACTCTCCCCTTGGACCTCAAGGGGAACGAAATAAATGTCTATGTCGATGAATAACTAGGTATCGGCATATTATCATATAACTGTACTATAAAATGTTATTAAACAAATTTCGTCTTTTGTCTTGAATAAGCCCCACGGAACTTCCGATTTGTAACAAACACATGCTTTTTCTGATGATGCCGATTTACCTTTAAAAAGTGCTCCCATCCCAGCACATTATCACTTAAAGTAGTAAAGCGAGGTCAATCGGGCATCATCTTTCTGGTTTCAAAATAGCCTTACAGGCGTACCGTTAGGCCCTATGGTATATTTAAACAAAATCATCAAGGCATGACTACAGTGGGTGCATGCATCTAGCGAGGGATATGTGACGGAGGGAGACGATAAAAATGAACTCTATAGACAAGACGAACATTTCATGTTTTGTGTTCTCAAGCGGGACCAGAGTCGCCAAACCATAATTAATTCTCCTACGCTTGCCTGGTCTTCTTTTATCCGCGCGTGTGCTCGCTCGAACAACTCCCTCTGCGGACTCCTACTACACTGTCTTGAGGAGTGGAGAACACAAACAGCGTGCTAGCCTCTTCAGCAATCCTCTTCAAGGCATGAACGAATCCTGTATGTCGCTGCTTCTCTGAAAATCTCGGGAGAATTGCTGGCACGCCTGAGCGTACGTACCCATCGAGCTAAGACGTGTGATAAACTTAGCTCCACCACATCACGTTTGGTGATAAGTTAGGAAGTTTAGAGGGTGGGATGAACTGGCGGCGACAAAATTTCGCTAGACTAAAACAGGCAAACGTATAATGCAAGTCAACACTAGGCCCATAATCTGCCGGAATCGAACGTACAAAACGCAAGCGTGCAAGATATAATAGCCTATAATTTAATGTTCCGTCAATAACAGCGCCACCAGCAGCCAGATGGTGCCCAACCTCTTTCCTTGTAGACTGTTTCCCGCCCCCCCCCCTAAAAATATGGGGACCGGTAGCTAGCTCCCATTTAAAGCCATTGATTGGATCATCTCTGCGTGCGCGCATCATGATTGTTTATTTTCAAATCGCTGTTTAGATGCATGGACAGTGATTCAACACACGATTATAAAAAAAACCCAACTCACTCATGTCTTACTACAAAAATTACGCAAAGTCATTAGTGTCTCCATAGGTAACTTTCAAGCATTTCAACTGCATAGATTTTAAATACTAAACAGAAATGTCTCTCTCTTTATTGATATTTGCCAGAGATACTTTCTAATTCAGCAATAATTGAAGCTCATCACCTCCGAAATTGTACATTCGTGGTGCGGCCTATTGCCATTTTGCAATAGGCTGGTTGCGGGCAAACATTTCCGTTGTGATTTTCAATTCAGGAGGCGGGATTCAGACCTGTACACGGTCATTCATATCATTTGCATACATCAGGAGGGAGATTCATCGCTAGTTACCTGTCCCCATTTTGAAGTCTGAAGGACAATGGGTCAGGGAACCAGACTACTTTCCTTGCCCCCTTTCTGTTAACATGTGTGACTTTGTGACGGCACGTTTTTTCTACCCGTCCGAGGACGCAGAAAAAAATTGAACAGTATAGGCCTAATACATAGGTTCCTTTGCTTCTACAAAATGTTGCGCAGATGCGTAAACTGGCGAATTATCGTGTGATAATCCTGTGTTCAGGCTTGGGCTTCATACCAAAGCCCAAAATAAACGGTGACAAAAAAGGTTCGTATTTAACTACAAGGAATTAAAAAAAAAATTAAGCTTCATAAAACCAATGCTTTAAATAAGTTTCAAATTGATATCTCGTGGTTTTTTTTTTTTTTACGCGTATGGCGCCTCGTAGGCCCTATATACCTGTTTGAAGATCACAGGAGCACTTTCTTAAATACTGGAAACGCTAAAGGTTGTCGCATTAAAATGGCAATGTACTCAAAGTCCCCGTAATCCTTTTTTTTAACACAAAGGTTTTTCTATCTTTCCATTTCACTCAAGAGATGGTATTAAGACAAACTCCCACTCTACTTGTTTACTCATCCTTTCGTGCTGCGTTTCAAACGTAACATGCTAGCGGGAATAAAGTGAGTCCAGTGCCCCCTGCATCCACAGTGCAAGCCGATTACCTAGCGGGGCCCCCGGTGCGTCCAACGGTGCAGATTGTCCGCGCTCTGCCAGGGCTTGTCTAAACATCGCGGTGTTTTTCCAGAAAGGGTGAACTGATTGTGTTTTTTGTGTACAGAAGTGGATTTTCCAATGTTTCGGCTAATATAATTTGGAAGGTACAACACAAGAGAAGACGATTCAGGCATGCTAAGGGATTATCAGGTGGCTGAAGTAGTGCAGTCAAAATTACAATGTGCTTATGGGGTAGTCTGAAGGATGGGAATATATGCATTGAAATGATGGCAAGCTAGCATAGATTTATCAGACAGAATTCACCTTCTCATCATTAATGATTGAGAAAGCTAACTTGGCTGCCTACAATTTTGAAGTAATATTTTTTTTGCCTCGCAAATTAAAAAGATCTGTAATTTTCACATGTTATTTATTCATTTCTAATTCTAAAATCACCTACACAATAAATCATGTTCTTTTGGGTTACTTTTTTATTAATACTTCTATCAGTTATTTACTTTTCTTCTTCAAAAGCTCGATGTATTTAGGAATGTGTATTACGCTCATCCTATTATAACTCACTTTGATCGACAATTAGGTTGATGTGCCGTGCAAGTACACGCACTTCATGAGAAGGGCTAAGATAATACCCTTCGGGTATGAAAACAAAGTTGGCTCCCTGGTTTCTTTTCGATACATTTCCCATCTTGTTTCCTTATCAAGCCAGAGCGAAGTAGATGATACAATGACTTATTATGATAGAAGGTGGCTTGAAAGCCGTCCTTTCTGTCTACCATGTGGATAAGAAAGAGTGCCATCTTACAAAATATATACATGTATGATTATAATATCTCTATAGTTTATAGAATGAAAAGTTAAAGTATCAGAAATCATAGCCCATTATTTTCCCAAGATTCTTCATGCTGTTTTATTCACTATTTTAACACCAAGTACAATGAAAATAACTACTGCTGCTTCTACTTCTCGAGAACTGACTTAACAAGCATGCTGTCTCTATATACGGAAACATGCCAATCGTTATAGCGTGCGACTATACAGAGTAAGTTTTAAAAAAAATTAAAAAAAACCCAAATGGCAGGACAAATTTTGTAATGAAGTTCTGCATGTAGCACTTTCAAAATCTAGGATATGAAAGCCCAATTAATGAGCATTCTTTTAGTACAAGAAAAATTGAAATCACTTATGTACTTTTCAAGTTACGGAATTTTATAAACAAACACCCTTTAAAAGTTCTGTCCACGGATCACACAAACAAATTAAGTGTTCTTTCAGCAAAACGAAAACAATTCGCACACGGATGTATGTGAATTGTTTTTGTTTTGCTGAAAGAACACTTACCGTTTTACCGTATGGTCCTGCCATTTGGGTTTCCTTATTTTTTTACTCACCTTGTATATACGCATGTATTTCATGTATAGACGGTAATCTTGACCAGAGATATTTTAAACGATTTTCAGCTGCATCCAGTGGACCCGAAATGCAAAGTTTAAATGCACAACTGTTTTTCTAGTCAATTTGGCTAGTTGTCAACATGCTTACTGCCAACATTGTCAATATTTCTCACTGTTGTTGAGTGATGCTTGTGCATCATTGTCAAAGCATTCTGAAACCCCTAGTGACGGTAGACTTAATTTTCAAAGGCCGAAATTCTGCCAACCAGTAAGTCCAATTTCGCAACTTGCTCATTCAATCACACAGAATATGTTCATTCAAACTCGCATAAAAACGGGAAAGCGTTATCATACACTGTTCAATTTAGCGAAAATTCGAAAATATTTCAGGTTATCTTCGTTCACCTGTAAATAGTAGGCAGCATGATACGTAACTGCCGCGAGCTTTGGATTTCAGTTCGTTAAGGAATTCAACGTGGTGCATACGTTTACAAAAGTAAGTAACACACGCTATTGAACCTGGGCAGTTGCATTATTGTGTTATACAGGGTGTCCCAAAAAGTACCACCAAAAAGGATAATATGAACAAGCTATGAACTTATTATGGTTTGATCATAGACTATAGGGACAGTAAGGTTTCCATTGACATCTTGGTTGCATTCCTCTGGTTATGCATCACTGGATATTCCATCGTTTTAAATATGGTATGTGAAAACCCTCTACTGAGAAAGAATGAACAGCTATTTCAAAGAGAATGTGAATGCCTGCATTTATTAAGCAAAAAAAAAAAAAATGCATAATATCACTTAAAATCTGTAATAAAAGTGATAAAAGGAAATATTTGTATTCTTTTCAATAAAATACTGCGTGAATTATGGACTTTTCTGCGCAGACCATAGTGTAATATCGCCATTACGATTGACATTTAACGAAATAAAAAATGCCAAATTCAGTTAACTCTTGATTCCGTTACAATTTCGTTGGAAACGAATACTAACTTCTTATTAATTCACCTAATCGTGCGAAATCGAAAACCAACAAACAAAATAAATTTTGGCCACACGCGCATTTGAACACATTGAAACGAAATCACTGAAACCTCACGAAATGGAATGAACATTCATTCTGATGTGAATGAACAATTTGCAAAATTGGGCAGGAAAACCTATAGGCCTTTAACCTTAAAAACAATATATATTTAAAAAAGAAAGAAAAAAGGCACAGGTATATTTTAGCATATTTGACCAGAATCAAAGGGGAAAACATGTGTATTGCTATCATAGCATTCACAATCACAATGGGTCGATCTTGCAGCTCTCATTTTCCCCGCGAAAATATTTTGGCGCGTCTACGTGTCGATTTCGCAGCTACCACCCTGCGGCAATAGCACGTGTACAGGTGAGGGCTAGCTTGCAATGCATAATGTATTAGGCTTACTTCTTGCTTTGGCATTTCGACGGCTTTAACGTAATACATAGCATTGGCAATAAGGACATCGACTATTTTACGTCGAATTACTAATATAATCACTTAAAATCAGACTTTTCCTGAAAACATGGTACCATCCCCAATCCAAATGTAACAATAAAACTAACCTTACTTATACAACCATTTGACGCCATGAAGGTCCCTTAATGAATTCGCCCAACTATTGACCACATCGATTCTTTTTCCCTCACTCCCATAATCTCTTTATATTGTTTCTACAGGAATGGCATTTTGGATGTGTTCGTCTATGATTCACCTGTGATTGAATATAGGATGGCCAATGACCCACAATGCAACCTGGTTAGCGTGGGGAAACCGTTTGGCGAAGAAGGCTATGGAATTGGAGTGCGTAAAGGTAAAACATCGCATTAGTTGAAACCTGGTTTCATGTTTCAGTTCGGTTCGGTTCATTTTGGGTTCGGTTCGTTTTGATTCTGTTCGTATATAGTTTGGTTTGATTTGGTTTGGTTTGGTTTGGTTCGGTTCATTTTTGTTTGGCCAGATCCCGAAATATTTAGTCAATCTAATCGTAGCTTAAATATTAAATATTGGGTTCAAGGCGAGGTAAACGCAGACCTGGGGGGGGGGGGGGGGTTGAAGGGCAGAAGGTGTGACAACTCCGAAAAAAGAATGTCAGTTACCAAACCCACAGTGAAATAATTTTTCATTGAGAATTCCCCTTTATTGTGTACTTTTTAACCATGCCACTTTTAGTATGCCACCATTAATAGCGCCACCTAGTGTCAGATGTTGTCCCGTAATGTCGCAATGTATAGCATCTTATAGCCCTTTCTATTGTTTGTAAACATTGAGCGCCATTTTGTATGGGTTGCCGCACGCGCAAATTGAAGCCGTGGTTGGCAACTTATTTTTCCAAAAAAGGTCCTCATAACACCTCATTACAAAAGAAGAAGGCATGTTAGAAATTACTTTGTAGCGTTTGTTGATAATTTGTATTTTCAACAATCAAATACTGTTGTTGTAATCATTTACAACTATTCTTCACTTTTTGAGTGTTGGACCTTCCATAGTTTGGCAACCCGTGGTTGGCAAAATGTGCCAACCACGCGTGGCGAGGTCTATATGTGTAATAAAACTAATGACGTCCAGCGTCAACCCTCGCTTTTTTAATTTGCAATGGCCGGTTTGCTGCAATTTAATAAAAAAAATGTCATTTACCTTGATCACGTTTTCGTCTTGCATTCATTTGCTTTAATACAAAGAATTTGATGAGTAGGCAAGCCGACAGAGTATTCTATTTTCAGAAGGTTCACAGTCACGTCAGTATTCAATGTTATGTTATGAATATTACGATTTCATTCTTTCTTTCTTTTTTGTATGCAAGGAAAAACAATTGTCATGTTGACATATCTACAGATATAAAACAAGACTGGACAGTTTGTTAGACTGACTTGAAAGCATGTTCTCTTTTTTTTTGTCTGGATAACGAGAAAAACCCTATCTTTCTACACACCCTATAAATTTTGTTATGTTCTTGTTTTGTGTTGAATGTGGTGATTCGGAACATGTCTTTTTAACAGCCTTTATGGGGATCAGTTGTGCAGGTTTTGGGTCACGGGGTGTTTTTTTTTATAATAAAAAAAACAAAAGTGGCCCTAATAATTTTCGTTAGTAAAAATGTTTTAAAGCGGGATGGTGTGTATCACTATTAGTGACGGTTGTGAGGTGCTCTCGCGTTCATTAAAAAGTGGCAAAATGTCTCGGGGGAAAGTCCCCCCCCCCTCTCGATTGACACGCCATTGTTAGGAACGCTTGACCCCTCGGGATTGTCTTTAGTGCATTGCGTTCCCCGGTTGTGAACATTAAAGTAACATTACACAACAGTCGACAATAATTAATGTCCCACCTCCGGTATTAATCGTCTCTCTGTGGACTTCAATTATAGTGCATCATTTGAGATTCAAAGTATATGAAGCTGATTTTCATAGAATCGCTTCTGAATTATACATAGTTAAATTTGCCAGTGTGTAAGACTACAGAGCGAGTCGCGGTTTGGATTTTATTGATGCTACTGCAGAAACTACACTAAAAAAACCATTTCCTTCTACTCAATAAATTGAGGCAACTTTGTTGCCTTAATTCGATTACGTCATTTCAACTTGTAATAATTTTAACTTATCGCTACTTCAGTTTTAAGAAGAATTAATTAAATTCAATCATTCAGAACCTACTTAATACATTTTAAGACAACCCACTCGCCTTAATTCAAATAAGTAAATTCAGCAAATTATAATTTAAGTAATTGCAACTCACATACAAACGGGGTCTAGTAATGAATACATGTACAAGGATGGAATTATCTGCTACGTCGTTAGATTTACGAAATTGGAGTGTTGCTACATACTTCAGGGTATCCTCAATTATCACAACATAATCTTGGTACACTTTATGACAAAGTTTGAAGTTGAATTTTCATCAATCTCGACAGCACTAGTGAAAGAACGTGTGCACTGTTTGCAATTACTCACTGTTCTCAAGACAAGACGCCGCGCGCATTCACTGAAGTGCTTGATATATAACAGGGATACGATGGCCGCGCAATGCCATTTAAAGATATAGTCCATCATTTGTAATTTGTGCATTTTGTTCGTTTGAAGCAACAAAAGTGCTCAAAATCTAAAGAAGGGTACTGAACAACTAACCTGATGAAGTTTCAGCTCAGCTTCAGCTGTATATTCCGAGAAAAACAGCATTCTAGGATCTCAATTTCAAATCAAAAGTTGCTGAAATCATGTTTTGAATTGGGCCTGAATTCAGCGTCCAAGACACGTTCTCACTGAGCCGATTGCAGCTACGCGATGTCGCGCACTGATCCGACCATAGATATAGAATAAAAAGACTAGATCGGCAGCGCGTGCATACGCGCCATAGAGTGTGCACAAATTTTCCCGTTCCATCATGGACGCTCTACGCGCAGTAGTGGTTTGTGCACAAACTTGCATTTTTATGTCCGTAAAAGTAACATTTTTTACCAGTAGTTATTATGTATGATGTATCCAACAAAATTCAATATGCATTTTCAAGCTGGATATTCACCTCGAAGTTTGCTCCATTTTCCCCTCGTATATATTTTTCGTTTCAAAATGGTGGTGCGCGTTGCTAAAAATCTCCCAAAAAAATGTCAGCTTATCTGATAAAAATGTGTATAACACATTGTTTATGAAAAGGAAAACGTAGAATGTAAAACCTGTTTTAAATTACCGATGAATTATTTAAGAAAATTGTGAAATGTTTCAATGGATGATTTTAGAGATTTGTGTTACAATTATTATCTTTTTGGGATGAGAACAATTTACTTGGATTGCATCTAACTTTTAATGACAATAATATTGCCCCTGAAAACCGTTTTAAGAATGAAATTAAATTACACTCCGTCCCGTAATGTTCCGGACCTCTGAATAACCTAATTAACCCCTCAAGTTTATTTACATTGTGCTCTACTTTTAGTATCCATTTTATATAACATTGTGAGATTCTTGCGCCTTCTTGAAGATTTTCAGATGCTGGATATGCCACTAGAGGTCCAGAGCAAAATAACACAAATTTATTTGTTCTATTTTTTTGAAAATAAGTTAGTGAAGGGCTGGGGAGGGGCGTGCATCTCCGGCCCCCAGTATCCAACAGTACAAAACTGCATCTGATTACGGCGTGAAAAAAAATGTCTGGGTGTTGTCCCGTGAAGCTGCCGTGAATTTAAATTAAAGGACAGCGCAACTACTTCGGAAATAATACGTTCAAAATGATCATTGTTCTGTTTGTTGATGAAGAAAATAACAATCAAACAGCTGGATGCAAGGTTTTTTTAAGCAACGCGCACCAGCATTTTAAAACGGGAAATAAATACGAGCAATAACATGGACCAAACTTCAAAATGAGCATGCAGCTTGATAACCCATTTTGAATTTTGCTGAAGAAATTACTACTACGGGTCAAAAATATTACTTTTGCGGACATAAAAATATGTCTTTCCATACAAACCTATGGAAAAAAGGTGCGCGTAACGCAACTTTTGCCCCACGCGCTAAAAAATGGCGCCGCCCATGGCAGAACGCGCGTCTGTACGCACTGCCGATCTAGTCTTTTTATTCTATATACTATGGATCCGACAAATTATAGCATCCGCGCGTGCGTGTGCGTCGTGCAAATGCTTGCGCGCGCTTCACCGAATAACAAAACGAACTACTAATTTAAATTTCCTACTGTGCGTCTAAAGAAGCACCGTTGGAAAGGCCTTCTTTCGTTGGTTACTTCAAAATGATAGCTTTCCAGAAAGAATAATTTCACATAAAGCAGGGAGTTTAGTCCCCTGTCAACCAAGTATGTTTTTCAACAATAATTACGCCAGTTACTTTTCGGAGAGCTGCAAATGATGAACTTTAGCTTTAATATAATCTCCATAACACTCAGAACTCATCGTACTACTCCTGCTAGTTGGTTGGACGTAAATACAACCCCCCCCCCCCCCCGGAAAAACTATATATTATGTTCGCAGGAAAAGCAATTTAATGTCAAATACACACAACCTAATATTAAAACAATTTTTATTGAAAATTGAATTTATCATTGAAGACTTAAAGACTTTAAGTTATATCCACTCTTTGTGATTTACGTGTTTATTCTCAAACTTGCCAATCAAATCTTACGTATAATTATGGACTCTTTTATCGATATCAGCTTTACTTCGCTTTGTTGTGTTTTTATGACGTACGTACTTCACGTTCAATCTACAAGTTATGGATTTAAGTAGTTAGTACTGAAATGAAATAAGTGCACATGATGAATATGGGTTTTTTTTAGTAATAGTAACCAAATAGTTTATGTATCATTAACTCAATTTTAATGATGTTGTCTTTACTCATTTTCCTCGTGTGGATGAAACTTATGAAAATTAAGTTTAATTCACTTTTAACATTTTATGTTTTTTAAACTCAAATATCAACGTAAAAGGAACTAAAATTGAGTTTTAAGTATTCTTTAATCATTAAATTGGTTAAATATTACTTCAGTCAGGGTTCCTTTTTTTTTAGTGTAGAGTATCTTCCCACAAAAAACGTATTTCTACACAGACCATGTTTACGAGTCCGCGGACAAGCACCGACCCACCAGACGCTAGTTTGGTTTCAACGTCTTGGATCTCACGCGCGCGTACGCACACAATGATAATTCATTTGCAGTCATTTCCTCAGCTGAGTTCGTTATAGGATTAGGTTGACGTTATCACGATTCCCCGAAGTACAGCAGCATAACACGAGACAAAATCATGGCATCTAAAATACCGTATTTCGACACCCTCGCATAAATATTGTCAATTATAGTGCATGTAGGCTAGGAATAGCTTAAGGAGGTAACATGATTGATGTTGCACAATAAGAAATAGACGAGAGATTCAATACAGGAACGGCCCCAGGAGTCTATCATATTATGCGGGAGTATGGACAAACTGACTGCTAGTGCGTCCCTGTGGGAAACATTCAGGCAGCAGTGCACTGATTCACTCAAATACAAGACACACGAAAAGCATCAAGGGAACAACCGAAAACATTCAAGGCATGAATCAAGGAGAAACACGAATCAGTCCCCAAATGAAATGCGTATTCTAAAGGTGCATCCAAAGGATGAAGGGAGACGCTAAAGTGCAGCTCCTTGTCTTCACATTATTGAATATATTCGGTTTTGTGTAGGTAGGCCTTATATAATGAGATTATATGTATTGTGCGGTAAAGGGGCACCGGACCTCATTTGACACAAGGGGGCGGCATAAAAAATTCAGTGGCATAGCGTCGGCGGTTAGATGGAGGTACGAAACTCCTCCCCCATCCCGAAACGATAACATATGATGAAAGACGTTAATTGAAGTTATTTAGTGTCGAAAATTTAAATGTACAAAGTGTCTGGAAAGACCTAAAATACGGCAACGCGGCTATGCAGTGCATATTCATGACATTATACACATGTTAACTTGAAGAGCGCCCCCAAACATCAAATGATTTCCACCCCCACCCCTTAACCCCGCTTTTCGAATTTCGAAGTTTCGATCATGAACAACCTTTAAAGCATCAATAGCCTTTTGAGAAATTGTAAAGCTAAGCACATCAATACATGTGCATCCTGCATGAGCGCATAGAACACGGGGAGGAGTGATTGTCCCTAGTGATGTGCATCGGGTCGGGTTGACGAGGCCAAATCGACCCGAGGCATTTATGTTTTAAACCAAATCCGAAACGAAACCGAACTGGACTACCTAAAAGCGACCCGACCCGACCCGACAACAATTCTAAGAAAACCGACCTGAACCGACCCGAAACCGAACCGACCGGGAAAAAACGAATATCTGGCTTCGGCAAATGTGTCCGCTTGTTGCGCCTGAACTGACCCGCTTCGCGTAAATAAATCTTAGCTTTCAGAAACTGAATCATGTCGTGCGGCTTTCACAACATGATCTACTGGTGGGCCTACATGTTGTAGACCGATCGAGACAGACTGCACACCATTTTAGTCGCACCGCGCGCAATGAATCTGCACTAAATAGTTCACCATGTGAATTTCCATTCTGTTTCGGTTCATTTCGGTTTATTTCGGGGGGTTTTCAAAATGGCTTAACCGACCCGACCCGACCCGCAAATTGCAAACGCAATACCGAAACCGACCCGACCCGACCCGATTAAAAAAAAATGGACAAACCGACCCGACCCGTCGGGTCGGTTTCTGTTTCGGGTCGGGTTTGCACAACATTAATTGTCCCGTGACCACTTTTACCAGGGGGTGTGGGCCAAAGGATCAACATCCAGGCCCAGATTTTTGTGCTGAACAAAATGAATGAATGCAGGTTTCTGTTGTGAACAGCAGTGTCACCTTGTGTCAAATGTTGTTTAGCCCACCCCAACCTCCTCCCCTGTTTTTTAAGGTTCCATCGTCCAGAAACCTTTAGAATTCTTCCAAACATCAACAACCCCAGGTCGTTCACTCCCAACCTCGTCCCCATGGCGTCTAGCAGTACATCGAGCCTTGGTACTGGATCATTTTGCTTTTTATCTTTGATAACTAGGTATACGGAATAGTCGGGTGCCTTCGATTTTTTTTTTTGAATGTGATATCCAGGGGTACTAGAATGAAACAATTTGCCGTAGCGTTAGATCGAAGAAAAAACCCAACTCATTTCCAAAGTTAGATGTGAAAATCGTACCAATACCATGCAACATGCACTATCATTGCTCAATCTCAATACAACGGCGCAAACACGTGATTTTCATGTCTAAGGACTTTTAGTGCGTGAACAAAAACTAGGTAACCGTGCATGGCTTCCAAAACATCGGTCTTCTGAAATTCAACTTCAAATCATTTTTCAATCGCTAGCACGCTCTGTTGTAATGCCAATGTCATCAATTGTTGAAGCAAGGTTATTATGTAACTGTGTTTAGCACCAGCGAATCTGGACATTTTTCTAAGGGGCGGGTCCTCCTTTTGGGGGCGACGCGTCAGTCCCGAGAGCATGTTGACAGGAGCTTCTACATGTCACTTGGTGGTCGGTCGGTCTGTCTGTCCCGAAAATTGACCAAATGTATGGTGTTCCATATGTGCCATCGGCGTCCCATTTTTCAACTCTGGCAGGGATCATTTTGATCGATTTCATGCAAGACTTTCATGCAAGAATCCTTGCAACATGGCCAGAGCTTATTGTGCATTCACACTTGTTTTGGATTTTTATGGATGTCATTTGCGCCGATGTACTGGGATAAGCCCTTATACTATTATGGTAATAAAATATAAAAGGGGAATGGTTTCGTAAGGATTATTGTTTCCAATGAACTTTAAAATACATTTGACAATTGAAAGTACAGGGTACAAATCCATGACAGTGTTTGCAAGCAGCAAATGACCATCCCATGGGCTGTTCATTGTCATCCTGGTTGGAGCAGACCCCGTCAATGCCACTTTTGCTTTTCTTTTTGGATAGCCTCGCCATTGAGGGACACGGTCTCGGGAAAGATTCTTGAGTACGAGTTGGACGGAATCCTGGAAGAGCTTCAGAGAAAGTGGTTCGAATCAACGGGTTGTATGAAGGAAGACATCCTGGACCCTACCTCTGGTGGCGAGGATAACACGGTCACTATTGCTCACGTTGGCGGTAAGTGGATAGGACCACTGGACTATTTCCAGGTCACTTAGCAAGTTTAAAAGCGAATGTTCCTCGAGTTTTTTGTGTCATTCATTTGACGACATATTACGGAAGACGGATAGTGCCACTCAATGAGTGTGAATATATTTTTTTGGTGCATGTGAAAATATTTTTTTGTACAGCGGCCGCCACTTATTATGTGGCGGCCGCGAGATAATAAGTGGCGGCCACCACATAAGTCGTCATAATAAGTGGCGGCCGCTGTACAAAAAAATATTTTCACACGTACAAAAAAAATATATTCACACTTTTTTATGTGGCGGCCGCCAGATAATAAGTGGCGGCCGCCACATAAAAAAGTGTTAAAATATTTTTTTGTACAGCGGCCGCTACTTATTATGTGGCGGCCGCCAGATAATAAATGGCGGCCGCCACATAAGTCGTCATAATAAGTGGCGGCCGCTGTACAAAAAAAATTGTAAAGACAAGTTTTTATTTTCAATCCACAGCAGCTTCCAATTCACTAGTCTTATATATTGTAAGTTTACCGTATTAAAGTTTTCTAATAATATACATTTTCGCTGCATTTTCGCAGATATATTTCTGAAGAACTTTGAGTCATTACATTCAAATAGTTTGGGTAAATCTTGATATTCCATCTCCGTAAATGTAAGACATTGTGCGGATTCTTCTTTGGTGACTGGAAAATAATTCCTGGCCACCTTCCAAGCAGGGATGATCTGTTGGCAAATGTGTTGTTAACCCCCCCCCCCCCTTAAAATTAGTCCGGCGACGCCCCTGGCAGTATGCCACAAGAACCTTACTTCCCTCGCGCTATATTGTCTCATTAGACGCACGGATGAGGTGTTTTAAAATATTCATTGTCGTATCGGGTTATGTCTGTGACCAGCGTAATATCAACACTGTATTCTCAGCACTGCATGCTCGGAAACTTATGTAAAAAAAAAATTCACAAAGTACTTGGGTGGTCCTCGAACCCACATGCTCCTGCTTACTAAGTGTATACCACTCAACTACCGACTTATCTGAGGGTGAATGGTCAGTCAAATAGAAGATGAAGCACAATCCCATCAACTTTATAAGGATCATTTTTAGAGGAAGCCACAGAATCAGTGCATGGTCTGTTCAGGGGCGGATCTAGCTTTCAGGAAAGGGGGGTGGGGTTGATTTGAAGGGGGTGGGGTTGAGTGTATTCACACGCCTTGTTCGAAAAAAAAATTGAAATCTACGATGCTTTCTCCCGCTTTATGAGATAAATTGAGAATAAATTTAGGAACTTAAGCATTTCATTCATTATTTTTGGGCCACATTTTACAAGTATCACGGGGGGGGGGGAGGGGGGCTGCAAGCCTGCAACCCCCTTGATCCACGTCTACTATTGGATAGCGAACAAGTTGGCCTATTTGTAACCATACAAAAAAAAGTATTTCTATCTCTCTGGTTACTCTCTGTCTCTTCCGGTCCAAAACCCAAGGACTTTTTGGGGCTAATTTGTGTGTTCTTGCTTGAGACAAACTATAATTATATTTAAATTATTAATAACTTAATAAGGATTGTATACTTTCGGATTTGGATTAGAAGAGCGAACGAGCGTGCGATTTTAGGGAACAAATATTAATTTACATGTACGTGACAAGATTTGCGATAAAAGGGTTTTAATTGGTGGTCATGGTAGTTGATTATGGCACGAACAAAAACTAATATATTAACCCTTATAAAGGGTTAGGGTAGGGGACCGGTTAACATAGGGACGGGTGTGTACGATAGGGACAGGTGCGTACTTATGTTCCCCAGTCCCTATGTTCCCCGGTCCCCAACCCCAACCCCAACCCTAACCATAACCCAGGACTAGGACTATATGGAACTATAGGGAACAACTAGGGAACATAGGGACTAGGGAACATAGGGACTGGGGAACATAGGGACTAGGTAACATAGGGACTGGGCAACATAGGGACTGGGGAACATAGGGACTGGGGAACATAATAGGTTGGAACCCCTTTCTATACATGTATTTGACTTGTATGCGAATCGGCTTTAAAAAGGCGGTTGTGCGGGTGAAACGAAGGCATCAACGGGGATTTAAGGTTTTGTTCTTTAATAATTGATATATCAATACATACTTCCATTTTTCTTGGATGTTTTCAAAAGTATTCCGTTGTTTATTGGTATTTCCCACCATTTTGTCTGTACACGTACAGGGTTATTACTGTTACTCGTGAGTGGCACAGTCATAGCTTGTCTGATATTGCTGATCGAGTTCGCGGCGCATAAATGGTTGGTTCCACATCTACGTAAAGTACCAAAACATCGAAGAGATTGTCTCGTCATTAGTCAGGTAAGAATTTTAAAAGAAATTCATAAATACCTAAGACAGCTTACCCATTCCTATTGGTCGGGAGTTGATAAAACACCAGCTGGATGGTCTTAAACACTTTTCTGGTGTCACATGAAATTTGGACTCCTATCCTTTGAAATTTGGTCCATTTTACCCTTGTATTGGTCGAACGTTCACAATCTTCATTTAGTATACGTGCAATACTATACGAATGAGCCTGTATTTCGAAAGTCCTAAATTCACACTTCACCGGCACCGCATCATCGTGCAGTTAGCGCAAAGCGCGCGCTAACGTCCATTTAAGGAGTTGTTTACCAGTACTCGCGAGAGGGACGTACCATAGCATAGCTAACATCGTTGGAAATGTATAATTTTGACCTGTTTTCACCGTTTGACCGAAAAGGTATTTATGAATGGGAAAAAATATGTGCTTGGTCGGTATTAAACATTATGTTTAAGACCGGTTTGGAGTCTGGACGCTCTTAAACATAGTGTTTAAAACCGGCCAAGCACACATTTATTCCCTTAATATAACAGAATCGGGAATTACCATTCATTTTGTATCGTATGGAAACATTTTGACACTTATACCGACCGGAGGCATCTTTCTGTAGACATGATTAACACCATATATAATTGAAAAAGGAGGTTTTTGCCTTTTCGGTTTTCAGAGATTGCATCACGAAATCAACTCAGACTACAAGGTAAGATCATCTGCTAACATCCGGGACCTCCTGACGCTAGTCAGACAGGGAGAATTTGCGAAGATGTTGCAGAAGGAACAAAGACCTGTAAGTTATTGCTTATTATGTGTGTTGTCGGAAAATATCGAACTTAATATTTATTAAACGAGGCTTCGCCTCGGCTCTTACGCCATAAAGGAGGCTTCTCCGCCTGTCGCGCACTCCGCGGGCGACTCTCTCCCTTTGAAATTTGTATTTGTCTGTTACTGATGTAAGTTAATTTTTATTGTTGATGTAAGCAATTTTTATCTAATGCTGTCCAAGAGAAGATTATAAAAACATAAGAGTTTTTATAATTTTTTATAATTTTTATATAGAGTTTATACAACAAGTTGGGGGGGGGGGGGGGGGGAGGACCTCGAACCTACGACCCAGGGCCGTACCCGGGGTCGCGCCGGGTGTGCATGGATGCACACCCCCCCCCCCCACCCTTCCAAAAAAAGTTCACGTTTTGAAACTTTAGTCAAGAAACTTGGCTAATCCTTACCTGCCTATTTATAAGATGACGTTTCTCCTCGCAAAACGATTAATAACACGTTTATAACTTGGAGTACAAAATTTGGGTCTACGCACTGCACCCAAATTTTGTATGGGCCTGACAGTCTCCTTGAATACTGATGGTGTCACTCGAACACCGAGCTTACTGTGATCGTCTTGCCGAGCATGCAGCGGGTACCGCAGTCAATCAATAATTGGACTGCAATGGGTATGCAGCGCTTATCACCTCGGTGAATTTAAAAACAACAAAAAAGTACCCTACGCAAATGTTACTTAAAAATAAGAAAGAAAAAAAAAAAAACACTGCCATATGCCAAACTCGGAAGTGTAATGTATTACAGAAAACGATGGCCAATTTCTAAACAATGGTTGTGTGGACTTTTATATTCTACTTATAAATCCTCTGCCCAATTACATGTAATATCATTTCGTTTAAAACGCTTTTTGTAGCCCAATTGGGCGCTTTCCAGGACGCAGTGCCCTTTAACAATGTCCACTTTTGTATTCCTGTTGTAGGCTGCTCCAGAAGAGATCGTGGCAAGGCGAGACATCAGGCAAGCCGTGCAGGCCGGCATGGCTAGACGGTTGGTAATAGTGTCTTATGGATAAAACGTAGGCTTACCGAGCTCATGCCTTTTCAGAGGTTGGAAACCATGCCATCGTTACGAGCTCTCGAATTCGGTGGGGTTTTTTTCTTCCAATAATCATCTCGCACCCCAAACATTTTCTTCGCATTGCCTAAAAATCTTAATCCATGTTATTGGCTTTTGGTTATATTTACATGTATCTCTTACGTTTATGGGCTCCGTGCGCTAGCTAAAGAGGGCGCTTTTTACCACTTTTGAGAGCGCCGTTGACGGGACACACGGCGTGTGCTTACTGTGCTGTTTCGCGCGCGGAGTACGCACGACTACCTGAATGTGCCAAAGCTATTAGCCACAGTAACTTAGGATACATTCGAAGGCCACAGCGGATGGACCGGGAACCAATGTAGGTCTCCCCCAATTCGCCTTTCTGGCCCATATTAGTGCATCAAATGTCATTTTGATCGTAATGTCAGCCATTAATGTCTACAAATCCAACGTGTTTTTTCTTCTCCTCCACATAGAGCGCCTGTATCCACCTCAAGTTTGCCATACCTTCGTGCGTCTGATCAGCTAGAGTACCTGAGAACGATGGACGAATGCATCGAAGACAGAAAACGGCCGCGCGGTGGGAAAATAAAAGGCTCTTGGCGTACTTTTGACGATTTCCCGGAAGACAGTGATGAAACGGAAGTGGATAAATTGATCTTCCAGGGCCGCGCCGCTTCGGATCCGCCTGTAGGTGGCGCCCTTAATCAACAAAGTGGCATAAAACATTCTAAGGTGTGCCCTCCCGATGAGACTTGCATCAATATGGTGTCAGGAGCCTCGATGCCAAGTGCTGTGATTGGACCTCGACCATCAAACACGGCCAATAATGATGCAGATGAGACAGACATGGATGCCTCGCAAGACGCAAATGGAATTATCATGTTTGACTGCCACAGAGACAGTTTTGCGTCGGCGGCTTACGAAACAGACGATTTGTTGTCTTTCATGTCCGACGAACTGGCACAAGATCACCTCAGGCAGGCGTGCTTGGCTTCACCTGAAATTGACGAGGGTACCGCTAGCCAAGGTCAATCTTCAGCTTCTTCCGATATGGAAGAGCCTTTGCCGAATGAGGGTCATTCCCTTCCTAGGAATTCGTCTCTTCCTTCCTATGATACTGCCATGTTTTATCCTTCCTTGGTCTGCCCGCCATCATGCGATAATACACCAGAGAAAGCTGTGAAATCCTCGACTAAAACCGGAAACTGCTCATGACCGGCGTTTCAGCATTTTATGACGTCAAATCGAGATTTTTCTTACAGAGTGGTGTGTATAAAAACAACGTTTTGTTTGCCCTTCTCTGTTGAACAGCCTATACAAAGTTAAGAACGTAGGGACTCGGCGGTTTCCAACCGACCTTGTATCTACCGACCTCTGTAGTTTAACAATGTCGATGTTGGCCTACAACTAATTTGTATACCCAAAACACTGCAATCTGGACATGATTGTAGTATACATACGGCTCTGAATTTGTGTCAACTGTAGCACCCTCATATCAGATGACTTCAGAAGTGAGTAAAGGGAATTTTTTTTACCATATTAATTGTTTGTAAGGGATTTGAAAAGCAGCTTTGAGCAGCCTAGACTTAAAAAGGGAACGAACCTGTGTTCACAGGAACAGAGTGTTCATCTCCTTTTCATTAGCGATTGGGCCAGACTCATATGCTGCTGTGGGGGGATCGCCACACCTCCTCCACAGCGAGTCTGTTACCTTCCCAGGATTGAATAATGCCGGTACCCATTTAACACCTGGGTTGAGAGGAGTAAATTACTCAGGTAAAGCGCCTCACTCAAGGGCAAAACACGCATTGCCACGGCGGGGCTCGAACCCACAACCTCACGATCATGAATCCTGTGCTCTACCGCTAGACCACGCAGGAGAACAAGTCACTATACAGGGTGTTTCAATAAAAAGGAAACCCAACTTTGAAGAACCAGTATGGACAGACTAAATGTTTACTGGCTATAAAACTGGTATCATCTGAAAGCGTAATCTCTATGTTTTTCAATGATACCTTGTTTACATTTCCAGGGTCATGCATCACTGAGCGCCATTGTCATGAGATTTTGATGCAAAACTGCAGTTGGTTCACTTTCATGTCAAACACAACAGGCATGGTGTGCATGAGAATAAGTATTCAAGAAGAAGACACGAGTGCATAAAAAGAAGCCAAGAAAACCAAGTCAAGTTGGTTTCAAAACTGGATTTTATTGTTTGTCATAAATTTTCTCGTTTTGACCAAGCCACGTTCAAAACAATGTGCCATTTTCCCGAGGATTAACATACAAGCCATTTCACAGACATTGCCGTAGCAATAGGCACACCGTGCCGAGTGTTTTTTTTTTTTATGAAAGTGAACCAACTGCAGTTTTGCATCTAATTTTCAAGACAATGATGCTCAGTGATGCATGACTCAGAAAACCTAAACACGGTATCATTGAAAAGCATAGAGATTATGCTTTCAGATGATACCAGTTTTATAGGCAGTAAACATATCGTCTGTCCATACTCATTCTTTGAAGTTGGGTTTCCTTTTTTTTTGAAACACACTGTATATAGAGAGTCGTGTTTTGTCTGTCGGCACCCCGGTAACTAGCACGGCGCTGTGATCATTTACCGTAGAATATCTTTCCGTATCGCTAAACGGTGCGCGGCCCTTGAAATACGTTAATTGTAAGCACGAAATTGTGTGCTACAGTATTAAACCAGGGATTTTCGCTGACGGTAAGCTGAACCATAACAAGTGGGCCCCGATTACTAGTAGGCCTATCCCACAATGCAATGCGAAAACATGGCGGCTATAAGTCTAACGCTGCGGCGGTAGGGCATTCAGAGTTGTTTCACCTTTACTTCACACACGAATCTCTCTTTTAATTTGTTAATTGAAACATACCCATCATTTCTTTTTCACTCTGGAAAAGCACAGTGGCCACCGTGCTCTTTAAAGGGAATGTACATCATTGGCTTTTGCTGTAATTTTCAGAAATGAACTATTTGACGGGTTAGTATAATAGATCAAATATTGTTACACTGACATGTTTGAAGTTTTGTGTTCAAAAATACTTGAAAACCAAGAAAAACTAAAATGTTCAAGTTGTCTTGTATCCTGACTCCACTATGGATAAAATGGATCAATTTATAGATGCCGGAAATTTGTTAGCAAAGGGAACCAGTCTAGCTGGCCTGCACCCGCTCATGAACGTGTAACCAATAGCAAACAAAATTTGGACTGAAAAAATAAGGTAAATTTGGAGCAGTAGTTAAAAAATAGTTAGGTTTTCCAACGGTGGTCGGCCGACCACCGTTGGAAATGTATACAAAAATACAATTTTCTTGAAAATGACTTCATACCAGGTGCCAGAATTTAACAGGATGCTTTAGACTGTCATTTACCAACATCCTAGTAAGCTTTTACGTAAAAACTTGGTCGTTTTGTTTTTCGATGTTTGCAAATGTTGTATATTCCCTTTAATGCTTTAGTTCGACGTCTCGAATCCATTTTGCAAAGATGGTTTTATCGCCACATGACCTCCATGAACCGGTCCAGTTGCTATGGCTTGACCTCGAGTAACCCCAGATCGTTCGGTTCTACATTTTGGTTTGTACATCCATACCCGAGACGAAGTACAAGCAAGCGCGCGGGACCGTAATCAAACGCACTCATCATGTACGTTGAACTTGTCACTTTTAAAATGACAGGTCGTCGTAGTAAAATGAAAAAAAAAAATGTGACTTGTATCTGTTTAGATTAGCTACTTGATCAGCTAGAAAAAGATAATACGGAAAGTGATGTATTATTGTCGTGTGATTCCATTGTGGGCAAGGAGGGCGCTCATTTTATGTGAATGGAAAACCGTCGAGGATGGGTTTAATTAGTCCGGTTTAGTACCAAACCGAAATCGAACTTTTTCTGACAAATCGTAGGTCAGATCGCCGCCACGGCTAAAAATAAACGTGAGCAAAACGGGCATGTTCACCGAATGCATTTCGTTAACGCGGCATGGGCGTCAATCGGCGGGGGACCGGGGGGGGGGGGGGCAAGCCCCCACAGTTTAAAGTGGGGGGATATCATATCGTTTTCCCGAATAAAAATTGTAGCCTATTATTATGATTCTACATGTATATCTCAGAATAGCTGATTCAATGACTCTAAACTAAAAAAAATGTTTAAAAGATGATCTTTTGCTCAAACAAATTGATTTTAGTGGTCAGAAATTGCCTCAGATTGCACCACACAGCGTCTAGAATCCAAAATGTTTCGGGGCCCTTAAGCGGGCCCCGAATCCCACGCCGTTTAAGGGGCGTCGCGCTTCGCGCTCGCATTAGTGCTCATCAAGGTATGTCCCCACCCCACTTTTGAGAAGCGATTGACGCCCTTGTGACGCGGATATATTCGGGTAATTGCGGGTGTAAAAATAGTTTTTATTGACCAATAAAATAGCTGCCATGCTTGTCATCGGTTTAAAAAAAATCCATCTCATTGCTTGCATTTAATATTGTCATACCCAGCATCCGTATTAAAGTCCTATGTAGACGTAAAACCTCACTTGAATTAACCTATATGCACTTGTACAAGGGGCGGGCTTTGCTGTGAATTGAATTTTGAATGGAAAAGGTTCCCTGCTTTTTTTTCTCCAAGTTTCGACTTCGTGTCCGATTCGGTTTGTTTCAATTTTAGGTCCTTGACTTTGGAGATTCCAGTGAAATATAAAGGTGAAGGGGGACGACCTGTGTTCACAGGAACGGAATGCCCATCTCTCTTTCGTTTTATTTGGCCAGACTCGAGTCCATGAATTGCTGCTGTGGGGGATCGCCACACCTCCTCCACAGCGAGTCTGTTACCTTCCCAGCATTTAATAATGCCGGTACCCATTTAACAGTTGGGTTGAGAGGAGTAATTGAGGTAAAGCGCCTTACTCAAGGGCACAACACGCATGGCCACGGCGGGGCTCGAACCCACAATCTCACGATCATTAATCCTGTGCCCTACCGCTGGACCACACGTGTTTTCAAATAAATATGGGTCGATGTTTACTACAGGGCCATAAAACTGTATGATATTTAGCTGATGAATTATAGTCTTTTCATTTGGTTTGAAAATTAAAAGCAAAACAGATGGGTCAGGTTTGAGACGAGGACGGAAACGAAGCCAAGGATCCTGCCCATTTCAGGGTCACATTTGTTTTAGGTGTGGCGGCTACCTGACCTAATATTTGTCAGAATTTTCAGCATCTTTTTGTCTGGGAACCAGACTAGTGTTTAATGTGAATATATATGCAACTGTTAAGAAGTCGACTTTTTCAAACTTATTCTATTGTACGTCGTTTAGTGAAAAACAGATCTCGAAATATACTAATGAATATGCATACAACTATAATTATTTAGATGAAGTGTTATTGTTAACGAAAGTGTCGTATGTTATGACAAAACCTGTGCAGGTTCATCCAAAGTAGATTATCACCATTTACGGATTCTTTTATTGATAGCCAGTACTTTGGAATGAAAACATTAAAGAGCAGAAGAATGATAAAAATGCATTCGCTTTTTCAATCAACACCGATCTTTATAGGAGATGAATTGAACTCCGACAGGTTAGATTGCTACATCTGTGAATCATACGCTGCAGTCACAGTGAAATGTATGTATGTGTGCAAATTTTAAATTGCAATTTATAAATATTTAAGACAGTTTACCCATCCCTTTTGGTCGAGAGCCCGTCATGTGGCCGGGTTTAAACGGTTGACAAAACACCGGCTGGCTGGTCTTGAACACTTTTCCAGTGTCACATTAAATGTGGAATCATATGAACATGTGAAATCCGGTGTCTTTTACCATTTTATTGGTTGAATGTTAACAATCCTCACATAGGCATGCGCAATACTATACCAGTGAGTCGGTATTTCATAGTCCGTTAAATTCACATCACACCGGCACAGCTGCGTTCTGCTCCACATCGAAGGAGTTGTTTACTGCTATTCGCGAGACGGGACAAACCATAATATAGCTAGAGGGGTATTTTTTTTTTACTTGTTTTAACTTTTTAACCGAAAATGTATTTATGAATGGGAATAAATATGTGCTTGGCCGGTATTAAACACAATGTTTAAGACCGGTTTGAGGCTTGATGATGATAATATACTCTCGCCTTCGGATCGGGGAATTATCAGCATCCAGACTACAACCGATATTAAACATAGTGCTTAAAACCGGCCAAGCACACATAATTATATTCCCTCATTAACAATTAAGCCCAACGATGTTGCGCAACAAAACATTTTAAGGGATGTAAACATCATGATTTTGTTAACACATCAGGTTTTTTAAAAATTCAAATCAGATTTTATGTATTAGTAGATTTTCCTGATATTTTACAAGTTGTATTTAGGCCTATAGGCCTATGAGCTACACTGAATTATGAAAATTTGACGCAAATTAAGTAATCCCAAACATATCTGGTAAACTCTGCATGTTCCGAATTTATATAATTTCCTAGAAAACATGATAATTTATGTGCTCTTCAAAATGAGTGAAATTTACCACATCGTTGTAGCTTACGATATTTGAAAGACATCATGTGTTAATGAAATCATGGAACACTGAACATGGGTAAAGGTCCCATGATGGATGCCAAGTTTGTCATCTGTTAAATTGATGTAACTTTGTTTGTATCATACATGTAACTTTTTGGAACTTAGCCATATAGATTTATTGTTTGTGCGTGTGTGTTTTTTTTTTTTAGTTTACCACACTATTTTCTGGCAATCTCTAGAAACATTATTCGCTTTTGAATGAACCATTGACCCCCCAAAAAAATCAGGCCAGGTGTAGTAATGAAATTAGTGCACAAATTCTGAAATATTTGCAGGCGACAAAAATTCAGTTCTCACCGGATGGAATGGTTTCCGCCCCACCTTGTAGTATCGTTAATATAGGGACTGGAAACCAGTCTACAAAGGTTTGCCAAAACATTCCAATTTACTTAATGAAATTGTTTTTAAATACTCTTTTTGACTGTGACAACTGCACCAACTACTTTGAGGCTAAATTCTTTATAATAAGCTCTAATCATCATGTAATTTTTACTATATATTTAAAAACATTTTGATTTTTTTCGAGTGATTTAAAACAATTGATTTAAATCAAACAACCCTGATATTAATGTGGTCCTATCACTCTGTCGAATTGTTTAGGGATTACCAAAATAATGATTGGGTCTCTCTGTATTTCAAGCAAAATATACAATGTGCCGATGGACTTGATACTGTTGAAGGAGTTCACAGCCAAAACGTATTCTACTGCGAAACATGACTGCTTCGAGGAAAACGATGATTTGGTGGCGAAGAAACTTTGACTCGCAGTTACAGGCTACAGGTTCCAAAAATGATGACGAAGCTAGATTTGGAGTAACTGATTAGTCAGTACTTCGTCAGACATGAACAGAGATCCAGAGAACAGCCACTTAAAGACTACATCAAACTCCTAGCAGAGGATACAGGTTTAAGTGGTTAAGACATCAAGACCTGTATGATGGACAAGCTGATTTACCCGATCATAGATCGGGTATATAGTGCGTAGTGTTGGGGATGAAAATGTGGGCAGTTAAATGTAAATGGGGGATCATTGAGGAGACATGCAGTTATAGAAAAACAATTTTTTGTGGTGTGATCTGAGGCAATTTCTGACCACTGAAACCAATTTGAGCAAAAGATCATCTTTTAAACATCATTTTCGAGCTTGGGGTAATTGAATCAGCTACACGGTATTCTGAGCAATAGAATCATTATAGTAGCCTACAATTTTTATTCGGGAAGAAAAAGTGTGGGGGGGGACCAAACAATGTGCCCGCTTTAAAATGTGGGGGGGGGGGTCCCCCTGTTCCCCACCGATTTACGCACATGATAATTATGTACCCTGATAACTGTCTGTAAATGTTCCCGTTGGTCTGTTAAATTGGCATTTTGTGAGGCAGTGGCATTGCCGGGAGAACGTAGTGAAAAGGTTACCGTAGTACACAGGCGAAGGCTGATTGTACAATGTTGACACTAAATCATAATGTAATCAAACGTGAAGTTGTCATTTGCAATGGAAATGTTGAGTGTTACCATCAACTTACAAACGGTGTGAATGATGGAGGAAGGTCATAATTAAGTTTCAGTATTGGACTCTTCAACAAACGTAAACTTGAACTTCTTACAATTTGCGAGACCGTCTGCGAGGAAAAAGTCGATTCAACTTTTATTCAAGTTGGTCAATCATCTATATAAGAGCAAGTTTTACGTGGCCTCCGAGACGATGTTCGCTCCTGAAAGGTTCCGAGACCGCGGTCTCCCGCGACGCCAAAATGGCTCCACGTCCATAGAAAATACGGAGAATTTCTTCCGCTAAATCAAGCACTTCAGGTCGTCCTAATTTTTCCGTACGGACCGGCGATCCGTTTTGTCGATTTTTTTTGTGACTGCGTAAAAGATCGCAATATTTGAAGCAATGCATCGACCCTTTGTTGATCCCAAACAGGCCCCCGAAATTATAACGCGACACTGACTGTGACGTGCAGCGAACTCACAACGCTCAGCCTTAGTGGAAGCATAGAGCTAGTGGAAGCATGGAGCAGCATGCAGCTGTAAACACATTATGGAAGCAACAGCACTCTATCACGCGACGTCACATGCTTGTGCTTCAAATAGCGAGCACCGTAGACTCAACCTCGTTTCCAGAGTGTGGAGCAGGCTGCAGTACGCGTTGCCAGTGACGGTTTTACGCATAGCCGGGAAGTACCACGCAGTGTAGACTTTTGATTGGTCAGACCGCGCTAGGCATACTAATGTGTAGTCCTTCTGAGTATTCGTTGCACTCGGCGCAGGGGCGGCAAGCGAAGCATATGAAAGAATAGGGACACTTGGTGGCCACGCACCATGGACAAAAAATATTTTACCAAGGTCACCACATACTAACGTTTGGTGAACGCTTTTGCAGAAGGGCCGAGTAGAACACGTAAACGAAACCCCTACGTTGACCTCGCTGACCTCGCACAGTCTAGACACGCAGAAAAGCCAGCACGGGGGGCGGCCAGGCAGTCAACGTGAAAGCGCACACGACGGCAAATTCCTGTGCAAAATGCAGTCACGAAAAATCGACGAAACGGATCGCCAGTCCGTACGGGAAAATTAGGACGACTCGAAGCGTCCGACCCGGCGGAAGACACCCTCCGCATTTTTCCACGGACGTGGAGCGATTTTGGGGCCGCGGGAGCCCGCGGTCTCGGATCCTTTCAGGAGCAAACATCGTCTCGGGGGCGAGTAAACTTCTCTCTTATATATATAGATAGACTGGAGTGGTTTGGAGAGCTAGCACTGGAGTCCGACCTTCAGAGTCGTCATTAGCAAATAAGCAAGCAAGCATCAGACTGGGGCATTGAGTGCAGAAAAAAAACCATGCAAAACTAATTCAGGCCAAATTTACTCACTCTTTAGCCGACAAAATTCTCCAAAATTGCGTTATATGTAGAGACAAGGCCCTCAATATTTCGCCAGCGAACTTTGTGGTCTCAATTCAAGTTTTAAAGGAAACCTGAGAATGAATCAAACTTGAAGTGACTTCAATTTTTAGATAAGAGTGGTACGTGTCCATCTGTTTGAAAAGATTGACCCTTCAATACTGTGATGGCAGACTATGGAGAGATGTGTAGAAATAGATACCAGATGGTACCAGATGTTGGTTTTGACACAGCTGACTGAGGCAGTAAAGGGAACGGTTGGACTTGTTGTTTCATGTGCAAGTCTATTTTTATTTTTTGGCATGGTTTCAAAACCTAACTTTTTGGACTCTCATGAGACCCAAATTTTCGTACTAGTATTCCATGTACCACCAACAGTTCAACGCACTATTTACGAATCAAATTCGAGTCAAACGAGCTGCAAAGCGTCTTGAGAAGGCCAGCACAAGCACTGGAGAAACATCCGGCGAACCCCCTGCCATACAAGAAACAACAACTACGTTCCGGTAAAGAGATACTTCGAAAGAGGAGGTGCTGGCTTCGTGATTGAGTTAAATGTATAATTTGTAGAAAGACCATGCCATGAGGCAAAAAAAGCACTCCTGGCAAAAAGCGGTATCTTCCACTGGTACAATGTGAGCAGATACACTGTAAAACTCTGCTTGAGGCAGCAAAAATCAGTGGTTGCCAAGACATTCTGGATGATTTCCAGATGCACAGAGATGCAGTGGCAGAAGAAGTACCATGACTTGTGCTACAAAGAATTCGTTGCAAAACCTCAACCCCCTTAACCACGTCAACGACACACTACTCGACTCCCCTTCAGTTGGAACAAGTTGGACAAGCCGGTATGTATAAGAGAAAGTAGTCATTAATTGTGAACAAAACATGGTTATTTGCCTTTGCTACTTTTGCGTCTGTTCCTCTCAGAGCATTGCAAAACCCGTACGGTGGTTTTCCAAGTTTTGTTTTACGTGGTCGCAATGCAGCACGACACTGTATATCCTGGGGACGTACGTGTGCATGCACATACGGTTAGTTAGTGACCATTAGAAATGGTGCGTCTACGGAAGCAGTATGCATGCGGCTGGGAAAAAGTCCCGTATTGAATCACCATTTGCGTTCATCGGGCACACTCCCAGTGAAATCATGTGTGGTGAAATCATTACCCAAAACGGTGATTTAAAGATCACTTTTTTTTCTTAGCCAAATACGTATCCCGTACGCGTCGCTAAAACGTGGTGTTGAGATGTTTTACAGTCCCTCCGCCGAATTTCCAGTCGCCGACAACCACTTCGCCTATTTGCAACTTCGCCGAAATACCACTTCGCCGAATTACCACTTCGCCGAATTATCACTTCGCCGAATTGGCACTTCGCCCATTTGCCACTTTGCCCGCGCACATGCTCGCAAACGTGTGTTCACCGACGATCGTGGACGTCCTATTGTACTCTGACTTTTTAGGAAGACTCCCATAGGTTTTGTACACGACCCCAATCGCGGACGTATAGTGGGATTAGCGGACGATATTGTTCTCTTTTGTTCTCTGGTCTATTTCGTCCACGGTTGAAAAGATGAACACGTACATGGACGTGGGCGAAGTGGCAAATGGGCGAAGTGCCAATTCGGCGAAGTGATAATTCGGCGAAGTGGCAATTCGGCGAAGCGGCAATTCGGCGAGAACTGACAATTCAGCGAAGTTGTAATTCGGCGAAGTGGAAATTCGGCGAAGTTGGAAATTCGGCGAAGTGACCGACACCCGTTGAGATTATTATTCACACTGTCGCAAAAGCGCATGCGTAATTATGTCCCTACGGCTTCAGAACTGAAAAAAAAAGATATTCGCAATGTGTCTTGGGTCACGATGACAAGCAATCCAGGCAGTTTGTGCACAAAACATATGGGGCCGAGTACCAGTTACAAATTTCATTTTATTTCTCGTCATTTTATGTCAAGAATTTAGTGTTTTTCTTTTCACACATTCTTGCATTGGTTTTTTGAAATATAATCATTTTCAAATCATTTTAAAAGTATATTAGAATGAAGAAAGTTTTGGGGAATCTTTTCAGAGACCAGTTTCGATACTCATTAATATTAATATCATGACTCAGCTAATATTGACCAATCACAATCAAGGTGTCAAGCTCACAGCTCCAATGAAAATCCGACAATGAAAATCCGTCAATAACTTTTTGAGTTATCTTGTTCACAAACCAACCAACCAACGCCGATGAAAACATAACCTCGTTGGCCGCGCGTTATGTCCTTTTGGGGGTCTCTACGGAACAGTGATGGAGGCAAGGGTTCGAGGGGCCGCACCCATATGGCCATGACCAACACGAGAAAGAGCGGTAGCCGCATTCTGCACAAGCAAATATGACAGCGAATGCCGATGAAGTGGACGCAGCTAATTAGCTTCGAAGAAACTTTCTTTGAAAAAACGAGAAAATAGAAAATAAGAAAAAATTTTTTTTTTATAAATACCGTGGTGACTTTAAAAAAAGTTGGTATAAAACGTGCTTTTTCAAAATTCCGATTTTCTTTTCAGAATGAAATTTAAAGGAAAATTATGTCCTGTTACAAATAAATTTATTTGCAGGACTTTGTAAAGTTTTAAAAAGTGGTTTTAAATGGTGCGCTTCAGTTCAGAAATTGCGCACACTAATTCAGAACGAATTAGGAGAGTCCCGCTCTTAATTCGAAAGTTGAAATTAATTAATTGATTAGGCCTACCTGTCGTGGGACGATTTGTTTCGTGCAATGTCTCATTGGAAAGCTCACAACTAGTGCTAGAAAATTATCGATTCAATTTGAAAATCTATTTTTCAAGGTGCCACACCCAAAAAGCACATATACGACAACTTTAAAGTTAAAATTATGTAAGGACATAATGAGGTATATCCAAGAAAATTCTGAGGAAATTTCAGAAAATATCAGGAAAAAAAGCCACCCTAAGGAAATTCAATTTTGGAAAGCGGAAGCACTGTCGATAATTCCTGTCAAGATTGTAGTCCAAGGAAATTGCAGTCCATTTCGACGTCGCCAAAATGTCACGCAAACATAATTGGAAAAAAAAGTTCTGCGAGTTATAATTAATTCAGACCTGTCTTTTCTTAATTTTGTATGTATTTTCCATTTTCATTCTTCTTTTTCGAGGTCTTCACGCTTCTACTTGTAGCGATACAGCGTAGCGTGATTTCCGAATTTTACTAATATAAGCCGATGTCGAGCGATACGGTGGATGTTGGCTGTTTCCCCTCATGACGAACGGTGTGCATTAATAAATGGTGTGCATGACTTAAAGTCTCCATTTTGTATCAAGTATCGTTAGCCTTAAATATTTTCGCCTTTAATTAAAGCAAGTTTTTGTTATTTTGGAGTCTCAGTTTTGATAGCTTTCGTGGAACAAATGAAAATAGTTCGGTTGAAAATATGCATTTGTGCTGCGATTCATGTACTGCGGACCCGTTAGCATGGCGGTGTACATGTATATATAAATATATATGTGTACCGCCATGTGTTCCGGGAAAACGTCGAGACATTCGATCTGTCACTTTTGCATCCGGACTGTTTTATGAGCTGTAATTGCACCTGTGTGTTGTAAGTTTGTTTGTTTGTTTGTTTATTTCCATTTGTACCACACAAATTCCATAAAACATTACAAGAAGTTGATCAACATAAATCAATAAAATTAAATACGTGCAAATGGGGGTTACATCCAGAGGAGGTAAAACCCTCCTGTAGCGGAGCACCCAGACTGCTGATATAAGTACTGCATTGAGATTGAATTATAATGAAATTATAGTGAAACAGTTACATTAACTTAAGCACAGTTATCAAGATTAAATAAAATAAAGAGGTACATGTTGATGAGAAAGATAAATGAGGTACATGTATATTTAGTGCCCTGCTACTTTAAGACATGTATAACAGTTCAAATTAGTAAAGATGAACTCATTGTATTTATCTAAATAGAACTCTTTCAGATGTTTTATCAAGTGCTTCCTAGAAAAACTACAAGTGCTGTAGTCGAGTCCACCCCATCCGAGTCCGAGTCCGAGTCCGAGTCCTTGGTATCCGAGTCCGAGTCCGAGTCCTTGGTATCTGAGTTCGAGTCCGAGTCCGAGTCATTGGTATCCGAGTTCGAGTCCGAGTCCTTGGTATCCGAGTCCGAGTCCTTGGTATCCGAGTCCGAGTCTGAGTCCTGGGTTTCCGAGTCCGAGTCCGAGTCCTTGTCTCCGGGTCCGAGTCCGAGTCTGAGTCCTTTTGTGAATCTCAAATACACATCATCGTGGTCGAGAACCAGGACAAAGTTAATTGTTTGACCCCTTTTAATACAAAGCAAAGGTCAAAGGTAATGTGTATTATACACTTTTACCAAGTTCATAAAGGTTTCGCCCTCAATATTTTTTAAAGTGAACTTCAGGATTTAAAGGGCTTTTCAAGTGTAAAAAACTATTAAAAAAATATTAAACTCCCAAATTCCGATCCTCTTAAAAAAAAATGTTGCTGGAAAATTGTCGCTGCTTGTACTCAGCATACCGGTCACAAGTATGAAAATTATGTTCTGGCTTAGTTAAGATTTAAACTAAAACATGCTCCTTACATCTTAGAAACATAAGCATTTCCAACATGCGGGAAGATTAGCTGGCACGATGGGGACGCATTATTATACCCCCATGACTGAAAATGCGCTCCACTGGTGCTCTTGATGGGGTATACTAGTAAAATATTTCACAGAATTGTATAAACGCCCACCCCCCCCCCCGCAACTGGATCTGTCCCATCATTTACGAAGTTCCTCAAGCTTATACCAGGATTTGTGTACACGCTGCAGATGACGGATGAAGTTGGAGGTAGTTACATGATCACTAATGTCAGAAAATCGTGGCTTTGCAAAAGTTACAGTTTGCAGAAAGTCTCTTCTTGCCCGTTTTGTGGCACAAATACTTCTTGTGATTGGTAAATCCATACTTGATCACTGGGAAAGCGCCGACATGATCTGTGGTATGGAGTGGTGCATGGTAAGTTAGAAGCCTCGGCAGTCGACAAGAAGTTGAACACCTGTTGCCAACGATCTGCGGGATGATCGGATAGACTGCTCAGTATGTGCGCGTGCGTGCTGCGTACGTGCTACGTGCGCCCAAACCTCGAACTGTACGTAGCTAATTCACACATCCGTTTTGCAAAAGATTTTCATTTAAATTCTAGCACACGAAATATTTTAGCAGATAAATGTATGAGAATGTTCGCAGGGTGTACAAATTAAAAAAAAAAAAAAGCTGTACAATATAGAAATTTAACATGAATCATGTCATGCAAGCCACCAGGCCAGTGAACGTGCCAGTTAGGCACAGTCTCATTAGTCTTAGGGAGTCTTTCGTCAGGAAACCGAACGGGCACTCGCGGCGCGGACGTCCGTGCCTACACCGAGCACAGTATCCGTATCACACAATATGGACCGTACGTGTTCACGTCACGTAGGGCTAGCTATACGTAGCGAGGCGGCGCGTTCAAGTTGGAGTGACTCTCGACACGTTATCTTGAAAACTGAAAACTACGTCTTCTTAAAATGAAATTGCGGTAGGTAAAATATGTGTTTTTTGTCTGGACTCGGGCCGAGTCCTTAAGATTGTCGAGTCCTCATTGTTCGAGTCCGAGTCCGAGTCCGAGTCCGAGTCCGAGTCCCCACTATCCGAGTCCGAGTCCGAGTCCTTGAAAATCGGCACTTAAACTACTGAATCTTTCTTTAAGACGAGTAGGAAACGATTTGACAAGTTTTGGAAGAATATTCTGATAATTAGATGACGCAACATCAACTCTAGTTATTCTATAATAAATGAGAATACCTTGTCTTGTAGAGAGAGAATGAAATTCTCGGTTCAAAGAAAAAAATTGGATCACTTAGGTTTTCTGGAAGCAAATAATGTAGATAATCAAAGAAATAAGTACTTACATGAGGCTACCTGCCAATTGCCAGAAATGAGGGAGAAAGTCCAGCCCGTAACAATGAAGCAAGATTTAATAGCCTACTGTACTTGCTCGGATGATTTATTTGTTACACAATAAAATAATGCGTACGTTTGTTACAAACATTTGAATTATCCAATTTATTTCAAACTTCAGACAATGTTGGAGAACTTCAATGAAGAAACCTAGGTGATTCTACTTAAACACAGCTGGGAACATTCACACTACTTCACGAAGCATTCAAAGTGTCAAGGATACTTTTACCTTTGCTAATTCATTTTTATGATAAAACGTATACATGTACATGTCGTATACGAACATGTACATGTCCATGTCATTAGCCAATTAATTTCCCGCTTGACGACCTTCTCAGCATCAAAGTAATCCGTAAAACAACTAATAAAATTGGAAAGGCCTAATCTGAGTATAATTATATATCATTTGAATGGTGTTTTACATTTAGCTGTATACTGAAAGCTTGGCTGTTTTATTATCGCGCTGCATGCATGCTACTACATGCAGTTAGCCTTTATTACCGCAGCGACATAACTAAAAGTAAAAACAAACATACAAACACCCCGCCCAACCCAACAACCCAACAAACAAAGAATCAAACGAAATTATTTTAAAAGGCGTTTTAAGCTAATTACATGGTGGACACGTCCGCGAAGTCTGATTGACACCAATTTCAGCACTTGGTTTTTAGATGAGGATTGTAATGTATGCTTTTTGCTAATTGACCATGGGACGCGCCACAGATTATTTGAGCAGAGAATAAAGACTTTCTATAGACAACCGCAGTTTTCAACTACCACGTCAATAAACCTCTGATGTACAGAATCACTGTCGCCAAAGTAGAGTACCGCAAGTCCGCTGATTTCATTAGCAACACAACACAAGCTCATATCAGGCTCAGCTTGGTCGTGTTCCATGAGGAGGGCGATCATCTCAGCGTGATCCTTTAGGAAATGCCGAGAAGAAACACCGCACTCCCCTGAACAGTAACGAGCATTAAACGAAAGTGGTGTGAGGATCCAGGAATCCCAGCCTATCTCGACAAAGTCGGCCACGAAGGTTTTCATACAGCAGCTTGTCTGGCCGGTCGTGCATAGCCCCACGCTGCGGCCTGTTCGGGCAGACCTGCTATTCTTCACCTTGGCAAGCAGAAGCATCGGGCGATGGTGTAAGTCCCGGGCCACGGTGCTATTCCCGCCTGCATGCAGGGGCTTGGTACTGATCTCGAAGTAGTGATGAGGTCGATTCCACTTGTGCTTGTCTACGGGTATCTGCAGCTCCACCCAGCCCTCTTGTGAGTACAGTTTCTTGGAGGCAAGGACGCGCCATTTATTGCCGTAGTGATGCTCAGGCCGACCCACAAAGACAGACGCGCCCTCCGGTGCGTGAGTCACGTAAACCCATATGTGGCTAGAGAATACTACAGAATCATCTGTCTGGTCGGGGACTTTGAACCTGAAACAGGATTCCTCTGAGACATCAGGACCACAATCAGCATTATCTGCAGGTGAAATAAAAGAAAGCTTCGTAAATCTTAGTTCCTTGTGCACTTGTTTTGTCTTTTAGAGTTTTGTCATCATGTCTTGACCGTGAAACAATATACATGTACTATGGTTTGAGGTAACTCCATCATGTAAGCATCTCTTTTGGGAAGGTGTGGTTCCGAAAAGAACGGGTTGGTTGCAAATCTCGACGTTCCGATCAGTATGCTCTTATCGTCTTCAGGAGAAGCGTCAAGTTTTACAACCAACTGGTTCTTTTTAGAACCACACATCTTCCCAAAAGAGATGTCTACATGGTGTTACCACAAACCTTCACTAGTTCATACCACCACGTCCACCATGCAAAGTTTCAAATCTGACCTAACATACATCATACATGTACTTCTAATGTAAATAGAAGTGATCGCTTGTATAGTGAGCCTGTTAAACTGACATCATAAGATGTAAAGATTATTTGCAATTTATCAAGATTGGGTTAGACGGACCATGGAATATAGTCAGAATCGCCTATATTGCATTTAAGTTATCAATACAAAGGATCTATACGATTTTAGCGTATGTCTTGGAACAAACGCTATGGGCCCTATTCACGAGTTGGCCATTTTTGTCGAGTTCCCTGAATGTATTTCATTAAGTGTTAACTGTTGAATAGGTCGGCGCCGGACTATTTATGCAGGCACAATGCAGTCTTATTTATTACTGTCATTTCTATAAAATCTGGATTTTAACATTAATTAGGTGAAGTTCAATTACAAATTTAAAAATATTTATTGAAGCAGACTGGAATTAATTAGACTTGTATTGCTTTCGTTTCTCTTCGCAAGTTCCAAAAATTAAGATTTTTACCTCACTTGTAATTCAATATGGCCGACTGGTGAATAAGGCCCATAGGTGATAGGGTTTGATTGTGACGTTGAAACAGCTTATGTACTCATTCAACATCATACTTTTCAGTGGCGTATCAAGATTTTAATGCAGGGGGGGGGGGGAGCAAACCGCACTCGCACATCCGCGCCGAAATGTTGACGTGTTTCAAAATGGGAGCGCTCTTCAAAAGTGGCCATTATTATGCATACTGGGAAATATGCCGATATTCACGGTGCGTTGTTATGGTTTTGGAGCTTGGGTTTCTCATTTCATGTCAGAACTCTCTAATAAGCATTTATATTGCTGAAAATTAGACGATGGAAATCAATTTATTTAAATATACCTTCCGCATTGGGTGCTTAAGTTCAGAAAAATATATTTAGATATTCCATTATTTGGGCAAATATAGGTTTTTTCGGCTATTTTAAAACGTTTATCATTCGAATTCACCATTTCTAATATTCGAATTCGTCTATCATTATCGATTTAGTGTTCTTCCAATGTTGCATTTCGTCTTTTGTCAGACAATTTCAAATTCAGTTCAAGCAAATTCAAACAATGAGCACACGTTTTCGTCCCGGAGTATTCGATTTCGTCTCGTCTGCGCCAAACATTGTCATTCAGAAATGAAATTCGTCTCTGAATGCTGCCATACGGCAACAGCTTAGATGAATTTGATCTGTAATGACGAATATTCTCGACCCGGTGACTAAGGAGGTGACCAAACTTTGAAATTGAATGGTAAATGACTAAATTGGTTTTGTTAAAAGCGTGGAAAATTTTTCTCTGACGAAGTTGAATGTTAGAGTTGGTGAATTTGAATGAAAATTGTTTTAAAATAGCCGGGAAAACCTATAGTATAGACCTACTGTTATATGGACTGCAGGAGTTAAATCGAGTGAAAATGCCTGATGAATGTCTTTCATGAAATAATTGTGCGTACAAGCCCGGGCCGCCGTCCCACGCGAACATCACGCACCGAAAATTGACCAAAAGAATCCCCAAGATGCTCATAAAAATGGCGCGCTATATACCACGTGACTATAACATATTACTGCACATTATCTAGCCTCCATTTCAGGCTAAAGCACCCCCCCCCCGAATTTTTTTTTGTAAAGCCCCCTTAAAAAGTTGCCCCCCCCCCCAAAAAAAAATGAAATAGCAGTAGCGAATGTTAGAAGGTGAAGTCTCATGCGAACACCCATTCTGGAATTTGTATTCCTGTGGAGACATTTCTTTGTTCTCGTGTAGTAAAGTTTTCGAGTTTGAAATTGAAGTTTCAAAATGCTCTTATTTTAACCTGAATTAATTTCCTGGGCTGAAATTTGGACTAAATATCCCTTTTCTAAAACTCTTCCATTTGCGACGGATCAACCTACCTTGGAAATTCCTAGTTTTTGAGTAAAATCCATATATCTATTTCGTGAAATTCTTGTGGAGACGTATTCATCTATAGAAATGTTCTTCTGGAGACGTATACAATCTTTTGTTCCCTATTGTGTGCATGTCTCCGTAAGGTAGTAAATTCCAGAACGGTATACCCCCCCCCACACACACACACACAAACAAACACAAAATCGCTATAGCTGGCCAGGGGCGGATCCAGAGGGGGTGGTTTTTGTGTCAAACCCTTCCCCCCCCCCCCCCTGTTGAAAACTGTTGAACATTGTATTGCTAGTAAAACGTAAAGTCCGCCCCGGCGATCAGCACTCCCATTGAAAATATGGTACGAGCCCCCCCCCCCCCCCCCCCCCCCCCCCCTCCGCCTCCTATTAATTTTCGGACGCCTAAGTGTCGGACTGTCCGGAGAAAAAAAAACCGGTCTACATTTCAGCCTCTATGCAAACATGTCTGGATCCACCACTGCAAGCCCCCCCCCCCCTATAATATAGGCTCTCGAACCGCGCCTGATCCATTTACAAAATTTTCATAAACAACTTTACGAACTGTTACAAACAATTTTTGTTAACTATATATTTCATTTCTTATTTTTCTTCTTTAAATTAAGATTTGGTAGTTATATTTTTGGGGAAACTTAGGGGGCTCGTTTTTGGTCAATTTTCACGGGCAGACATAATGCAAAATAGACAAACATGAGCATCGATCGAGACAAAAAGTCCGTTTCCAGATAACTTTCGTCGTCAAAAGTGCATTTACTAACGTCTGCATGGCATTTGGTCAATTTTTGGTCAAATATTTATGGTCAATCCGCGGGGACAGACAGACCACGGATCCTTTCACGCAAGGATAAGCGACTGTTCTGAGCTTCAGTACAAAATGCATTGAGCGGACTTGCCTTAATTGGTTAGACGCGTGATAACGGGCATTAATACCCGTTGGCTTGCAATCGCGAATTTTCCAGGTGTGCCATTGTGTCGGTTTTTGTATATCTTAAACGGAAATATTCATAAAACTGTATGCAAAAGTACTCCTTATGTAAGACACAATTCTTCCAAACTTGTTACAAAATAAATACTTTAGGACACAATAGATGGTATTGTGCAGTTTTTGTCGTCATAGATGAAGTATTTACTCGGCAAATAAACGTCAAATTTCGAGGAGAACACCGGTTGATCTTGTCAGAAAACGTTGCCATGATAGACATTTCTGTGGCACTTTTGCCCGGGGTGGGGGGGGGGGGGGGAGGGGAAACAAGTTTTAAGGGCTTTATTATCTTTTCACCCCCCCCCCTATTGAATCATGTGCGTTCTGATTTTCTTTTAAACACAACCGACTCAAAATGGCCACAAAGCACGAACGCGTGCTGACAGAAGAGAACTGAATGATTCCCTCGCAACTACAAGTACTGCGTTTTACCCATGCACCTGAGGGCAACAAACTTTAGAATGTTAATAATCACTTGAATTTAATGGTGCATCCACAGTGCATTCGTATTGTAACAATGCAGGGGAAATTGTACTAATACAATGATACGTTTTAGGAATGGTTGTTTGGGTTTTGGGGAGGGTTGGATCAATAATACGCTCAATATTCCACCACGCTGAAGAAAACGAATACATTTAAACGAATGATAATTACATAAGAATGATTTTTTCAGCTTTAAAATGTCTTCCCCGCAATATTAACCCCCTCTCAAAATTACATAACCGGTACATTCAATTTTAATTGATAAAAGGATGCCTTTTGCATCAAGAATCACTCAAGCCGTATACTGATATGATTTAGAAAAGTGTTTTTTAAGCTTGTTAAAAACTGAACGAATTTTGAAAAGACTTTAAAAAAGAACTGTACTTTTAAGTCTCCATTTGTTCTTTAAGCTAAAACGTGTTTTTATGGGGGTCATTAGGCAGTGGTGGGTTATGGGGATGGTTGGGATGAGTAACCATCATCTTCCGTCTGGAAAATGCCAACTGGGTAGAATATCCCGATGTCCCTAAGATTCGTGAAATAACACGCGTCATACAATCTCTAGTCATTGCTTTAGGTCTTTGGTCTATCCACCGCTAACCCCCTTTACAAAATGATCCGCCATGTAGGGTAAGGTTTTATACACCATAAAAACTTTATCTGTCCTAAAATTTGACGTGAGAATTTGCCTATAAGTAGGCCTAAAGTAGGCCAAAGTATTATCTGGCGGCCGCCACTTAAAAAGTGTGAATACATTTTTTTTTTGTACAGCGGCTGCCACTTATTATGACGATTTATGTGGCGGCCTCCACTTATTATCTGGCGGCCGCCACACAATAAGTGGCGGCCGCTATAATATTTTCACACGCACCCAAAAAATATATATTCACACTTATTGAGTGGCACTATCCGTCTTCCGTATTAACATGGTTATGCAGTTATCACTTATCAGAATTCAACAATAGAGACCAAAAATGTAGACTCATGCATATTCAAAAATATAATTAGCTGGCTTGACAGACTTCGACACCAGATCGGGCGCAAAGCCATGCAAATCTGAAATCCATAAATCGCTAGCTTAGCGATGCGTAGTATTCACGAAGGTTCCAGCAAAGCTTTCGCTAAATTGCGAAATCGCTAAGTTGGCGAACCTTCGCCAAGTCCAAACAGTGGGTTCTTATTAAAGCCCGGTTCATACTCGGCGCGAAAGCGAAAGCGAACGCGAATTTGTGACGTCGTGGCAAGTATTCGGGCTGCGAATTCGTAAAAGTTGAACATATTTCAACTCGGGCGAATTTCGCAGCGAATGCTTCGTGACGTCAAATTCGCTTCGCATTCGTATTCGCATGAAGTACGAACCGGGCTTTTGTGTGATAAAAGCATGACATTTCGCATGTTGGTTCTTCATGCCATAAATTTCTTTAAGGTATGGAGACATTTCATAATTGACCTCTGGTGACCTTTGACAGGTCAATGACCTTTGTAAACGCTTATTTATAGCTATTTGTAAGATTTACTCTTTTAAACCCCAACTTTTTTATAATCCAAGTGTAAAAGGTATAGGTGTTCATGCTATGAAGAAAATTTTCCATATACAGGACATTTCATATTTATTCTCTGGTGACCTAATTCGAAATGTCATAACATAACCTTTGTAAACCTTATTACTCTAGTAAATGCCACTTTATCATGACCCAAGTCTAAAAGTTAACTCTTTGTCCAGTTCAGCAACAGCGCCATATTGTCAGTTACGAGGAGTTAGCGACGACCTCGGACTCGCCGCAAAATATCGCCCGTTAGCGAACCTTTTGCGAAGAGATTGCGAAATTGCAAAGTTTGCGAGGCATTTGTGAATAACGTGCACTTGCGCGGTGTTTGCGAAAATATGTCGGTTTCGCTAACATTTGTGCAGTGTTTGCAAAGCGTATCTCTTGTGAATACGAAATTAGCGTTAGCCAGGTGTTTACGACTTCGCTAACTTTGCGAAGCCTTCGTGAATTTGGCCCCAGACCGACCACCAAGTGACATGTGGCTACCTGCCATCGCGGCCGCGTCCAATTGACGCCCACTTTTGTTCAACATTGTCCATGCGAGTTCCTGCAATAGTATGGTGCTACCCTTGCCGCGTACCTCACGTTAGTAATGCACTGTCAAGATTCTAGGATTGTGACCGTCGTTAAAAGCGTGCATTTTCGTTGCGCTGACAGACTTCCCAGATTTTCATAAACATTCCACATTATCTATTTAATATTTTTGAAATGCCTTCCACAGAGAAGGAGAGAGAATTGTGGTATTTTTAAGTCTGGTGTAAGTAGTAGATTTCATGCGACAGCTATTTATAAAGATGACTTGCAGGGTTTTTTTGTTTTGCTTCAAGAAGAGAGGGAGGTTTTTGTGTAGTTTATGCAACATGCATGCACAGCACATGTGGTGTGTTCAGTCATTTCTGAATATAAACAATTCACGAACTTACAAGCATCGTGTAGACAGTAAGATTCACTCTGTCAAACAAATAAATCGAGGGAAAACGTGTTAGAAATATGAAAAAACAAGAAGAAGAGGGGGAAAGATTCCCATATCCGGCCATTACTTGTCACCCTGTGCACAAACCCTATCCCTATCTGACAATTTCTAAGTGTTTTCTTAGGCCTACTTAGTAAATAGTACAAAAAATGTTCAGCTAGTTTTGTTACAACATATTACACTTTTCTGATGGCTGACAGGTCACTGAAGGGTAAAATTGGTGATGACCAGATATGGGAATCTTTCCGGAAGAGGGGGATAGGGGAGATTTTGACGCGCCTTTCACTAGTTCAGCATGTTCAGAGGTTGCTAATAATTTTAAAGGGACAAATTTTAAGACTTGAAGCAGAAACAACTGACTTCAGAAATTTGAGGAATGTGTCAGTAAAGAAGTTTTCAAGGGATACAGTTGATGGGTTGCGCACTTGATCAAAACAGAATTGAGATTGAAACGGATCATAATTTTATGGGAACACGGCGATGGTATCGATGCGTTCTTCAGCAAAGATACCTTACGAGTTCGAGTGTGGCGAGTTCAATGGGAGTAGTGGGAACCCTGTTCACTTCACCAGGATTGTAAATGTTGAACAACTTACAGTTTATACTAGCTTCAATATCCATGTAATCACATTGTTGAAAGCTTTGACAAGGCTCTGTGGCTTCATGTTTCGGGTGAAAAATGTAATCGAGACTCTAAATTATAAAGAGCCGCACTCTGTAAGGTCAGTCAAAGTCATGGGAATTTTTGAAGGTGGAAAAGATGACAGGCTTAACATTTAAGCCAGTATTTGACGATTTGCAAATGTAAGCCAGTATCTGACAAATAATATTAAGGGAAAAACCCACGGAACCAGGCAGAAAATTCAAATCACATTATTTTGACACAGCGGGTCACAGCGATGATAAATAAATGTACATGTACACGGAAAGTTTGTCACTGAATTAGGGAAGGTAATTGGCCATTAAATAAGGGAATAAATGTGTGCTCTGGAGGTTTTTATCACTCGTTTAATACCGCTTAGAGTCTGGGTGCTGATAATTACCCGAGCCGGAGGCGAGGGTAATTATCAGCACCCAGACTCTAAGCGGTATTAAACAGAGTGATAAATACCGACCGAGCACATATTTATTCCCATTCATAAATACCTTATCCGTAAAAAAATATCAAATAATTCGTTCAAAAAATCCCGATTTTGTTCAACAAGTTCACTTCATGCTTTTTGAAACATCCCTCTAGCAAAATAATGGAGTGTTCAGCTGGCGAGTAAGATGTAAACAACCCTTTTATGGAGATTGACGCGCGCGTAACATGTTCTGCGCGATGTCACGCAGAACGCACCTGGGGCGTTGCGTTTTGAATTTAGAACTATAAAATTCTGACTCGCTTGTAGTGTTGCGCATGCCTACGTGAGGATTGTGAACGTTCAACCAATGAAACGGTAAGAGGCACTGGTTTTTTAGGAGTCCACATTTTATTGTGACACTGGAAAAGTGTTTAAGACCAGCTAGCCATGTCTTTATCATCCGTTTAAGACCGGCCACGTGACGGGCTCTCGACCAATAGGAATAGCTAAACTGTCTGAGGTATTTATGAATATTAAATATTGATGATACTGTGACTTGGTAAGATAGAAAAGAGCGTTTCGAAAATTCTTGTCGGAAGTGCTGCGATCTTTTTTATTATTGCAGTTTGCACACGACTGGGCAATATCTCATTGCATATCTGAATTTATTTTTTAGGCCAGTATAATGAATCTTTTCATGATTTGTTTGAACAAATATAGTCAAAAAAAGGTTTAACGAGGTGGAAACAGTATGCCCCTTCGGCGAAGCCGCGGGGCATAATAAACAAACAAGGCCTCCCAGGCTTAGACATAAACACAAAGGCCAAGTTTCCCCCCCCCCCCAAAAAAAATCAACCCCATTTATGTCATTCGATGAGTTTTGTCACCGTGGCGTAAGCTGGTCAATAATGTGTCATTACATGTCATGTACATGATGTAGGCTCAATTCCATGACTCCCATACCCTGCCCCCGAACCATTCCATAGCAGGGGTCGATTTAGAAAATTCAAAGTTTCATGCACAATTAACTGAGGGCTTTCCCTGAAAATGAGCTTAAAAAAACAGAAAATCGTACATGCACAGACAACATTGTACTTGCACAGAGCCTAAGTTATATGCATCTGTGCAAACAAAACCCTTTAAATCCACCCCTGTTCATAGGCTTTAAAATTTAATTAAAAAAAAGAAAACTCAAAGAGACTCATTTGGAATGGAAACTGACAATCCATTTGTATTTTTCACGCTTTTTAACTTTGTTACTTAGCTTTGCCCCCTCTTTGAATTAAAATGACAAAATAAAGGTATTACTTCAAGATTTCTGACTTTTGAAAATTCAAATAAAAAATCATAATTAAATAAATCTGCGCGCGATAGTACTGCATCTATTTCGTGAATATTATTACGTACGCGAGGTCCGCCTTTTTAAAAAAATAACACCAAAATCATTCACATTCAGCAATCGCTCGCCATGAAATTCACTAAATTTCAAAGTAAAGCCAGGCAGTAATGTGATCAAACGACTATTATTATTAATGAATAAGATATCAACTTCCATTTCAAATGATATTTGACATGTATTATGACCCCAGTTACCGAAAAAGAGGAATTTTCCATGGTCGCATCTAGCTTGAGTAACTCCAGCTAACATGTGAATTCCTGATGAGCTCGTTAAGCTGGAGTTACTCAAGCTAGGTCGCATCACTTCCGGAGCACAACAATATTTGAGACACAGGACATGCTATACGCATAGCGACCGGGTTTACGTTGTTTTGTTGCTGATTGGCGGAGTAATATCACTAATCACACTTGGAACTACTTTAAAATATCATCGTTTCTGCTTCTAATTACATTTTAAGAGGTAATGTCATTGGGGTTACATTAAAATACGCTTTTAATTAAAGTGTAAAATGATGACGTCAACATTTAAGCCTAAAACAAAAGATGCAGAACCAACTTTTTGATGGACTATATCGTGTATAAGCTAGATCAACATCATTATTAAAGGGGTGAAAAGCGGAGGGATACGAGGTCAAAAGTCACATCCAAGCCCGTTTGCAATGTATTATGAAGGATTTTACAAGTCATTGCCCAAAAGGTTTCGGGTTTTTTTTTGAGTAGTGACGTCACTATTGTTTACAAAATGTAGATAGCCATATTAAGTGTTTATGGTTTTTTGTTGATAAAATCGCCAGAGGATTATAGTTTTCTAGCACCAAGGTCCCGGATGTGCTGACGATAGCTGAAGTCGGTTATTCATTCATTAAGATACATCATGCATATTCATGTTTGCATCATTTACTCGGCACTCGGCGGAAAGCCCGCCCTTTGTTGGTGAGTTTGGGAAATGAAAGATTGCCGCACGCGTACGCACCGCGGCAACCTGCCAGAGCTTATAGAAAGTACACGGCAAATGCCAACAAGCCTTGCTTTTGCAGTATGTTCCGATGGGGAATTTCTACTCGGCATCTTGCCAAGCACTCGCTTATATCGGCTAAGTTTCGATCTCATAGTTCGTGGTTAAGGTTAAAGATCTAGATCAGTCATGATTGTGGTTTCAAACGAAGGCTTTCCCCGTTTACAGGATTTAGTCCAGTGTGTTGGTGACAAAATGCCTGTGGGAAAGGATAAGGCCAAGTAAAATAAAATATCAGTTGATCGTCCCCACCCCCTTTCTTTTTTGAAGCCTTAATGTCCTTTCTTTTTTTTATTCCCCCCAAAGTCCACATTTTCCCTTAGAATTTTGGCACCATGCGATATTAAATCGAAGTTGTGTCACTTTGTATAAATTCGATAATAAAAGGAGCCTCACTTGTCTCGCGACCGGGAACCAGACTGCAAGTCATGCATATTTGACCTTCGACCCAAGTGGTATGAAACCAATCCGCTCATTGGCCGATCAGTTCACATTCGCTGAAAACTTGTGTACGATATTTTCCATCCATCGCGCGTTTCGTTTCTACACCAGGGACGCGAGAAATGGGCAGTTGTTGACGCTTTCTTTTTTTGAAATTAAAGTTTCATTTGAAATTCATAATCGTTTGATCTACATTTTACCCATTTTGCTAAGAAAGTTAATGGAGCTTTTCGATCCCCAAAAAGTGAAACAAGTTGTCGTTTGTTGAGATGGAAATATAATTAAACAGAACCTGCATATCTGGCTAACATGTGTGGATTATTGGTAGAATACTTAATAAAAAGCTGGCAGTCATTTTGAACTGAAAAGTTGTCAGCCATTTTGAATGTAAATGGTACCGACGGCCATCTTGCAAAGAGATATAATACAAAACATTAAGGGCCCCTCCTTCTCTTCTTTAAAAAAAAAAATACCTGGACGACCAACTAGTATTTTATTTTTACTTGGCCTAATCTGGGAACAATTGGACAGATTCAACCATACACAGTATCTCAGGAAATTCTTATAGGTTTTTTTTATGTATATATATATACTAACAACACTCGGCTTGTCTAGTGGAGCTGGACCTGGAAGTTTCCGTCTTTTTATATTATTCAGTCAGTCAGTCAGTCAGGTCGGCCCTTCAGTTCAGCTTGAATAAAGGTTTTCCCGGCTCTATTTAAATTTTTATTTATTCCAATTCACCAATTTTCAAAAATCAAATTCGTCCGAGAGGAATTTCATAAGCTTTCAGCAAAATGAATTTAGTCATTGATCATTCAATTTCAAAGTTCGGTCAACTTATTTAAGTACTTGGTCAGAACTAATCATCAATACAGATTGAATTCGTCTGAGCTATTGCCGAATGACAGCATTACGGGATCGACTTCGTCATATCAATCAATTTAAAACTTGTGTTAAATAAGTGAATTAGTCTGGTGTGTGCTGAAACATTTTCCTTGTGTCCTCGACCACAATTCGGCACGTTCGGCAAGTAGGTGTGCTTAACTTCGCTAGCAGTTATAGATTATATTGCCAGTTTATAGATTACCAAGAATTAAATGGTACCAATTTTATGAAGGGCAAATGAGGCGGCACGACACACATTACTGATATGCTTATTCATAGAAAGATGAGCATCAAATACAACTCCAAGGTTACGAGCACTAGAAACTGAACATATTGAAGTATTATCTAATGTGATACATGTGATAGGATTACAAGATCTATGGCGACTAGAAAAATGAATAATGTCAGTTTTATTATCGTTCATTTTCAGACAGTTTTGTGTTGACCATATCTTTATGTCTTTCAAGCAGTCTTGAAGCTGAACAATCCCTGATGTTCCTTCATCTTGTTTGAGAATGATGTAAAGTTGGTGTCGTCAGCATACATCATGTTGGAATTCCATGGTGATTGATGACATCTTCTAGTGGTGATGAATATAGAGTAAAGGCTAAAGGGACAACAACCGATCCCTGTGGTACTCCACGATCTTGGAAATAGGGCGATGGTTCGCCTTTTCCAATGACAGTGGACTGAGGCCGGTCTGTAAGAAACGTCTTGAACCAGTTCAGCACTTTGTCTCGAATACCAAATCTCTCACTCAGGCGTCGTATCAAGATATCGTGGCTGATGGTATCAAATGCCGCCGCGTAATCCAAGAGCACCAAGATGGCCTCCTGTCCCCCGTCTAGAGCCATAAGTAGATCATTATACACTCGAAGCAACGCTGTTTCATAGCTGTGATGAGCCCGGTATAAGCTGACTGTGTAGTTGCATGCAACATGTTATGAGATAGATGATCCTGGATTTGCAGGGCCACCACCCGTTCAATTGTCTTTCCTAAGAACTTTAGATTAGCTATTGGTATGTAGCTTGTAAGCTCTTCGGTGTCAAGTTTGGGATTTTTCAATAGCGGACAAATATGCGAGTGTTTCAATGGATCTGGAAAGTAACCCTTTTCCAATGACATGTTAATTATGTGAGTCATTATTGGAGCAAGTTCATGGGCACAAAGCTTTACCAGGGAGGTCGGAACAGGATCAAGACTGCAAGTTGTTGATTTTGATTTAGCCTGCTCGAATGTATATTTTTTTCAGAATTTCAATTTTCAAAGTTGAACAACAAATTTTTAAGAAGATAAAAATCAAAAGAAACAAACAATGAATTTGCAAAGAAAAAAGGAAATAAAATAAGTGGAACATTATTGAATTATTCTTACATTTGAAGATGTCACAATTAATTCAGACGAAATTGAACAAAATTATGAATACATTTTGTGCCATGAGACGAATTTGTTTTCTGAATAACATGGCTCGGTGTAGACGAGACGAAATCGAAAACTTCTTGACGAATATGTGTGTCCATGGTTTGAATTTGCTTCAACTATATATGATAAAGGACGAAATAAACATTGGAAGTGCACTTAATCGATTTTGCTGGACAAATTCGAATAGCATTACTAGCATCATGGAGCTATAGTGTTTAATAGCTCCATGCTTGCATGTTGGTACCTTGATCCTGTCTTAACTTATTCTTTAAATAGGGCTTGCGGTCGCTGCCCATGCCGAAGTTAATTGAGCGTGATGGGGAGTAATAAATATCCGTCTGATATTTTCTACACAAACCCCCGGTGTAGGGGGTTTTGCATAGAAATGTTAAGATACCAACTTTTACGACAATGTGTTAGTAATGAGAATTGGTGAATTTGAATGATAAACGGTTTAAAATAGCCGGGAACACCTATAAATGGTGTAGTATAAGCAGTGACAGACAGTGAATAAGGAATTACTCAAAATCTACCGAATAAAAAATGTTCAAACTATAGCACAAAATAATCATCTGCGCCTTCACCGTTAAGAATAAGAAAGACTGTACAACTGAGAAAAAATAGGCCTAATCATTCAAAACTGAAAAATACGTTAAGAAATAATTTTGTTATATTTATTGAATATTTTTTGGTATTGTTTGTGTATAATTATTATTAACATCGCTTAGGCATTGATAAAATGTTGTATTGACTCCTCATTGTTCACCAAAACACATGAACGACTTGAATTTAACTCTCACAATGCTTACTCAAGCACATGACTAGCATCGTTGTATTTGGTTTCGGCAGAATGGTTCACGTGTTTATAGAACAAGAAAAAACAACTTACCCTCGTCCGCAAAAACTACAATCTGACTAGGATGCGTGCGGGTCAATCGGCGTGGATGGTTATGTTGTTCTCCGTCGAGCAGGAGTCGATTAAGCACGACAGCAGGCACGTCCGGCTTGGGACGGGTAACATTAGGCGGTCTGTCCAGGCCAAGCTGTTCAAGAATTGTCCGCTTTAACATTTCCAAGCGAGCAAGCCTCTCAATTTCCTCAAGTGTCTGAGAGGAGATCGAGGAGGACGGATACGATGGAGTAGATGATAAAGGTACAGTGGACGCAGAATTGGATGAGTTGCTCCGCTGAATGTGATCAGGGGAAGAGGATGGGCGTGAAACGATAGCATCATCTTCGATGAAATCGCTTCTCATCACGGTTCTGTCCTTGGGGGAGTCGTTGGGTTTCCGAAGGGGTGCGGGACCGTGTGCCTCGTCATCAACGGGGTCTCCAACGGAATAACCCATCAGAGAGCGCCTTGGTGACATCATCCCAGCACTAGGTGGTATCGACTTGACATTGTTAGTTTGGTCTGATGAGTTGTGGGGCTGGTCAACTACAGTGTCTCCTGTCAGGTAGCCCCGACCTGCAAGGACGCCACCAAATGCACCATGAGCTGAAAGTAGCATCAGTTGTAAGAATAGAAATCCAGACAGTTTGCATGATGGGACTCCCATATTGGAATTGCACAGGGTAAAGTTACCGTGGACAAGTTTAAGTTTAGACCTTGTGGCGAGTAGGTACCACGGAACAGGCCACAATTGTTGAGCAAGAGGGGGTCGGTCTAAATGTCTGGCCTGAGACACACTGTTCAGGCTTCCAGGTTGGTCCTTTATTGCAATTTACGATCGCCTCGGGTCACGTGCGCCTTATCTTTGTCCAATAAGATTGCTTCTATTGGGTTGCCACCGCCGAGCAAAAATGATGTTGTCTGCTGCAATAACAATTTTCATATATTATGGCTAGGTCTATTCCTGGTGTTGATCCATTTCTATTGTCAACTTCCAGTAACGTCTGTGCGTCGAAACCACACCATTCATCACATACAACTAATTTTTGTGGCATCCATTCTTTCGAACAATGATAGAATTTACCCGTACCTTGAAATTTGCGAGCGTCCAATAATCTGAGAGGTGCACACGGGCAAAAGTTTTGTCTGATGACTATCGGGCATTCAAGAATTATTATCCCGCGATCAATGGAGCAAACAACTCCCCTGCAGCTGCATTAAAAATAGATTTTCATTTTAATTTTGGCATGTATGGTGTGAAGCGGAAATAAATGTGCATTCACCGTGGTAGTGTAACCCCACCTATCATTTTTTTTTTGGCGGACAAATGCCGACCTCATACTTTTTATGCCACGTTTGGCCAACAATTTACAACAAAGTAGATTTTGAAACTAACTTATGCGAGCTTTAATTAAAAAGAGTACAGTTAAAGTTACCCAAAAGTAGACGAATTATGGTTGACCAACGGTCAAACATAAAAAAGTAAAAAATATAATTATTTTCTTGCCTACCTATCCAGGGGCGGATCCAGGATTTTCAAAAAGGGGGGGCACAAAAACTTTGTGCGCGTTGCACACATAACGAGACTGAAGCGCGAAATCCCTTGCGGGCAGGGTTGAGGGCACTGGAAGCTCTACGATTCTAGATGTTCTCTCCTACATCATGAGTACTTTAAGCCATTAAGAGCAAAATTCACAATGTTTATTTTTTACTTTTAATAACACTTATTTTTGAGCGAGCCAAAAAAAGTCATGTTTACTATTAAAACATACATTTCTACCCAGAAATTTGCCTTGCAAACAAATAAAATAAAATAAATTGAATTTCATTAGGGGACAGCCTGCCCCAAGCAGCCCCTACCCCCACCCCACCCCACGGCTGAGCAAATCAACCGGCCCAGAAAATTTCTCCGTCCCAATTCCTTTGAAAAATGTTGTATAACTTATAAGCCTGCTGAGTATTACATTACGAATAGTCTTTACAAACAAAAAGAAGAAATAAAACTTTATTTCAAAACCATCTCGGTTGTCATAAAAAAAATTGATGATGTTAGCAAAATTTCCCCGTAGCGTTTAAATGTTTAGTCAAGACTTCAAAAAGACTGCCGCCTGTGTCCCAGTATAATGTGAGGTAACTGCGGTCACATATACTTACTTTGTATATACACTTGTATACACTTTAACCACCATTTTTTTTCCATGTTCTTTTGAAGTCTGCTGGCTAAATAATTTAAGACGAAATGAATCGTCTGCATTCTGCAAGTGTTGTCGAATCACTTCAAGAAATGTCAAGGCCTGAGGAAAATCGTTTATTTGTATTTTTTTTTGGGGGGGGGCGCCGATTTTCTTAAAAAGAAAACAAAAAACCAAACTTTAATTTAACGGAAATGCAAACTGCATCAAAATTCCAAATTCCAAAATATGAAAAAGTTTGTCTGCACAAATTTCCCGAAAGTGGCAGCATTCCTGAGCTGTTATCAAAGGCCTTAAAGTTCGGTGGCCTACAGCTGAACCCAAATGTATATGCTTTGTAATGAACAAGAGTAGCATTGTATCAATTTGAACAATGCGGCTATCAATCATTCTCTGGAAAGGCTTTTCGGAGCTGAGATTTTATTTGGGCATTTTTTTTTTCTCAGAGACAGGGGAAACCTTTATGCGAAAAATGTGGGAAACTGAATTGAACGTGAAATTTCACCTCCGTGTTGTGTACATGCACATAGATAAACGATTGGGGGATGATATTCCAAGTCCAAATAATTCATTAAATGTAGGGCTCCCGATGTTTTTTTTCGTAGTACGATTTTATTCTTCGCTTATTAAAAAAATAAAACTGCATGGCCTACATTATTTTTGTAAATGTTACTCTAAAATATTTCGGAATACATTTTGAAATTAAGTTTGAAGTCAAAGGGCTGTTGATAATCTTATTCGTATTCCTTTTAAAATTAGGAAAAACTAAGCATAATTCGTATTAAAATTTCCCCTAGAATCTACAAAAGAATTAACTGAGGGTTCAGAACTTAATGGGCTAGGGTGTTTGAAATCGTTTTACTTTAAAAATAAATCGAGAGAACAAGACATACTAAGTCGTATTAAAATAACCCCTATTTATTTGATTTCTCTCTATTTGAGGCAAAAGGGATGACGATTAATTCTTCGTGTATCTAAAAAATAAAATGCATGGCCTACATTATTTTGTGAAAATGTTTTACTCTAGAATATATTTTGGAATATATTTTGACGCTATTATTTGAGGGATGTTTTTAATCCTGATCATATTCATTTAAAAATAAGAAAAACCGAGCATAATTCGTATTAAATTTCCCCTGGAATCTACAAAAGAATTAACTTCGAGTACAAACTTTAACGAACTAGGTTTTTTTTAATCATTTTGCATTTAAAAAAAAAGTTTTTGTAGAGAACCAGACGTAAATCTCTCTCTGAGGCCGGGAAAATAAAAGAAGGGGATGGCGATTTTATTCTTCATTTATTAAAAAAAACACATAGCCTTCATAATTTCGTGTACCGGTACATGTTCTACTCAAGGGTGGATCCAGAACACAATTTTGGGGTGGGCCAAAACAAATTTTTGGTCCCCCCCCCCCAAAAAAGTTTTGGTCCCCCCAAAAAGTGGGTCAAAAAAATTACGGCGTGGGGTTCGGGGCCCGCTTAAGGGCCCCGAAAAATTTTTGGATTCTAGATACTCTGTGGTGCGATCTGAGGCAATTTCTGACCACTTTAACCACTGTTTTATTGAGGAAAAGATGGTGGTGTACTCATTGCCTGCCTTTATTGCGATGTCACATAAAAAAAACACATTGGTTTCGTTTTTTTTGGGGGGGGGGGGCATGGCCCCCTTTGCCCCCCCCCCCGGATCCGCCCTTGGTTCTACTCTAGAATATATTTTGGAATACATTTTGACATGAAGCATTAAATGCAAGTGCTGTATTAAATGTGCCCCTAGTCCAGCCGGGAAATAAAAAAGTGTCTTATAAAAATATATTCTTGCTTTGAAAGAAATTTTGAGACAATGATCGACAGGCGACCTTCAAAACTTATACATTGTATATTTTTGTTGATAATTATGTATAATAGTTATGTTCCAAGCGATTGATTTGATGACCGCCCGTCCGCCCGCCATAATGACTCCTCAAAAAGGAAAAAGATAGCCATGTTCTCAAAGGGATGTATTTAATGCGCGCCCGCCCTAAGATGACTCGTTAAAAAAAAAAAAAAAAAAAAAAACAGTTGCAAAAAGGGGGGCACGGGCCGGGTGTGCCCCCATCTGGATCCGCGCGTGTACCTATCTGGATAGTTTTTAGGGCATAACCGTTAACACAATATCTTTCGGCCTTAAAGGTATTCTTGATTACTGGATTTTTCGAAAAAAAATGTTTCACGGTCATGTTATATGACGGGATTTACGTCGGAAAAGCTGATATTATAGTTGCCATCAACGAACGTATTTTTGTAATGATAAAGAAATTAATGATTTCTTAAATTGTGACACACTTTAGATAGAGAATACGTTTACTCTAAACCACAAACACAAAAATGAAGGGAAAAAACCCATTCCCTTGGAGGGAAGCTAGCCGATGCCATAGCTCCTGGATTCCAACAAGCTCTACAGCAGTGTTGTAGCACTCGTACTCGGTACTCTTACTCGAGTACTACTCGAGTACTTTTTGTTTTTGTTTTTTACATGTACTCGTATTCGTACTCGACATGTCGAAAACTTGATCATCAAAGTACTCGTACTCGAATAGCAGTACTCGAAAACAAAAATTGTATATTATAGCTTGACCTACTGCGGCCTTATTTTATCGATTCTTTCAGTTTGAAATGGTTCATTTAATTGGCTTGCGGCAAATTCGAAGTTTTCTGATATTACTCTGGTCACGTCCGGACAAACACATTTAACAGGTAGCCGTGAGTGGGTCTGTATATCGGTCGGACTGGGCCTGGGCCAATTACGCACAATGGACCATTTGCCGCATGGCCGTATTCGGAAATAAAAGTACATGTACTCGTGCTCGTATTCGTACTCTTACTCGGAATATAAGTACTCGTTCTCGTACTCGGAAGTACAAGTACTCGTAAACACTCGGAAGTACAAGTACTCTTACTCAGAGACCTGTACTTATATTCGAAAGTACAAGTTCTTGTACTCGGTAACCTTAAAGTACTCGGCAGTGCTCGGTACTCGGAAAAAAGTACTCGAACTTTCGACTACATGCAAACATTCTCAGCTGCGCGCGTGTACACACGCGCGCCTCGGGCATGCAAGATCTACACACGGTGAACATTCTTCGGAGATTTTTCGATACGAACACGACAAAGGGGGGAAAACAAGATTTCCCATGACATTTACCATGATCCTGAAAAGAAGTTTGCTGACAAATATCAGTTGAATGTTGATGTCCATGGTCGATTTGTTACTCTTTCTGTTTTACCAGATGAATTCCTTACAGCTTCTTAAGGACTTTTTGTAAGTTTCTTTACGGGAAAGTTACATGTATTTGTTAAATGCAAAAGGCCCAGATGTGGCAGTTTTTTCTGAACTGTTTTTGTTCATAGGTTTATCCATTTTTTTCATCATTTCGATGTTTTGTCTCGAATGTACATAATTACTAATAAAATATCATGTCAGTCACTTTTATACTAACGGTTTCTTTTTTTTTTCACGTTTTTTTTATCACAAAGCAAATCTAGCTTTTGCTGCTCAACTATTTTTTAATTCCAAATAATTGCAGCTGTGTTCAACTGCTGGAATTCTTGGCAGGTTTTTGATTGCAAACCTTTAGTTAATGTTAAGTAACTACCTGCCAGTGCTGTTGTTCTGATTTGCAAATTGTTGGATTTTCTTTTTAAGTCATTAACTGCAAGTTGCTGTTCGCACTTTGAAGTGCATTTTTTTAATATTAATACATGTATTCTCTCATTAATCAGTAACATATGCATGAAAATAAGCCAATTGAGACCCTTAAATCTGCTGCTATATCAAACATTTCTGCATTCTGACTTATTTGCAGAAAACTGCTGTACAGAAGTCGTGATCAGGGCTGCAACAACTCAAGGCATCCAATAATTCGGACAAGATGGGACTATCGCAAACCTACTCATATTTGTCGAAACAGATAATTTTTAAGACTACTCCAGTTAGAAATTCCTATAATTCTCATGTAAAGCCTTGATGGCAATAAACATTGTAAATTACTTTTTTAAAATTCACTTATAAACAAAACATAAGTCTTGCACACCAGAAGTCTTCCCTAATCTTTTAACAGATTGTCTTAAGTTCTTTAAAATGCTTAGCTTATAAGATAAATCTTGTTTGAGAAAGACAAAAAAAACTAAAGAAGATATTGATTATCATAAATATATAAACACAGCCACTTTTTTTCTTAAAATACACAAGAGCTTTCGTAGAACTTTACTTGTCCACTCAGGTTGTCCAGCAATGTGTGACTCTCTTCTTCAGATAAGGTAGATTAAATTAGCCTTCGTCTTTCGCATGTCCACTGAACTAAAAGATGTCAAGTAGGCATAGCTGTGGCATCTGCAAATCAATCAAAATGCAGAAAGTGTTAGATGAACAAAACATTAAAGGGTCTAACTTACATTATTTAAGCATTATATGTTTATATAATTAGAAAAAAAATATGGCACGTATTCGGGTAATCATGCAAAAACAGGTAACTGTTATTTGCCAAATTAAAGGGAAAGTACAACATTTGCAAACATCAAAAAATAAAACTACCAAATCATTTTGTAATACCTTGCTGGACTGTGGTGAATGACAGTGTAAAGCATCCTGTAAAATCATGGCACCTGGTATACTGTCATTTTCAAGAAAAGTGGTATTTTTGTATCAATTTCCAACGCTGATCGGCCGATCAGCGTTGGAAAAAACTGGCTTTTTTTCAAATACTGGCCCCAATTGACCAACGCACTTGTTTGCAATCGATTACACACCTATGAACGGGTACAAGCCAGCTAGACTGGTTCCCTGACCTTACAATTCCCCAATGTATGTAAACTGCTCTGTTTCTTCTTAAATGGAGTCAGGGAACCAGACTACAGGAAAATGATTGTTTTTCTTGGTTTTTATAGCATTTTTGAACCCAAAACCTCAAAAAAGTCAGTGTAACTATTTTGCTATATATTTCCAACACCCCAATTCCATCCATTTCTGAAAATTACAGCAAAAGCAAATGATGTATATTCCCTTTAAACTGAAAATTAGAAAAATGCATCTGAAATTGTGAACAGCATCTTGCAGTTAGAAAATCAAACAATTTGCAATCGAAACAACTTGCAGGTAGTTGAAATAGAAAAAAACTATCAAGAATTCCAGCAATAAAACAAAGCAGCAATTATTTGGGAACAAATGGTGGAGCAGCATAATGAGCAAAACGCCTTGCAAAAAAAGAAACTGTTAGTATAAAAATGACTGACATAATATTTTATTAGTATCTCCCAACAGAGCATAATTATGTACATTCCAGACAAAACATCGAAATGAGGGGGGGGGAATGGATAAAACCTATGAACAAAAACAGTTCAGAAAAAAACTGCCAAATCTGGGCCTTTTACATTTAAAAAATACATGTAACTTTGCAGTGAAGAAACTTACAAAAAGTCCTCAAGAAGCTATAAGGAACATCCGGTAAAACAGAAAGAGGAACAAATCAACCATGGACATCAACATTCAACTGATATTGTCAGCCAACTTCTTTTCAGGATCAATTAATGACATGGGAAATCTTGTTTTCCACCCTTCGTCGTGTTCGTATCGAAAAATCTCCAATGAATGTTCACCGTGTGTAGATCTTGCATGCGCCGTGGCTAGCTGTGCACGGCCGGCCACACGCACGCCGCACACACGGCCGATCGAGGGATTTTTACGGTCATCCAATTTGGAAAAGAATCCCACTGTTTTCTCCTGAACTGCTCACGTTTTTACCAAACCAAAAGGTATAGTTATTCTCTTTGTACCTTCAGAAACATTGTGTGAAAATTTCATTGCCGAACTCAATCGGGTTTTTGAGAAAAAACGTGAAACAGTCTGGGACTTACGTTTTTCGCCATAGACTTGCACGTAAATTTCGGGCAATGTTTGTTATCCACTCCCATGATGCATTGCGAATGTCGAAAAGGCTTTCACTTAATTGATTGTATTTCTGGATCTAGGGATCCAAATATAATTCGGTAAAAAGGAGCGGATTGAGAAAATTGTCAGGCTTTAATGTAATATATAATTTAATTGAAGAAAAAACATGAAACAGTTTTAATTATTTGTTTTCTGAATGTTGCACTTTTTATCAGACTCTGTATGTGATAAAGTTCAATGGAGAGACTCAACACGCCTGATTTAGGTGGGATGTCCCATTAGTCCGCAGAGTTGGTAGGCAAGGATCAGGAGAAAACCACAAAGTCAACTCGACCGTCTCATTTTATGTGTATGTTTTTATACTCTTGAATTGGTAGCGTTCAAGGGCGGATCCAGAACACAAGTTTTTTTGGGGGGGGGGGGGCCACAAAAAAGTGGGTCAAAACAATTACGGCGTGGGGTTCGGGGCCCGCTTAAGGGCCCCGAAAAAATGTTTGGATTCTAGATGCTCTGTGGTGCGATCTGAGGCAATTTCTGACCACTTTTACCAATGTTTTTTTGAGGAAAAGATGGTGGTGTACTCATTGCCTGCCTTTATTGCGATGTCACATAAATTTTTTTTTAAAAATTGGTTTCGTTTTTTTTGGGGGGGGGGGGCCATGGCCCCCTTTGGCCCCCCCCCCCGGATCCGCCCTTGGTAGCGTTCCTTTACTTTTATACAAGCCACGTTTATATGATTTACAGCCCTGTGGTGAAGGGTTTTCTGTACAATAGAAGTCACTGGATGTATAGCAGTTTTGATTCGACTACATACAGACAGCCGTAATTTAGAAGCACTTTTTAAATCATGCAGGTTTGCATGATGAAAGAATCAAGAACGTTTTTACCGGTTCGGCTATTATGTCTGGCTCATCAGCAGGGTCGAAAAGGTCGCGTTCCTGGACTTGTTTGTGCTACTTTCATCAGTTCGACGGACTGACAGCGACCTTTGCATAAAAAGTATAAAAGGTCCTTTGCATAAAAAAATATACAGGTAGAAAAGCGATTATGTACTCAGCACCGTGATGGGTAATCCATAAGTAGCAGCGTAGCCAACACTATGGGAGTTTTCCCCTTAAAAAAACCCAAATGTATATATAAGAATACAGAAAAAAGGAACAGAAAACTGTCCTCAAATTTACTTCTTTGACAAATTCGGAAAGCGATGGGAGACAAATGTAATATGTTTACGACGGCGAGATGTAAATTAAATATTACTTTTTTATTTTCCTTTACCAAATTTACGTTATAATTACACGATATACTCAGTCTATGAAATTCTTGCTCGCGCTCGATTGGAACTCACGGCCTGTTGCTGTTTTCCATTGCAGACGTCTAGCCACAACAACGCACTAAGCTTGCCGATGTCGGATAAGTCTGGTTCCCGGACCAAAAGATTCTGACTATTCCTGATGAATCTTAGGTCAGGCAGCATATTTCTTTTCCTAGGAGGGTTAGGGGCAATGTCATGAATAATTCAGTTTTTCCTTTGAATCATTGCAAGACTTAGGTTCTCGTTCTATTTTCCCCTTAATTTAAAATTATCTCAGTGATAAATTTGGAGAAAAAAAATAGCTGATGAAAATGAGCAGCGACGACGTGGATTCGAACCAGGGATCTTTGTATCCATAGCTCATCTCGCTATCCACTAGGCTACTGTGTGGTAGCTTGACGACAACCGTTCTTTAAAATGCTTTAATGTATTGTAACTAGTTGAGTAACTAACAACAATGCTGTTGATGTCATTGTCCGTTCTCATGGATAAACATGAATTATTCATGACATTGCCCCTAACCCTCCTAGGAATAAAAATTACGCGGTCAGGCAGCCTCCGTGGCTAAAAATAAACATGACGACATTGACAACCTTTTTTCAAAGCTCGGCTTCGTTTCCACTTAAAGCTTTTAATGTTCCGATCAAATATTTTAAAATAAATCACTTGCTTCATATATCATACAGTTATGATATACAGTTTTATAATTCTGTAAGAAACCATTCACTAATTTTCACCTGGAATCTTCGAAGTTATAGCACTGTTCGCAGGCGGAGTCGAATTGAGACCACGCCGAGTTTTGGAAAATGCCAGTAACGGTCGTCAAATTCAAACTAGAACATGACGCAGCAAAAAGTTCGCCCTTGTATACGATCCGAGTATATCGTCGTTAAATTTCAAGTTTTCTAAATGAAAGCAATGGATATTAATTATGAACTAGTTTTTTAAGTTTTTAATAAGCAAGTAGCAGTTAATAAAACCTATATTATACTCGGAAATACTCGGGCACTATCCGATTGTCGACGAAATGAATTCGGCAAACTTCGGACATTTTCGGAAAAAGGAGGAATTCCTCCCGTTTTAGTCACGTGACATAAATTGTAATACAATGTATTACCGGAGGCTACCGGACCTAAGATTCATCAGGAATAGTCAGAATCTTTTGGTCTTCCGGGGAACCAGACTAATGTCGGATGGTCAGTTGTAATCAATCACTATTTTTATGAATGAATTTTGCCGTTGGTGAGATATAAATTCCACAGATAATTTGCACATAGGCTTGGCCGACGTCCAAAAATCAACAACAATTTTTAATTAGGACGAATTTGTAACCGTTTCTGGCTGTTTGGTTATCCAGTACCCTATAACCTGCAGGGTAGTCTCTGCTATATAGAATTCCTCGCCTAGCTAGGTAAAGAGGACTGTCTATATATGCTACTTTCAACTTTCAACCAAGAACATTTTAACTTGCTTTGTTAATTGCTTTGTTTCTTAGAATAATACAAAGGTCATTCACCTTGAATAACACATCTAACAAAAAAGAATCTATATGTTTAGTAATGAAATAATTACAAATATCGAATTGTTTGCGGCCCGCTGCAGCCCGCACATTAATTGAGTTCTCGCAGGGTTCCCGCAACCCTATCAGAAAACTCGCAGGGCGATTCTGTTTATGCGCAAAAGCTATCCAAAATAAAGTCTTTATTTCAAAGTAGTGTTTTTATATTTATATATATATATATATATATATATATATATATATATAAAAATAAAATTGAACATACAAGTTGAACATATCAAGGAGAAAAAAACCGAATTCGTTGAACAGCACGGACAGTGCTATTCAATCAATGTTCAAATCAGGTTGTTTGAAGTAGAATTTCTAACATCTGCGATGTTACTTTTTCGGATCTAGGCGACAGGTGGAAACGTTTTAAGACGTGTGGTGCGTGACCTGTCTTTTTTTTTTACTTATTTTTCTTGACAAGTAAGGAGCACAAGTCGTCTGATCCAGATACGTGAGGTTGGCAGCTAAGGTCTTAGCTTCTTCCCATTGCATGTTTAGTTCGGGGGGAAAAACAGGTTTGGGGGAAGAGGATATTTGGTTATCATTTTCGCAACGAAAATTGATTTATTACACATTGGCGGAAATCTTAGAAATCACAAGAAAGGTGTGCACATTCTCATCAGTATTGGGTAAAATACAATCACGACAATAGACCTACATGTATACTTGTGCTTTGGGTTATTTTCAAGAGGGTACTACAAACTCCTGTCCCATTGGGCGATAGGTATTGTTTCGTCGCAACCATTATACTGACCTTAAGTTACTGCATGTTTTGATAAAAACATTCCTGTCTGTCCACACTTGTCAACAATAGCTTTGTTTTGTCTTGTGCTGAATGATGGGATTTAGGAAGAAATACTCGACGGGATTGAAGGATTTAACAGGGTGTTTGTCTGAATTCCATCAGAAGGCAAATATAATGTAGGTCTTGATTGTACGTGAATATGCACTCGAACTAAAAAAACGTGTGCGATAGAATCACGCGTTGATCGGGGGGGGGGGGGGGGTGGACGGGGACCTTTTTGCTTTTGTTCAAGCAGCTGCCCCGTGATTGAAAAAACAGCTAGCACAATGCTTTTGTGATTGAAGGAAGCCTTCGTGGCCAGATTGCGTGCTGATTGTGTACCCTGATAGGTATTGTAAATTTGGTAAAAAGTAATACGCACTTATGGGAAACATATTGGCGCCCCGCCGCAAAAGAAAAAACAAATATGAGGGGAAAACCCCCTGTCGTCCTTGGAATCACCGCCCCTGGGTATACTAATAGTACGCACGGTGACTGCACAAAGGAACATGAAATAGGCCTTCAGATTCCACTTTCATTAGAATTTTCACTCTTATTTATTATTTTTCTCTTATAGTCAAAATAAGATTATGTCAAAATAAGAAAGACGAGACTCCTTTCAGGTCTAGGACTCATTGTCGCCAACATTTATCATTGTGTGTTACACTTAAGCTTTTCTTAAATATTTCATTCCACTAAAATTCCATTTTAATTGTTTGATTGAAGAGTGCAATTCATCAGTGTCAAAAATGGAAACTTTTTTTGTAACATGTTTCATTTCATCTACCCCGAATTTCAGGTCAGGTAACATCGGTAACTTATTATTTGCAAAATATGCTGGCAAAAATGTTGTTGTCTGTGACAATAGTAAGTACGAGTCTGAGTTTTTGACAAACTTTGCAACATTAGGTTTGGGTTCACCGACGAGAATTCTATCACCACTGTATGATCATGTCCTTTTACAGCGGGGTGTGTGGGGGTTTTTTTTTTAGGGGGGGGGGAGGGGCGGGGAGGGTTTCACAAACGCAAGCTTATTCGGCTTGGAGGAACTCGAACCCACACACGTCTTAACAATTAGTCTTGGCCCAAGACACTAGTGATCGATAGTGGACGGGGAATAGTGCGCCCTGTAATGCACAACAATTAGACCAGCGGGTCTACTTGTTAACAGTGCGAGAAAGTAAAAAAAAAAAAAACACACACACACAATTAGGCAAGCGCGCTACACAACAATGCAAATATTGCTCTTGATCACTAACGTCTTGGGCCAAGACTACTTAACAATCGGCAGTCGAGTTCACCGGCAACATATATAGGTTTTAGGAGGTAATAGTAAATCAATTTAATCCTGTCAAAAGCTTTTATTAAACAAACTCTCAAGTTTCAGCGAACTTCAAGAATTCAACGCCTCCAGGAAAACCGCAGAATACAACAAATATTTTGTGGTTTTATGGTTGCTTGGGGATGTATACTTGCCGACTACTATGCACCTATCTGACCCCTTGATCTTCCAAAACCGCAATTTATTTAGTGCTATTTTGATTTGGTTGTGATCGATCCTACGTGAGTCCTTTAGACTTGAATTCAAGTTGGTAATAGACCATTTCACTAATCAATTCAAATGTATGCACGCATGCGCATAAATGGACCCGTAAGCGGTTCATAAGCAGTTTTGTCATTTTCTCTCAATTCTCCAGGATTTGTCCCATATGTCGTCGGAAAAGTCCATGAAATCGTCCTAGGTATTACTTTCTGGTCTAAGCAACAACAAAAAATAAATAACTAAATAGCTTTGTGAAATAATGCAATAGTTTGGCGAAATAATGCAGTAATTTTGCAAAACAATGCAATTATTCAATATTGTGAAGTAAGGCAAAAGTTTTGTTCAATCCTCAGATATCGTATTTAGCAATACTATCGCATGTTATTTTGCAATACTATCGCGTTATTTTGCAATACTGTTGCATTATTTTACAATAGTATCAAATTTTTCGCAATAAGTATTGTTTTTCCGCAGTACTGCAAAGTGCGAAGAAAAGGCAATATTTACCGGTATTGTGAAAAAAAGTGATAATGTTGCAAAATAACACCGTCCGATATATTATTGCAAGATAAATTGCAAGATAACGCAATTTATTGCAAAATAACATAATGATAATAATAATCGGCATTTAAAAACGCTCTTATTAATAAACTAAATCACAGCGCTTACAGTATTATTATTACCCCCGATCATTGGGCCAATTAAACATTCCAAATACCATCTCAGCTCCCTGGGGAGTATACAGCTCGATGCTGCCTGTTAGGCGCAAGCAAGCTTATTCAATCACAATAAGCATCTCTGCCCTCACAGGTACCCATTTACTCCTGGGTGGAGAGCTAGAGAAGCAATGAGTGACAAAGTGCGTTGCTCAAGGGCGCACGCACCATGACCTCGGCTGGACTCGAACCCACAACCCGCAGCTTTACCCACAGACCACGAATCCAGTGCACTCCACACGAGGCCACAGCACTCCACAACATGCGATTGTATTGCTAAATACGCTATCTGAGTGCAATATTTCGCCTAACTATTGCATTATACAATTGTGCAAGGGCCAGGGCGCTCTATTACAATGCAACCCTCGCTATTGATCAAGGGCTAACCCTAATTTCCAGCGGCTTGATTCGGGACGGGAGACAAAGAATACATGATGTTTCAGCTCGCACGGGTTGGTGGACTGCGAAGCTAGCGATTCACCGAAGCGGGCGCCCTTTACACACACGCCGACAGGCCGCAAAGCTCAGGCCGTGTTAGCCTTTCGCCCAGGCCTTCGTGGCTTAGAGCGGCGGAGTTGCGAAGACCCGAAGCGACAGGAGCAAAGATTAAGTCAGCACGTCTCCATCTCCAGTCGCTTCGCGTTCGCCGCTTTGAATGCGGGCAAGTTAAGCCACGATGGCGTTGGTGATCGTGAAAGGCTAAGGCCGTGTCCGAAACGGGATTCTAGAACTGCGGCTACGCAACCTCGTCCCCAGTGCTTACTTTATTTCCAACCTCGTTTCCAATAGTAAGCCCTGGATAGGAAACTTTCCTCCTGTATCTTGATTCGATAGCGCAATTGGATAGAAATGGATTTATATCTTGTACTTGGTGTTGTTATTCACAACGTGCAGTACGTGTTTTCGCGATAATTCGTCCATGCCTTCTTGAAAATATTCATTTCGAATCCTTTCTAATTTGTTAATTTTAATACAAATGTGATACTGCATGTTGTCTCGTTAAGATCGTAACTGTACAGTTTATTAAAATAAAATCGTGTTTTGGCGTAACTCACGCCATGCTCTCCCTCACACAAAAACAAACGTAAATGTAACGCACAGGCAGGCACCAGACTAGTATTCCTCATTTGCATACGTGTTCAAAAATCTTGCACATGCAAATGATCCAATACCAGGGTGAGGGAGCAGGTAGTGGTGGGCGCGTACTGCTCGACACCCAGGGGACGAGGTTGGCGGATACGTCTATTGCCAGCGCGTCCCCACGTATTTTCAATGGGCGCGGACCTAGACCTAATATAGCTGTAGACAGCTGATTCGGATGCAACTTAATATAAAGGACGTCTAGAGAATCTCGGATATTAATGTAGTTTTCCAATCCACGTGTGTACCAACCTCGTCCCCATGGTGTCGAGTAGTACGCTTTCACCATTACTCTCGCTTATTGTGCGAGTGCACAATAAGCTCTGGCCGTCTTGCTTGAAAGTCTTGCATGAAATCCATCAAAATGATTCCTGCCAGAGCCGGGATCCCTTCCGAACCAGTGCCAAGAAATAACCGTGCGCTTCGGGGTACCATCCACGGCGGCACATGATTTCTCCGTGCAACAGACGGTTCCGTTGACCGAAGATTGTGGGTACAAGCCCGGGCCGCCGCCCCACGCGAAAATCATGCTGCGCTAGTATGTCCCTGAATTGACCCAAATAAGCCCTCTAAGTTTCCCATAAAATATCGTGCTAATTAGCGCGGTATATAGCGCTATATACCACGTGACTATATCATTGCTGCACATATTTTGCCCCCAATTACAAATTTTCATAAACATCTTTCCGAATAGTTACAAATAATTGTGTTAAAGTATTTAATTTATTTTTGTTTGCTGCTTTTGTTTGTTGTTGAACATTTCAATTTGGTGGTTATATTTATGGGAAACCTAGGGGCTTATTTTGGTCAATTTTCGGGGACAGATATAACATGCAAAATAGATGCGCATGCGCATCGATCGAAATAAGCCGGAGTTCAGAACATTTCGGCAAGAGTGCATTTATATGACCACGGCTTGGCATTTGGTCAATCATTTTTAGTACATTTTTTTGGTCAAATCTTTATGGTCAATTTTCGGGGGGAGACAAACAGACTGACTGACTGACTGACTGACCGACCACCAAGTGACATCTAGAATCTCCTGCCAGAGCTTAAAATGTTTGCACATCATTACTTTTTGTATGCAAATTAGGAATAGTCTGGTGCTTATGGTATTGCATACATTACATCTGGTAACTTATGCATAATTATTAGGTCAAGCCCTATTATATTCCAGGCCGAGATTCCCAAGACGTTCATTGCGTGCGGCAAGCACGATTCGTCGTCTGAGGAGGAAGGTTTGCGGATGGAACAGAACGCCCTTTATCGGGACAATATGCGACCTGCATACTGCTGCTCAGTACAAAGGCTGTACCGTATTTCATGAAGTAACCTAAGAACGTCTTGCAGCAATATTAATCTGTAATATGTCAACTTCCCTCTGTCAGGAACTAAATACCAAAAACTACATGTTTTTCTTCACTTATTCGGCATACTTCAACAGCGCCCCCACTCTTTTGTTAGCGCTCACCCTTTAAGGCTTAGTGACAAGCAGCCAATTCAAATCAACTGTATTATCGCAGTAACACATTCACTGACAAGGACATCTCTTCCGGTTATCCTATTTTTCCAACGACCCCGCCCCTGAAGAAACACCTTGAAATTGTTAACTGATTTATTGGTTTCATGACTTGAACGTCTGGTGTTTTTATAGACTTTGTCGTTTCTAGTTTTTGATTAGATTTGAGGGATATTCTGTTGTGACGGGGAAATGTGACCCGCCAATTTTTTTTCTTCATGCATGCAGCAGCTGGGTCTCACGGATAATACATGTTGATCGTTTCTCTCGTGTATTTGGGAACAACAACATGTGACTCGGGATAAAGGTGACTATTAACTTATTGTGTCAGCTGACGAGACATACGTATCATGCCATAATATGCACAGGTGGATTCTTAATTCGTTCTCCTCATGACTACTGATAGATGGCTGGCTTTACTTGAAATTCAAGGGAATGGATGTCATAGCATTGACGCAAGCAAAAGCATGATAAAATGCCATTGTCGTAAATCTGTGCCGACGAAAAAGTGGGGGATGATTCAACAGCCCACTCCCGGGCATAAATTGGGGGGATACCCTATATCACCGGGATTTACGCCCCTGTAAATTGCCCACAAAAATAACATTAACCCATTAAATACAATTGCACTGTTCAACTGCGATCGCCAAAAATGTGTTAGAGGTCCCAGGCCGTCTGTTTAGTACGGAAGACGGATAGTGTCACTCAATGAGTGTGATTATATATTTTTTGGTGCGTGTGAAAATATTTTTTTGTACAGCGGCCGCCACTTATTATCTGACGGCCGCCAGATAATAAGTGGCGGCCGCCACATAATAAGTGGCGGCCGCTGTACAAAAAAATATGTTCACACGTACCAAAAAAATATATTCACACTCATTGAGTGGCACTATCCGTCTTCCGTAGTTTAGCATTGATTCTAGGGAGCTTTCACAGTCAGAAACACCAGCACGTATGATGGGACTTTTGAAAATGCCAGTCTTCTGCGCGAAAAAAAACATGGTTCAAACGCAATGCCACAATACACTGCAATGGTTTTAGTCTGAAAGAAAAAGAAAAGAAAGAAAGTAAAACATGAACCTGGACAATTAATCAATTAATAAATATATTTAATTAATTAATTAATTAATTTTCTTTAGGGGGCAGGTGATTGGAGAGGGGATTGGCTTATTTTCAGCGGCGGCGGAATGCTTTTCAAACTGGGAGGGGGAATCATCAAAAAGGGGCACTTGCTCAGAAAAAAAGGCACCTTCCGTCGTTGTGAAACTGGAGGAGACAATTGTGAAACTATCTTCGTTCACATTGCAAAGAATACAATGTTACTCGGAACAAAATTACTTACAACATTGATATGCACTTTTAAAATGTTTGTGGTAAAAATTAAAATCATGAGAGGGGCACAATTTTAATGTTGCGATCGGAGCACTAATTGTACTTTCGAGGGGCAGTTTTCCATCTCGATATTTATCGCGAAAGGAGCACTATTGTTTTTGCTGGCCAATTTTCCACTCCAGAATAGCACAATTTTATTAGTGCGAGAGGGATATTTGCGCTTTCGGGAGGGGGAGTTTTCCATCTCAAAAAGTTCACAATCTTCTTAATGCTCGAGGGGTATTTGTGTTTTTGAGGTTCACTTTTGCACAAGAGTGGAGCCATTTTTTTTAGCGCGATCACAATGATTTCATGTGTGCGTTGAGGGGCAGTTTTGTTTTCATCTCGAGATGGCACATTAAAGACCGCGAGAGGGGCACTTTTGTTGGCCTGGGAAAATCTGGGGGGTAGTGCCCATCTAACCCCCCCCCCCCCCGGTTCCAACGCGCCTGGTTATTGTAGTGACGGTTGGGTTTTTTTGGGGGGGGCCCTCCCCAGAAGACTTTTTAAAAAAAATAGGTCTTTCACCGACACCACGTGCCTGCAGGCAAATATGCCGCAAAAAGTAGCGCCAACTAATGTTCGATAGTATCCCATTAGTGTCCGATTTGAACAACACCCCCAGCATCTGATTTGTTTTAAAAGTCACCACGGAAAAGGGCTGACCCCCCCCCCCCCGGCAAAATCCTGCGTACGCCAATGTTGTAGGTGCCGTGCATGCTTCATCTTGCTTCCCCGACTGCGTGCACCCTAGACCCTACACATTGTCGTAGGTTCAAGTTGTTAATGGGTTACACTCCCGGAGGGAAAAAGGAGGAATTCCCTTCCGATTAATGTGCTCAAAAGACTAACACAATCTCTCTATCTTAATCATTACGTGAAATCCTGCCAAGGTGGTGCCAATGAAACTTGGCCAGGACGCGTAATTTGTATTCCCAGGACGAATGGGGCCAAGTCATGAAAAATTCAGTATTTCGATCGGGCCAGTATGTTTATTCATGAGATCAGAACAATGATATCAAGAGCATTGTTTTTATTTAGTCAACCAGTTACATTAAAACATTATAGAACGGTTGTTGGCGAGGTGCACAGTAGCCTAGTGGATAGCGAGATGAGCTATTGATACAAAGATCCCTTGTTCGAATCCACGTCGTCGCTGCTCATGTTCATCGACTTTTTTACTTCTCTAAATTTATCGTTGAGATAATACTAATTTAAGGAATAAAAGAGAACAAGAACCTGTGTGTCTTGCAATGATTCAAAGGAAAAACTGAAATATGCATGACTTGGCCCCAACCCTCCTGGGAAAAAACATAACGTGGCCAGGACTGTGAATCGATGCATGGACCTAGATCATCGTTGTTTGACTCCGTTGCCAATAATTGCTTTTCACCAGATCCCAAAATTACACAAAGGAGACCAATAAGGCTACTTCCAAGATGAATACAGACCGTAGACATGACCTTCTGATTTAGGACAGTGACGGCGGCGGAGTCTCTTCATTGGTTGCTATGCATTGTAACGAATGTTCTTCCCTGTAATCTGATTGGCTAGGCTGACAAGCATGCGCGCTGACGTATCATTATATGGTCCCGTGTGTATAAATATGTTGACTTCTTTTATTACATAAAAAAGTCAGTGCAAAGTTTCACTTGGATTGGCTGTGCACGACATCGTGTATTCCCGCATATAATGAAACTGCAATCCTTCCTGACTCGCATGTGCGTTTATAGATGACGTCACCGATGGGAAAACATTTCACCAATCAATCACAGGACTGTGACAACAGTTTATAAGTAGTTGTAAATACGTGGAACAGTTTAAACATTTTCTAATTCCCTGATGGCCGAGAGCCCGTCACATGGGTGATTTTAACCACCATTCATAAATACCTCAGACAGTTTAGCCATTCCTATTGGTCGAGAGCCCGTCACGTGGCCGGTATTAAACGGATGATAAAGACATGGCTAGCTGGTCTTAAACACTTTTCCAGTGTCACAATAAAATGTGGACTCCTAAAAACCCAGTGCCTCTTATCGTTTCATTGGTTGAACGTTCACAATCCTCACGTAGGCATGCGCAACACTACAAGGGAGTTAGAATTTTATAGTTCTAAATTCAAAACGCAACGCGCCAGGTGCGTTCTGCGCGACATCGCGTAGAACATGATACGCGCGCGTCAATCTCCATAAAAGGGTTGTTTTCATCTTACTCGCCAGCTGAACACTCCATTATTTTGCAGGAGGGGTGTTTCAAAAAGCATAAAGTGAATTTGTTGAACAAAATCGGGATGTTTTGAACGAATTATATGATTTTTCTTACCGAAAAGGTATTTATGAATGGGAATAAATATGTACTCCGTCGGTATTTATCACTCTGTTTAATACCACTTAGAGTCTGGGTGCTGATAATTACCCTCGCCTCCGGCTCGGGTAATTATCAGCACCCAGACTCTAAGTGGTATTAAACAGAGTGATAAAAACCTCCGGAGCACACATTTATTCCCTTAATGAAACACCACAGAAAGAGGTGCTTAAAAACTGGCCAAATTATTTTCAAGCATTCGTCGGTTTATTTCATTTTTTAAAGATGTCCGTGCCTTTTTTTCAAACCTCTGAGATAAAAGGCTTTTATCTTTGGTTGTTTTTGATCCCTCTGCGAGTACACTTGTTCCACGTCCGTCATCGATTCAAAGGGGGGGGGGGGGGGAACCGGTCGGTGGTGGGAAGGCGGGAACCTGAGAAAACTGAATAATTGTCGGGCCGCAAATAATTTGATACTGAAGGCTTTGTTATTACATTTCAATTTGCTAGACATTTATTCAACGTTGTTCATTAATACACAAAATTAATGTTATAATTACATTTATTATAATTGGATATAAATTGAATTTAAACCAACATTTAGATTGAAGATGTATTCTCCGTGCTGTTTTCGAGTTTTACCTCACAAATTAGATTTTTTTTTCCCAATTGGTATTTTCCCAGCAATATTTATGTTATTCACTTTTGAATTAGACATTGAACCAATAAATTCCACAGATTTTTAGTTATTGATTTTTTTCCCCACAAAATTCGGACTATTGGCTGCCAGACAACCGTTTGGCTTTTGCAGGGCGGGTTATGTGTGCACAAAATCAAAGCACCCTTCAAATACAAATTGAAAACTCGTTATAGGATCAAAAGATCCCTTTTTTTAAGAGGACGGTGTATCATCTTTAACGTGAGCCATTTTTTCCCCAGTTTTTTTCTCATTAAAAAGTGAATAACTTTTGTTTTGCTAAAACAAAAATAGAAATTAATAGCAAAATAAGTTTTAGGGTGAAACCCGAAAATATCACAGAAAATGCATCATAAAGTTTACAGCATTTTCTTAAGTTAATATAGACTGAATTGGGTATCGTTGGGTTATCGTAAAGTACCGGTAATTACTTCTTACTCCAACACTACACGTCGAGACGTATACGAGTACAGACCCGTAGTACAGACTCGGCCCGGGACATCAGCGACCCGGCCCATAAACCAGTTTCAAACCTCACGTTTTATCCGTCACACTAAATGTTCTGTTTACTGTAAGAAAATCACCAGTACTATGTCTAGAGAATTTGGACAGCGCCCGCCGGTGACTGACTGGAATTGGGCGGTTCCGTTTGCCATTGTTTCTATGGAAGGAGGCTTTCGACATCACATTCAAGAGAGCATTAGAAATTCATTCACGATCATTATATCCCTATCCAGGAGTTTATTCCCTGTATGTCAACCTTGACACCGCATTCCGAAGCATAATTCCATCTGGTTATAACGCATGGTGCATTGTTTTGGTGGGAGACGGGTCCTACATTGTCCTGTGGTGCGGGTCTGTCCAATCTGACAGCCAATGCACGAGACCAATAACCATTGCCCCAAATTAACGTAAAACCGCAACAATATCTCTCAACTTTCAACATGACGGTTGTACTCTTTACTTGGTTGTTGATACTAACCTACTGCACCTGTATGGGAAGATGTACAGCTGTATCAGGAGAGAAAGATGATTTAAGCCAAGAAAGTCTGTCTGGTGCCTTAGATATCAGGCAGGATGAGTGCATTACTAGCAAGGAGCCGTTAACTCGGAGTCTTCTCCGGTCTCCTGTGATGACTACTGCATCAACGTCACCACCACCATCATCATCATCCACAACATCCCAGCCTGAACTATCCGATGACGAGCATCGTACAACCGGAGCTCATTCCTCTCCTCTCCGTTGGCCTGGGCCGAGTCCCAGTGAGAATGTCCCAGACAGTCTTACGGTGAGGGAGAGAGCGTTCCGTATCGCTATGCTGCGGAGGCAACTCCTGGACAAACTTGGACTGACGGATCTACCCCCGCCATCCAACAAAACGTTTCGTAGCTTACCATCGGCGATCAAGAAAAGACTCATCGGTCACCAACCACCACAGAGGGACTTACCGAGATATGCACAACCAGGCAGTAAAATCACCGAAGTCTTATCTTATGCTGAGAATTGTAAGCGAAATTAAATATATTACTATTAAATACCAGTATGTTATAAATGCAATAGCGTGTTTGCCGATACGAGGCTGAAAGAAGCCACAAATTAAGTTTGTATTATGACTATTCATAATTATCAAGAAATATCTTCCATATTTACCCAAAGCGCCTGCTGTGCACCATTCTTAATAAAAAAAAACTATAATGAAGAATATATATTAATCAATTGCTTGTTTAGCTGAATTTGACTTTCCATTCCAATAATCTCTGCTTTTCGTAATTCATCAGCTTTTTTACGTTTAAGTAAAGTAAACGTCACGAGCCAATGTGGCCCATCAGGTCGGCGTTTATCTCCTGTTTCAGTAGGCCTAGCATGAAACGATTGAGAATATTTCTACTCCCCCTGCACTGGATGCCAGTCCATCGCCGGTTACTCTCAGCTAATGCCGGGGCCGTATCGTAGGTCTGACGTCTCATAAGTCCGACGCTTTATCAGTCCGAAATTTCGGAATTATGAGGCGTCGGATTTATGAGGCATTGCACTTAGGGATTCGGCCTCATAAGTCTGATGCCTCGTAAGTCCGACGCCTCATAAGTCCGACGCCTCGTAATTCCGACAACGGACAAACGATGTTTCGGACTTATGAGGCGTCGAACTTGTGCTAAAGCCGATACCCATTTATACTCCTGGGTGGAGAGAGGCAAGTGGGGATGAAGTGGCTTGCCCAAGGACGCGACATAATGCCAGCTGCTGGATTCGAACCCACGACCCTCTAATCATGAGTCACGAACCCTATAACTACTAGGCCACACCCCCCACATTTTACGTTTAATAGTGCAGAAAAATGCCTCTATAAAACCCCAATGATCGTCTGTCTCTTTAAAGTAGAGACCAAACAATTCTTTATTGCCCTTTTCGCTCTCCGTAGATACCAAGCAATGTCCCGATCCAGGATTCTGCTTCCGGTTCCGTCTTGTTAGGGATATCATCGGCAAAAACATCAAGTCCGTTCATCTCTGGATGTTCCTGACTTCATCCGATGAAATCAACCGAAGTCCCGTCCGGCGTTTTACCGTATGGCTGCTGCTCTCTGGGGAGTCGGGAATCAAACGAAAGGAGCTGGCTACAAAGGTACTTATAGATAAATCTATTCAGCCAGGGACATTTACCTGTCAACAATATTTAGAAAGAAGTCGAGGGGCGTGTTTAATTTTGGCAAATAAAATAAAATACGGCGAAGACAAACTAAATATTTACCTAATTTTTAAAACCTAGGATTTCGTCAGGGGCTTTTGAAGTTACAGGCAGTTTGAAGGCGCGGACACATCACAGAATCAGGGATTTGCCCTCCAGGTCTTCCTAGCCTTAAAGTTATTACAGTGAGAGTCATTAGAAACGACCACTCTCGATTTTACCATGGAGCTATTAAATAATAGCTCCATGATTTTGCATAGTCAAATAAATGAACGACGCATAATAATAAACAATCCTTAATTCGTGTTTGCAATTGTTTGTTTCTGCTTGTTATTCCAGGTGGTAAGCAAACGGGAAGGCTGGTTCCATCTTGAATTACCCAAAGAGATGAATGACTGGAGTTCATTGGAGTACCGTATCCAGCTGACAAACGCCGCTACTGATTCCTCCCAGAATCTACCCCACTTCCCTGCCGTCTCACTGGCCAGGGATGAGCTACCAATACTGACCGTGGCCATTGACGCAGATAAGCACCACCAGAGACTGCGGCGTCAGAGTCAGACATGTCCGGCCGATTCAGACACCTGCTGTCTGCACCCATTCCAGGTGGACCTGGCAGAGGTGCTAGTAGGTATAGTGGAGCATCCTTCCACCATCTTTGCTAATTTCTGCCGAGGCAGTTGCTTGCGAGTTGCTAATTTTGATACAGTGCACGCCAAGGTGATGAGAGACCGCGCCCTGATTGAGACAGATGAGGATCTGCGCCAAGACCTCGTGCCTTGCTGTGTGCCTGCCTCCTATGCAGCTGCACAATCCATGCTGATCCGCCATTCCAACGGCACACTCATTCGACGCGAGGTACATGAGATATCAGCCACGTCCTGTAGCTGCAAATAAACGCAGATAGTTTTGGCCGGTAAGGGTCAAGAACATTGACGCTGGTACATCAAGTACTGAAATGACAGCAAATTCTTAATCAATTCACTGGCGTTCAAAAGCAGCAGAGTAGCATCACCAACTCTGTTTCTATGACCGGTTCGTCTTTCTCTCATCTGTCATTTTAAAGTGTGCCCAATAACAGAACATCCATTAAAATGCAGTGCTTCTTAAATATTATCAAGAAAGAATTGTAATAGCAATGAATACGTGAAGTTTTGTCTAAAGAGGCAGGAGAAGTCAAGTGGTGAGTTTGAAATGAAAATGCAATTTTTAAACCAAAGAAAACAGTTTCAAGAAGAGACTTAAAGTTTTTAGAAAAGTAATAAATAGCATAAAATTAAAATTAATTGATGTTGCACACCCAAATGCACTATTTTGGGGCAGAGTGCTTGGCGACCTTTTTTTTTTGGTTATTTTCTCCCTAATATATATGGCCCGGGTCACCATTTATTGCATTCGTCTTGGAATTAGACCCACATTTTATTTATAATGAGGCATTTGGGTCAGACATCACACTAGCATTCTAACCCTGTGAACAGCCAGGATCACTGAATGATTATTATCCACGTCATTTCTCTGAAATTTGGGAGGCCCTGAATTCCTTTTTTGTGTGTTAATGTTATGTTAATAATAGCATTCCTGCTCATATACCCAGTTTTACTTGTTTAAAAGAATGTCTAGTCTTCTCTATAGTGTTTGCCGAGAAAATCACTGTATTGTTTCTTGACTTTTTAGGTTTTACGCCGTTTGAAATGAGGACTAACCTATATTATTTACATGACATCTATATAGTTAAATCAATTATTTAAGCCGCTATTTGATTTGTCTTTTAAGAACAATTGCTAGGGTGGCCCAATTCACCTGTAAGTTCTATTGGTGGACATCTTGAGTTTAATTATAATGAGTTTAATTATAGTAGCCTGTTCTATATTTGTTTAAATGGGACCATTATTGTCTGACCACGAATAAGATATTTTTTTCATCTTCTTTTTTTTTAAGCTTCTTTTGTAGTTAGTTATTTTTTAGTCACGATGATTATTCTTAGCGTTTTACAGCTCAGTCACCCTGTGGTTTAGTTCCATATTTTGTTCGGTATGAAATTCTGACTTGAGCTTGAGACCAGTCAGGATTGCGTGCTACACTTGTGAGAATTTCCGACATTAGCTCTCACTATTTTCCTAAAAAAATGCTATGTACAACCATCTGCACACATTTCAATAAATACATATATACAAGTTCCCCCATGTTTGGAGCAATTCTCAACTAATATTATTTTTCATGTGTCCCGGATATTTTTGATGATCGTGGCTCAGTACTATCTACAATGTGTAATGACTACCAAGATGAAAAATTCAAATTTACTTTAGATACTACGGAGAATTTGTGAGCGCTTTCTAGCAACTAACGCACGCCAACAGTAAGCGTTTACATTGTGCAGATTTTGTGTCCTTCCTTCTTGCATTCTGCTGTAAAGTCACAAGTCAAATCACAAGTAGCCCACCCGCCACACATATTTCTTCTGCAGGTTTGTAAAGTCATTTACGAGGTCTATGAAGTGAATAATTTCTTAGGAACATAGTTTGTGCCACTTTCCACTCCTCTTAAATGTATGAACAATATTTGATCTCCCTTTTTGGTTAATTTTATTGAAAAGGGCTTGTTTTTTTAACTGTGAAAAATGTCCATGCATTTACGGACAACTGGGGGCGCTGTTGCTGTAATGTCATTTCAGGAAGACACTGTTCAGTTTAGGGGTTTTCTATTCAAATCGTAAACCCAAAATTTTCTCGTCAAAAACATTTGTGAGAAAAGTTTGCTCATTGGGTCACTGCCACGTACTGACACAACAACGAATCACCAAAGAAAAGAAAATTTACGACATCAAAAAATATCCAACTTTCGGGCAACTTTTGGTGCTGAAATAGGCCCACCTGTAACATTGAGGTTTCATTTGGTCGTAAATATGGAAATTCGCACAAGCATAAAGACCAAACAAGTACCACAATACCCTTGAATACTAGGCAAAACGAAAATTGTAAATATGGTTAAATGTGACACTAATGCATTTTCGAGGATTGCATTAAAACATTTCATTGCATGGGCCCTTTAACTTGATACGCATCATCTCATGCATGAAACATAATAACTCCATTGAATAAAATTATGTGAATTTCCTAAATTCTGTTTAATCAAGACAAGTCCTACTGATCCATGAAACACATTTCTTTCTTTTTTCTGACTCATGGCTCCGGAAAATTTTTTTTTTTAAGGGAAATTAAGTCCGAGAACCATTCCGTTACCGACTGACGCATACGCATTATGGTCACTGACTGTACTTGTTTGAATAAAAAGGTAATTGCCACCTGTCTCTTCCTCTTTAAATTCTGATGACATAGGCCTATAGACCGTTTGCATTCAGCAGACATGTCACGTAATGAATGCGCAAGAGTTCTACTATGCTTTGAAACAAAAGCACATGCCTCAAAGATGGCTGCAAAGGATCTATAGTTTAGTTTATGCAGGGTTTTTAAAATTATTCCCATCTGAAGTATTCTAGAACAGGTGTCGTTCCCCAACAGGTTTCGCGAGAAAATATCTACTGGCTAGGATCCCCCCCCCAAAAAAACCCTATAACCTGGTGAACGCACCTGGCTCTCTGCGTACGAGCGAGCACGTACAAGTATACAGGTGCATAATGACAACCAACTGGGCCAGACAGCTAATTTGCAAACAATGGAAAGTCTACAACGTCTAGACTGGTGTATGGGAGTGTCATTACTTCCCATGGCACTCTTGACAACAGTAGTCATTCACATGAAAATGTGTTTCCGCTCTAAGGACGGTCAGTATTAGGGCCAGCTGTTTTCACATTCATGCGGCGCTCAATTTCTTCCTCTTAAAAGATGAGTAGGATTCGAAGTATTGTCCGTGGAATCTGGAATACAGAATTTTTGTCCGTGTCAAGAAAACAAGTTCGGGGCTAATTATGAAATAAAAGCTTAATATCACTGCTGTTTCGTTACAATAATATCAAAAGAGTGATACTAAAGACTAGAAGGTTTACAGTAAAAATAACTGTAATATTACATTTAAAAAAATCGAGTGAAAACTTCATCTACTCGGTCTAGTTCATTCTAAAACAGTTTCAGTCAAGGGCGTCAATCGCTTCTAAAAATTGGGGAGGGACATACCGTGATAAGAAGAAATGCGAGCGCGAAGCGCGAAGCGCGAAGCCCTAACGGCGAGGTGTTCGGGGCCCGCTTTCAGTCCGTTAGTTTCAGTAGGCGCGGGAGTGATTTTTCACTCGAATAGAGGTGAATAAATTGTCCATCTTTAGAATATATTACAGCTCTCTGAAAAAAATGCACTCTTAATAAAATTAATTAATTGAGAAATACCAAAAAAGCTTTTAAAAGTATGTCTTTGTAAACACCTTCATTTGTGGACCGCCTATTGTCTCTCTTTTGTTTATACTTGAACTTTTTTAGGAAGATCTCCCATATGTTTTGTACACACACACACACATCAAAAGTGGACCTTCGGTCAGTCGTGGACCCTATTGTCCTCTATTGTTCAAGATCCACTATTTGAATGTGTTTACAATGTACAAACATACACGCAACAACAACAACAAAGCTGGCAATTTTGGGATCGATTGAACAATTTAAGAAAAATAACCACAAGTTAAAACACCATACACCGCAATTTGTCTTTCCTATCAGGTGATAACAATGCGAGTAATATTTCATATTTGCCAGCCTCGACATGCACGTGCGAAGGATGATGTCGTTTAATTTGACATTCAATTTTATGATCAGGCAGAATACAAGGACAACATGTTTTGCACCATCAGCACGAACTACCCTCGGAGAAAATAATATTTCGGCCCAGCAACCACCTCGTAAAGTTCTCTCACACCTGCCTACGAATTTCTTCAATAGAATTCAGAGATGTGTGATTCGTGCTTCGGGTAGCACGAGTACGTTTGAGGCCAGTTCTTCCTCCCTGGAGGATCCGCCCATCCACTTGTTATTGAAGGAAATTCCTTGTTATTTCCATCATTATAACACAATTTTTCTAAGCGATGCCCCTATGAAGAGTGCAAGGCCGTCTCGCCGTTCGTCTTATGTTTACACAAGACATAAGCAGTTGCGTCACGAGCGTTACAATTCTGAGGGGGCACCTAGGGGTGCACACATTTTTTAGTCAGGATACAGGAAGACAATTTCCCTTTCAGGGGTTACTATTGGAAACGATGTTGAAAATAAAGTTACCAGTGGGGACGAGGTTGAGGAACAAGTAACTTGGCGTGTGTAGTCTTTGCTCAACTCGCGTAGTACTTCTCAGACGAATGCCGGCCCATATCCAAAATGGCCTTGTCGAATGGTTACGTTTCTCTCGATCCGTGCACCGGACGCACCTGGTGCGGGGCCTCCCCTTCTTTGTAATTGATGTATTTTTGTACTATGACTATTTTTGAACAAAGTGCTGGCCAATTTTCATCATACTTACTTGTTTTTTGTTTCGAAGTAAAGCCAAACATTCGTGTTTTTACGGGGACGTCTCTATAGTCCGAAGTACCATTGGTCCGAAGTCCCATTGGTCCCACGTCCCATTAGTCCGAAGTCCCATTGGTCCGAAGTCTCATTGGTCCGAAATTCCATTGCTCTGTACGTCCCATTGGTATAATCGTCCCATTGGTCCGACGTCCCATTGGTCCGAAGTCCCATAGAATTAGGGTAAGGGTTAGGATTGGGGTAAGGGTTAGGGTTAGGGTTAGGGTCAGTCAACCTGAACCAGTGGAACTACACAGTATTATGTTTCATCGGACCAGTGGGACTTCCGACCAGTGGGACTTCGGATCAATGGTACTTCGGACTATCGAGACTCAACGTTTTTACGCCTCGTCTTGTTACACTTCTCCACACCTGCATCATCTCGATTAGACTTTCGAGATGGTTGCAGCGGCGTAGCTACGGGGGGGGGGGGGGGGGGGGGAGCGTGGGGGAGGCGTGAAAAAAAATCTTCTCCCCCAGTCGCCCCCTTCCCCAAGGTGCCCCCACACTTGTTTTCCCCCAATAAAAGCACTCCTAATTGACTTTGACTTTACCAGCAGAATCAAATATATCTGATACTCATCTTTTTAGACAACATGATGAGCTTTGTACACGACGTAGACATCAGGAGGGACAAACTATCTGTGTTGATAATGTACTGAAGTTGAGAATACTTCTTGGGGGGAGGGGGTGGTAAAAGTTCAGGTAATGCAAGTTGTTGCTTAAAGGCTACTCCGTCCTGGAAAGCGCCAAATTGGGCTACAAAACTAGGAGATACATGTGAAATATTGTTTCTTTTTTTCCAATTGAGGATAGGAGGATGTCCTCGATTGGAAAACGCGTACAAAACCAATGGGAGCTGTTGTAAAAATATTATTTAATATTATAACCCATGAACAATGGGAAATCCTCGATTTGCAAACGTGTGTGTATATAGGCCTACCCTTAATGGGATCGTCTAACATGTGGGCATAGAAGATGGGGCAAATTTTCATTCACGGCTGAAAATACGTATGCATAGGCCTATGCCACAAAAAATCCATCGCGTCAGATTTAAATAACTTATCCCCCGTCTTTTCTGAGAAATAGTGCTACATCTGACCTTTAAAATAGGATGAAGAAAACAAACTTAAACAGAAAATGATCGGCGATTTCCGACGATGTAGGCTAAATGAACGTGCACATAAGCACGTATGATTTGTCAATAAATTATATTTTCGCATGGGTTGCCCACGTGTTAAGTCAGAATCTGTTACAAGTCTATTATACCTCACATCAGCATAACAGATGTTGCGCAAATTCAATTAGGCTTCTGGCTGCGCTGACAGGAAAGATGAAACCCGGTAACAGAACCGTCAACCGGATATGTTGTTTTCTGAATTGGGGCGTGTCCTAATTACTCGATCCTTGTGGTACATCCATGGGTCACCTTCGAATCCTAAAAGGGCATTTTACCTCTTCAAAAGTGGAGTGATTGAGAAATGACGTCTCAAACACATTGTTCTTGACCGAATTGACTCTACATGCGAACTTCAAGGTGCAACAAATAGTTCCCCATTCATGGGAAAGATTGATCAAATAAGTACTTGAAAATAGATGATAAAGAGAAAATATGCTAATTAGTAACGATGAGCGTACATTACAGTTTGGCCAGATTGATAAAATATATATACACTGTCTGCTATTTTTGTCCCCGCTATAAAAGGCATATTCGCGTCCGAAAGTGCCAAAACAATTAGTGCTTCTGATATTTTACTCACCATACTAATGTCTGCGTTATAAGAAACTCCGACAATGTCTCGCACTTTCGGAGAAAATACTGAAAATGCTGTTACATCTGATGCAGCAGCTCTTTATGCATTGTTTTAAACAATATACGTATTTCCAGCAGCGATTAAAGCCATCGTTAGACTGACGTTGCATAATGCATTTCAAACAAGTGACAACTCACTAAGATCCCATGATAATGAAAGCACGTGTGTATGAAGCAACGTTTTTGAAAAGAAACATGACTTGAATAAAGACTAAGACTCAAACGGCTCGATTTTTGAGGAACAAACTTTTTGCTACCCCAATTTTTTTTATAATACACGAAGCCTATAATTATTTCAGGTGTAGTTGTGTTCGTAAGTTCATAGTCAATTTTAATAACCTTTCCTACTTTTATACAGTGTGTCACAGAAAAAGCGGGCCCGGGCAAATCAGCGGCCATAGCTAAAAAAAAAAAAATCACGTCAGACTAAAATCACGTCAGACTAAATTTTGTTTTTTCATGCTGTTGATGTTGTTAATTGTTCTTTGAAGAAATAAACCGGGTTGATTCAAAATCCCTACTCACCTGTTCATCGTCATCTACAAGGACATACGGCCAGCGTGCTTTTTCTACATCGTCGCCCACTCTTTGGAACAAACTCCCCCAAAGCATCAAAGACGCACAAAGTCTGGACCAATTCAAATGCCTCCTCAAAACCCATTTGTTCAATTCTGATTAATTTTTGTCCTATTTTTAATTTGTACAGCGCATTGGGACTCAGTGTGTAATGCGCTTAATAAGAACGGTTTTATTATTATTATTATTATGACTAGAAACATATAAGGACTCTTAAAAATCGAAAATTAAACATTTTCACGTCAACTATCGACATTACATTTCATTTACAGGATAACGACGACCACAAAATAATGTTAGGGCAACAGGAATAATTGCTGGCTGTTGTCTGTGTTCTAGTTTTGAATCAAAGCATTTTATCAGATTTACATTTTATTTAGTTACAAATAAATATGTTATGAATTAGTTTCTCCTTGTTTGCTTGTGCAATGTGTTCGTGTGTGATACAGGTTCATGGTCTCCCTCTCTCCACTAATTTACCAGCACAAGCTAATGCCGCAAAAGTGTACATTTCCATTTTATGGAGCTCTTACGTTTCTAGTCATGGCTTTAAAAGTTTTCAATCAAATGAGTTTATTTTTCCACAGGCAATAAACGACATAAACCATATTCCTATGGGGGCGCTGTTCAAACCGGACGATCGTGGGCTCTATCTACCAACAATTGCCGCTTTTCATGGTTGCACAATTTCCGACATTCCAAAAAAGGGCAATTGTTAAAAAAGGGCGCTCGTGAAAACAGGGCACTTGGGGGCAAAATGCACTCTTTACAAAATATTTTTTTTGGGGGGGGGGGGGGGGGGTAAATACCCCCCCCCCCCCGGTTAGGACCGGCTATGACCTAGTGGATAAGTGTGGTTGTTTTCGATATATGCATCATGCTTGACGCCGGCCGTACGGTGTTCGAGTCCCTGCCAGTGATGTAACATTTCCCGAAAAAAATTCAAATTCCTTTCTGTGATCCTATTTCAATACAATACATTTTTGTATTGGAATTAAAGTCAGAAGAACAATTCCATCAGCAAACTATGCGCATATGCCAGTGGCGGATCGGGGGGTTGGGGGTTGGGGGGGGTTGGCCCTATTAGGGGTTCTAATCCCTCCCGGGCCGCCCAAATAGGAAAACTATGCAGAACAAATTGAAAACGCTTGCTACCCTTGACAGCTGTGTCCCCCGCCCCCTTCATCCTGGATCCGCCTATGTATGGTCTTTGACCGGGGGGGGGGGGGGAGAAAATGCACACGTGACGGCAGGAACCAAGAGAGGGCGCTATTCACAAATGACAGTTTCGATCACAGCCATCTAAGAGTGCATTTGATTAGCTCACCAGTGTCGACTCGGATAAAGACCAACGGGTTAGCCACGACAGCCGGGCTAATAGAACAATCAAACGTTCGCCATCATAATTACCACGTGACTTCCGTAGCCGTAGCCGTAGCCATTGACAAAACGCCCTCTTCGGAATGAGTACTCTGATTTGTGAGATCGACTGCTTTTCCGTCAATTGCAAAAAGTAACAACGTCGGACTAAAATAACAGCCTCTAGTGTAGCACGGAGATCAATAAATAATTCTGTTAAGACTTAAAATCAATTTGATTTTGGGTACACTTAATATTCCCACCGATCTCTATAATACCGACTGGATATTAGACTCCCTTTGGCCACGTAAAAATATATTCAAAGTCACGAAATAAAATTATATACTTAAACAAATATTAGCATGAGTAAAATAACACTGTGGACAAAATGAATAAATAAAAACGTGTTCGATGATCCAAAATTGCTTCCTAAACTAATGTTATTCTGTGCTTTTTATATAAGGATCCGTGCGTTGTGGGGTTTTGAGGAAGTTTCAAAATGGCCGCCGCGTGTGTGCGAGGGCGTCACGGTCTTGTGTCATGTGTGTACGCGCATTGGTCGAAGCGCTATCCAGTCAGTATAATAGACCTTTCTGCGCTTGGTTGGCAAACTGCATTTTTGCCAACCACGGCCTGCAAAACTATGGGAGATCCAACACGGCAAAAATGAAGAAGAGTTATTACAGATCACCAAAATATTATTTGATACTTGAAAATACAACATTTTCAACAAAGCTACAAAATAATTCCTACATATGCCTTTTTACTATGTGTTGATGGCGTTATGAGGACTTTTTTGGAAAAATATGTTGCCAACCACGGCTTCAATTTAAGCGCTTACGGCAGCCCATACAAAATGGCGCCAATGTTTACAAACAAAAGAAAGGCCTATAGATCATCAGTGAATATTTCCCGTTGTCCAGCCGACATAGCCTATATGTAAGCTTTCTATAAATTAACCACGCATGCGTGTGGCGTATTCCACCGTGCACAGACCCTGCTCCGCGAGCAGGTTCTACTCCACTAAATACACGCTCATAGCACACTTTAAAAACACCTATAATTGACTAGAAACAGGCAGGTTGAACGCACACCCAGCTGCCTACAGCTAGGGTCAGATGGGTGCAACTAAGTTGGACTGATTTCTAGTCAAACTTAAAGAGTGTTTGTAGAGTGTAGAAAACAACTCAAAATCGGATAGAAAAAGCGTCGCCTGGTGGCGCTCAGGAGCAAGGCGGCAATGTGTTTTCACTGGAAATTAAAGATAACGACCTCTAGGACAATTTTCTTTTCAAATTTCACAGAGATAGCCGTATCGTTTTGTTTTTTGATATTCCCTCCCCCAAACCACCCATAAAACGCCATTGGCGCCCCCCCCCCCCAAAAAAAAAGTTATTGGGGAAGGGCATTATCTTCCACCCCAGGCCCAGCCCCTGATTGCCGGCCATATACATTACAACAGACTGAAGAGCTCATTTTAATATTTGTATATCACGTGACTAATGACTAATTATGAAGAGATAAGTGTGAGGATGCGTCCATTGAGGAATGTACATCCATCCCGAAATGCATTGTCTTGAACAAATGGAAAAGAATTTCCAGGAAGGGATATATCAGTAAATGATGAAGGAAACTGAGTTATGTGCTGCAGATGTAGATCTGTGGCCACAGAACACAACCTGAACCAACCAACGTATTCTATCCGAACATCTGGAACAGAGCGCATCTGGAAATTGATGGCGTAGGCCCTCTCCAAAAAGAATTATTTCTGAAATAGAAGATTGAATGGGACTCGTCGCAGGCCGAGCCCACCGACGTGCTTCCTCCTCTGGGATTTGTACACAAATCCGAGCATGCCATCACTGTCAATCCACGGAGGCCCCCATGAATGGTGTAAGCATTGTGCTAGCTATTGTACAAAGTAAATGCCCATAAACGGAGTGTCTGAACAAAAGCTGACACAATACTTTCACCACTGAAGGGCGCTCCATGAATGTCGGCGATAGCGTCATCAGATCGGTCTACAGAGCAAGGCATTGTCTTCATTGACTCCAATAATGTACGTCAAAATATAGATTTAATATAATTCCATATTAAACAACTCAATAATATATACGGTTTAGAAAATATGCCGTACGGTGTTAACATAACTTTTTTTGCATAGTGCATCAAAAAGATTATATATTGTAATATCTGGGCATGTTCAAGATAACAGTAACTTTTGTATTGTTCTCTTAGTGATACTTATTTTATAAGGCACAACATACAACATACGGGGAGGGCTCTTGTGGGAGACAAAGAACCCAGCTTGTACGTGTACAACAGAACTAGAGGGATGAGCCTATAAATCAAAAAGATGTCTTTATTAGTTTGTAAACGATTCGGCTTTAAAATTAAAACTTTAATATGAAATGAATAATTGTATAGTATTAACAATTTACAAATGCTTGCATAGATGCGCATTAAAATTAAAATTTATCTTACACTGACATTGTTGTTCTTAAGCAAAACAAAAAGTGTTCATGTGCATTCATTTTTTAACCGTCCCCCAAAAGAATTGCCTCTTATCAAAACTCCTTTGTGCATATATCAAAACTCCTCAATGCATACAATTTGCGTTGTTACTTAATTGTTAGCGACTTTTTTTTTAGAAAATCATGTTTTCTTTAATATTTTAGCGATTGACGCAAGTTGTAACATTTTACACGTCTAAAATACATTGAAAGGAAGGAAAAGCATTAAAGGTGTAACACAAAAGCTGCCGGTCTCAGATATGGCGTTGCATAATCGTTCATTAATCAAGCACAAGTTCTTAACTTTGGATACTAATGAATGCAATCCCACCAATGTACACTACAACAATGCAAATTGTTTCATCGAAACAGCCAGGGTTTTTTTTTTTTTTTTTAAACCAAAAAAAAAAACCCAGGACCTTTACAAGGGGCCTTATGCTTATTGTCACTGAACACTGAAGCGAACCTTAAACACTGAAGCGAACCTTACAAAAGATAATGTTAATGTTATCATACGCACATCGTGCACATTCAAATAATATACCGCAAAAAGGATATCACTTACAAATTAAATTATCTTCAATATTCCGCAAATTACGTCAATATCTTTTAAAGAAATTGCACTATTTTTCCCCAAAAAAATGTAATAGAAATTTAAATAAGTAATAAAGTCATAACAATAAAGTGGATGAAAAAACTGGAGATAGAGCCCATCTGCAATATAACATCGCCAAAAGTATTGTAAACAAAGCGCAGCCCTTCCAAATTCACTTTGGGTGTCAAACACGATTCTGACTTTTGTTGAGGCACATTCCATGGTAATGAGCAAGCTGGTATAACACTCTCCTCATTTCTTGACGAATGCATCGCACAATCGCAAGTTATAAACTGGCCTCTTCACCAGAAGTCTAATGCATTTATTACAATTATATTTCCAAGAAATAAACTTGTCGCACAAGCAGGCTTTAATTTAAATAAAGTCGATAATTTTATCACACAAACAAACAAAAACGTCTCCCATATTAGGAGATAATTTTGCAGAAATAGTTATTTACAATATGTACTTTATATATTGGAAAGTCAAGGTAAAAATGTACACAACCTTCTTGTTTTTTTGGTTCCTAAAGCGTCTTCCAACAATAGAGAGCAAAACAAGTTCTCCATTTTCGAAACTTTTGATTAGAGATTCTCGACAAGCTCTTGAAAGCTTGTTATTATCCCCTTTACTTTCCACCGAGAGGGACTACGAACTTTCTCTGACTACCCAAGACTTATAAAGCTACTCTTGGGTTTTCCCTTTCAGTCTTTGACCGAAGCAACGCCAATGTTATACCTATACATTATAGTGGTCGAAGACATAGGCTACATTGGAGAACTCGAATACGGTCATGCGCAGAGAGAACTAGATACCACGTGATTGGTGTCTGAATACGCTGCACGAACTGGCATTTCCAAATATTTAATTCGGTTTTTAAAGCTGCAGGCCACGTGAAAAGGCCGCAAAGTGGATTTATAAAATGTGATGCTTGTATTAACATACAGTGTCCAGTCAGTAAGCTCTAACCATCTTCATGATCCCACAAGTTGACACGTGAGACTTGAATAAATAAATTTCTGTTACTCATTTTACATGATTCATTTCAAACCAAGAGTCCAGAACCAGTGGTGTTAAATCAACCTTCACTCAAGCTGTACACTTGACCGACTTTCCTGGCGTGGCATTATTCGGTTTTACCTCTAAACTCACGACGATGTATGACACAACGTCTTCAATAAATAACGGAAGCTCATCAAGTCTTCTTTACATACAAGCACAGCTATCTGTGATCATGTTTTGTAGCTGTTTCTTATAGATGAATCCTTCATTATCGTAATAAAGAAGAACAAGGGGCTTGGTCTTGAGCGGGGCACAGCAAGGGATTATAGACAACCCTCTGTCCACATTCATGTTCTTCACTGTAGTCATGATATAAGTGTGGCCGTATCCCTGTGCTACGTTGTCTTCGCATGATCCCCTGCAGTAGTTGGCAGAATAACCCTTTGGTTCAATGATCCAGTCCCATTTGAGTTCTGCAAACGAGACATAGAATATTTCCTTGCAGCATGTCGTGTGGTTTGGTGGGCAGATGATGGACCGAGGCATGCGAGGGCGCTGTTCACCTTTCCCCAGGACAAGGAAGGGTCGCCGCCCTGGTTTCATGTTGGTGGGGTTTCCAGGGTTACGACATGTTATGCATCTGACTTCGAACATGTATGTTCTCTTGGCGTGTACCACCATGTGACGTATAGCGCGCGTGACGTCTATTGTCACCCAGTCGGCCCGATACACCACAGTTGTAGTGTGGAGCACTGATCGGCGAGCGTGGCGACCGGTGCCGATGTGGGACACCACCAACGTCCGGTTTTGGTCAACTTCCTCAGCACTGTCTTTAAGGAGGAACCACATCTTGGCTGACATGATGTTCTCCTCAACGCTGGCGGTAATTTCGAAGGTGAAACAACCATTAAGCCCTAAGGGTGGATGAGGTGTGAAGCGAAATGATGGAATAAAGGAGAAAAGGGGAAAATCGGGTCAGATTAGAGAATAAAATTCAGGAAAACTGAAACATTTGAAAATTAGATCAACATCAACAATCAATGGTTTACTAAATGTGGCAGCAAATAATGAAATTATCCATCTAAGATTCCGCAAAGGAACCAAAAAGTGACAAAGAAATCTTTGAATGAATCTCACTTTTTGTTAGTCTTATGCGGGCATCTCATTCGTTAAAGTTGTTCTTTCTTGGAAACGATAATATTTATCGAATATTACACAACGTAATTTTACTGCACACATCCATAAACTAATTAGACTTGCCGAGCTTTTTTTGGAGGTCACAGAATTCACTCTTTCTGTAAATTCTGTTCGCAAATAAAATTGACCCATTAAATTAGCCGAGGCAACTACGTTACATTTAACAGAAAGTCTGAACAAGAAGCTGGATGCCCCGAGTAGGCGGCGCATGCTTCGAGGTACCGGCACGCGATGACTAGTCAACGCGCAAGGCATGGACGTTAAAACCTTAATAACAGCATCAAGTTGAACTTGAACGTTTCTTAGCCCATTAAACTCAGCACATATCAACGCATGATATGCGTTGGACGGTAGGGACGGTAGTAACTTATAATGACATTGGTTTTCAAGGCAAGAGTTAGTTTCAGTTTCAAGGGGAACTCTACAATGAAGACGTTAAAACAATATTACAATCTAAGAGCTTAGTACTAAGAAGCGGTTATGGGAATTTGTTCATAGTTTTTGATAGTTAAATGAAAATCAAATGGTTTTTTTTCGCGATATACGTAGTGTATTCCCTTGAGGCAATTTTTAACTTCATAGGTAGTCTTGGTTCCAAGACGTCCTTAGCGGTGCGATGCTTCAGCGCTCAGGGTGCACACATGTAAATAGGCCTAAACCCATCCGCTGAGCTCATGAATTAAAAGTTTATATTATATCAAAATATTATATATCAGGGAGTTCTGCAAGCCGTAAAATTGGGGAATTAAAGAGACATGGCAATGAACCTTCCAATTCTGAGCATTGTGGATGCAATTGGGCTCGAAAGTGGCGCTATTTTGCCATATTGTGGAGGGATCGTTTTTCAAGATGGCTACTTTTCCGCTTTGGGAAAAAAAGGGGTTGTCTTCTTTGAGTGAGAATTTCTCGAAACGTCAATGGTCAACCCATCACCAAAAAATGAAAAGACAATAAAAGATGACATGTTGATCATCATCTTTCTGTGCAGCTTAAATACCTGTGAGAGTTCTGAGTATTTTTAAAAGAAATTTGAAGTATGGGCATTTAGCACTGGTGTCTGTAGGCATTTTAATACAGGGGTGATGCCTCACGGGTTATTGGACTGTGTTCACTGGTACCCACCGCTCTGCAAACACGGCGCTGATATACGCTGATGAGCCTGGCTTCACAGAATCTTGTGAAGGAAGTGGCCTATGACCTATATATAAAGCATCTGGCTGCAGCTGTTAGACCGCAGTTAGCCAATGCGCATGAATGCTATCTGAAAACTTTCCCATAGAAATGTGCACATTCCATACCGGATGTGATTTCTGTTTCATTGCGCGCCATGTGGATAACATTTTGAGCGTCGCATAATGCAATCCGACCGTTCGTGATTCGAAACGGAGCCTGAGCAAGTGACGGGAATTGTAAATTTACACATATAAGTTTATTTTCTACACTATACCAGCGAAAAAAACATCTATAAACTGGAATAAAAGAGTAATGAATCAGTCTTAACGGCCGTTTCAAACCTTGCAGAGTCATGACCGTGATGACGCGCAGGTCACAGGTTACGCAAAAACCAACCAATCAGAGCGTGAATTCATCAGCGTATCACAGCGTCCTGTTTGCTAGGGGGCGGGGGCACTGATCTCTATATAAAGACAGAGATCAGTGGCGGGTACAAGCGAATGTACAAGCGAATTGAATTTTAAGCGTTCTTGCATGATTTTTCTTTATTTTGGAGTACTTTTAGCAGTTCTTGCATTATAAACGTAACTGTTAACCCTGTCACTTATTTGCATTTGAGTTGGTGATTTAGGTTGTAAAGTTTTCGGCCAAATCACTATAATTATGATTTTTACCCCAAAATGGATGTACAATCCCCCTAGCGTTGACCTTGCGTGCCCATTTTGGCGACTTAACTCAAAAGGTGACATCGTGACATTCCGTGACCCCGTAGCTGGTCTTGAGAAAACCCCAAACCAGTAACCCCAAACCCCAACCCTAACCCTAACCCTAACCCGGGGAGGAACACAATCGTATGTAGCCTACGCGTTGTCTGAACATAAGGGTATCGGAACATAGAGCAGTCACATCTAAGTCAATAAATAATTTTGAACAATCTATATTGAGGCAGCCATGTTTCATTTGGAAAGGTATTGAGTTCTGTTTAATTTTGAGATTAATTGGTCGCAGAAATAGTTGTTTCAACGGCGACTTTATTTCACCATTTTATTCAGGGAGGGCGGGTGCGCCACAATTTCGTTAACGCATTTGCATGGTCTCTTCAGCATACCATAATTGTTTTGGGCCAATCCTGAACGTTCTCAGTCCCAATGATGGACCGGTCGACGGTCCTTTCGCATCGAAACGCGCTCACTGTGTGGAACGTTTGTTCAAGGGTGAATTCATGGAGGCGGTTGGGATGCCTATCCACCATCCCCATCCCCTATCCCGAATGACCAATGTGGGGGAAATCCCGCACAATAAGCTCCCTGAATAACGTCATCCCTCAATATTTCAAATATCTGATTAATCACTTCACGTCTTTATGCGTTGACTGCAACGCATCATCAAGCACCTACCTGAAAATATTAGAATTCATCATACCATCCCCTTTGGAAAATGTCTGATCCGCCAACTTAAGTTAGTTGTAAAACATTAATTAGGCGTCATTCACGCGGACCAAAACATTCTTCGTGATTTTAAAGTATGCACACCTTTTCAAATATTTACAGTTTCGATCCCCAACAACGACTACAACATGTGCAACATTCGGGCAAATGGTACTATAAAATAATGTTCCAATTCAATCTACCATTCCAACGTGTCTAGAGTGAAGATTGTCACCACTATGGCACGTGTCCGAGGGTCCAACATTCACCTGGAACAATGTCGGAATACCCCACCAGTAATCCATTGTCCTGCACACTCGGATGGTCTTTGCTCCCTTAGATTAAATAAAACCGTAGCCTACTGGTAACGATTACGAGAGTTTTTTTTTTTTTTTTTAATAATTGATAGGAGCCCAACCGCACAAATAAAAAGTGTGTTCAGACAACAATAGTGTCTGATATTCAGACGGCGAGTTCAAAGGTTACAGGTAGCTATGTTCACAGTGTATTTTTTTATGTGGGCACGTTTGTTTGTCAAAACATTTCATGAAAGACGTTCGAGAATGGAAGCGTGCGTGGGAGACACGTTTGTGATGACTAATTAAATTTCATTGAGCCGGAGTGCCATAAGGTCATGTTCAACTATGAAAGGTTCTCTGAAGTAGATTATACAAACTTATAAACCTATACTTATACGATGATAATCTTGGTTGGATTAACGTCTCACTGAGTGTTCTAGAAATCAATACTATGCATGCACTGAATACATGTATTAGCAATGAGCTGCAAAAGAAATCCCTGATACATTAGTATTACCTTCATGGGCTGTGACGATAACTTGACTTGTGTCTTGATAATTCTCCTCAATGTCATTGAGTTCTTCCTCCTCCCACCTGTCATCTTCCAAATAGGATTCTTCTTGGTCATGTTGGTCGGTCGTCCATGAGACATCGTTTTGGTTCCCTACCATCCGTCCCCGAGCAAGGGGCTCTGGTATGTCCACACTACTTGCACTGACATTTGGGGCTTGCTCCATTTTGAGTTTGCTCAAAATCCTCATCTTAATCTGCTCAAGACGCATCTGACGCAGCTTCTCCGGGGGAAGATTCTCCATCTCCTGTTTCCTGCGCAGACACTCGGGACAATCACCGCTGTCCACCCCTGGCCGTGTCTCTGATAGAGTTTCGTCCATGAAACCCTTTTGGACGTTCATATCTTGGGCTGGCAGGTCAGAGCCGGATCCCTCTACATTGTTGAAACTGGCTACAGTTTTCTCAAGGAATTTCGACCCGGCGATTGGGAGTCCAGCATCCGCAGCTCGCTCAACCCTTGACCGGCTTTGCTGCTCCTCCTCCCCTGGTATCATCAGCGAGTCATCTAAGAGAACATGATGCTCTCTCGGACTTGGTCCGTCCATGTGTATTCTTTGGTAGTTATCACTCATTTCTTCATCTTTGGTTTTTGTGAAATGTTGCGTACGATGAAAGTTATTTTCTATTGCCATTTGTGACAACGAAGACCCCTTTGTGTGATGGAAGACTTCACGATGGGATCTATGACTATCTGCACTGGTGTGCGGTGAAGGGTCACCGGCCCTCCCTTGCTGTCCCACCGATGTCGCTGCATTTGATGGAACGGTGGCGCCGCTCACCAAACTGTTATAGCAACAGGCTAAGCATGCCACCGAAGCAGCGACCAAAAGCCTGGAATAAAGACTGGTCGTTAACGAACCAGCCATGATATTCACCTTACCTGACTCACTCGGTGGACTCAGTGTGTTTAGGGGCGAGTAGCTGGCCTGGGCCAGGGCAATCAGGCAAGGTTTGCGGTCGGTGGTCCAGCTGGTGTGAGGGCTTGCCACAGCGCTCTGTTCACCCGGCACACTTACACACCAGCATTTATGACAAATCGTCTGGTTCCCTTCTGCGTGTATATCGATAACTATTTATTTGATATGTGTAGTGATTGTCAAGCACCGACCAATCACAGGGACCCCTATGAGCGGGTATCGAGTAACCAAGTTTGACAGCTCAGTTTACCCGATTGTACATATCTTCATTGGCTTATCGTATCATGGAACTAGGAACACATTTACACCTCAATACCAAGTAGTATAGTTCGTCATTCAGTATGAAAAGGTATATAGAATTGATCACGTCTTTATTCTAAAGGGCCTCTCACACAATTTGTTTTCGGATGCCGTCAGTGATTTCTATTTTTATACAGTTCGTGACTGAAATCAACACAGAGAACATTGTACCCTTAGTATTTGCTTACGTTCGCCCACGAGTTGCCCCTGAAGTTTGTTTGTGTTTGATTATGTCTAGTCGAAATTTTGGGGCAGTACGTCAGGTTGCGAAGTCGATATTTCTCTTCCATTATTTCTCTGAAAGGGTGTGCGTGCTGGCCCCGTTTTCTCCTTTACTTTTTTCCTTTAATTCGAACCAATATTTGTATTATTTGTGACCCAACCTTTATACGAAAGTCACCGGAAACTGTTCGAGTTACCCGGCCCTTAAAGAAACCGTGGATAGTGGGATCCGATCACTTTGTAAGATTTTACCAGACATAATACAATAGGGTGATAATTGACTTAGTCCTGAGTTACCTCTCTCCATGTTTGCAATAACAGACGTGCATATTTCCAAGTTCAAAGCCATTTCCTTCATGTTCAGAATATGACCAGCCAATTCCATTCACGGAAGTAGATAATTTGTTAGTGTTGCAGTGCGTACATCCGTAGTACATGTATAGCCATAGAGCAAGGAAACAGAGCCAACATCCGTCAGAGCTCCGTACAAATATTGAAATAGGATGTGGTCTCTGTTATAATTTCACTCCTAATGATCTCTTTTTAAAAAGGCCTTTATTTTCAAAACATTATTTATCACCATTTTACAGAAGACGGATAGTGCCACTCAATGAGTGTGAATATATTTGTTTGGTGCGTGTGAAAATATTGTTTTGTACAGCGGCCGCCACTTATTATGTGGCGGCCGCCACATAAAAAGTGGCGGCCGCCACATAAAAAAGTGTGAATATATATTTTTTTGTATACGTGTGAAAATATTTTTTTGTACAGCGGCCGCCACTTATTATGACGACTTATGTGGCGGTCGCCACTTATTATCTGGCGGCCTCCACATAATAAGTGGCGGCCGCTGTACAAAAAAATATTTTCACACGCACCAAAAAATATATTCACACTCATTGAGTGGCACTATCCGTCTTCCGTACCATTTCAATTTATTGGGGATTAATATCAATGAATCTTTGTGTAAGATCAAGTCAGGGTCTCAGGGAGAATGCATGGTGAACTTCCTGACCGTCCTGCAAACATATAGTGGCTCGTTTTTTTGCCCTTCCAAAGTGAAGACAATACCCACAGGCTGATCATAAAGATTACGAGCTGTTGTGGAAAGTGGCGGAATTGGGGTTCGCTCGTATCCTCCCCCCCCCCCGCCCCCGCCCTGCAAACAGGGCGCTGGGACACGCTGGTGAGCTTTACGAAATCTTGTGAAGGAAGTGGGGATGGCATTCTGGGTAATTTATCATGACCTATGCATAAAGCATCTAGCTGCAGCTGTTTAAAACCGCAGTTAGCCAATGCGCGCAAATGCTATCCGAAAACTTTCTCATCAAATCACCGTACATAGTCCATATACTGGATGTGATTTCTTTTTCATTGCGGACCATGTGTGGACACATTTTGAGCGTCGCATATAATATGCAATTTGACCCGGGTTTGTGAATTCGAAACGGAGCCTGAGCAAGTGATGGGAATTGAAAATTAGTACAAAACATATAAGTTTTACAGATTTTACTACATTGTTACGCTTTTCAAAAAAAAAAATTTATGAATGCAAATAGAAGAGTGATGACTCAGTCTTAACGGCCAAAAGGGTGCACTGAACTAATCCAAGTGAGAATTTCTACGCGAGTCATTAGCATAAAAAGTGCCCCCCCCCCCCCCCACAATTTCTTTTGAAAACGGAGACCGTTTGGCTTTAAAAACGGTGGAATTGTGTAAATATACCCAAGGACCAACTCCCTGGTTTTTTGGGCTTCCATCTGAGGGCAGGCTTGATAAAATTACGGATGAAAAATGGGTCCTATTTGTCTGTGACAGTGGAAGGATGCCACTTGTAAAATGGCTGCATGCAGGCTTGGGAACTATCACTTTTCGGGAGGTGATTTTGTTTGGGTGTGAATATTTAAAAATGTAATTGGCTAATGTACCTAAAATTAAAAAGAATCGAAAAGATGAAAGACAAGACAATAATTTAATTTTTGTTTGAGAAACCCAGTGATTTTGGCTTGCATGTTATTTGGCCCGAACTTTGTTGAGTTAACACTGTTTTCAATGGGGCTTGAATTGGTACAGTGGACCCAAAACCTTGCAGTCGTGGCCATGATTACTCTATTAAATCTATCCTATCGGCCGAGCGTGAATGCCTGAAAGTTCACGCCAGGTGGCGCGCTTCCTGAACCCTTGGATAGGAAAATAACGTGCACAACTTCCAAATTTGGCAATTATTTTTGGTTCATTGATTTCTTAAGAAAATCACCCACCAAAAGGCCTATAGCACATCAATTTATAGAAACTGATAAATCGCCTGACCTGAAAGAGAAATATCGCACCAAAAATTGACCTCTCACTTCCGAATCACGGACGCATACCCCTTAATCGGTGTACGTAGATGAGAATTTTTAAAATTTGTGGTGGTCATTAGGTGAAAACTAGACTAAAAGTGAAATAGAATACCAAGATTTAGTTTTTAGGGTTTTTAAATCGTGTGAAGAACTTTAAAGACTCGTATTTACGAGGAAAAAAAATCTAAAGTTGGGCTGCACCTACTATCTGCTCAAGCCAGCTCCACTAGATCTAGAACCCATCAGATGTAGGCAGGTATGTTCGCAACTTTATACATTTTTGTTATCAGGCAATATACATGATTTGAAAACAAACGTGCACAGTGGCGCACCCAAGGGGGGGGGGGCCCTCGGGGGGGGGGTGGATTGAGCTCCCCCCTCCCCCCAAGAGGTTGTCAATTTTGGAAGGTAAATCTTAGGCTGGGTCCCGCCCCTCCCCATAAGAACATGGGGACCAATAGCTAGCTCCCGTTTAAAGCCATTGGTTGGATCACCTCTGCGCGTGCGCGTGCGCGTGAGCAGCATGATTTTTAAGCTCTGGCAGGAGCTTCTACATCACTTGGTGATTGGTCGGTATGTCTGTCTGTCTGTGTGTCCCCCAAAATTGACCAAAAGTATGGTGTTCTATATGTGCAATCGGCGTCGCATTTTCGGCGTCGCATTTTTAAGCTCTGGAAGGGATCAATTTTGATCGATTTCATGCAAGACTTTAATGCAAGACTACTTACAACACGGCCGGAGCTCATTGTGCACTCGCACTTGTTTTTTTTTTTTAGGGGGGGGGGTGAAAATGATGGTTTTTTTAATCTGGGCATGGATCACATGATATTCTTATCGTAACCGTAAGGCAAAATCGCCATGTTGTCTCCATCCAAAAAGGCAACTTTCAAGCATTCAACTGCGTAGGTTTCAAAACACTGAAAAAGCAGTGCTACTCTTATCAAGTTGATAGTTGCAAAAGACACTTTCGAATTCGGCGAAAATCGAACTCAAACTGCACAGAGTGGTAGCCGTGTTGCCATTTTGCAATTGGCTGCATGGTTCCACGCTAACATTATCATTGCGATTTTGTATTCAAGGGCGGGAAAATATAAGACCAAGGCTAGTCCTACATATAATTTGCATATATTAAGAGGAAATCCTCCTTATAATTATGTATTCCTAATATATTACCCGCCTCCGACCCTACATTCGAAGTCCGAAGGACAATGGAGGGCCAGGGACCGGGAACCAGTCTACGGGTTAAGGCCCAAAAAAAAAAGTCTCCGGTTTCTGGTATGCGCGCGCGTCGCCGTAGCCATGCGCGTCGGCAAAATGAAAAAAGATTTTTTTTCAATGAAAGATGATGTCTCAAAACCGCCAAACTCACTGGTTTGACTGGAATACTGCTGCTGCACAATTTTAACGTGTTTTTAGATTGGGTTATAGTCGAGAAAAAGCTTTGTGTGGCCTCTCTGGACTCCCATATATTTGCACTAAGTTTAGTCGGGCACCATTTGCAGTCATCAACACACATTTGAAGCAAAAAAGTCAGGTTAAAAAAAAAAAAAGCCGCGTCGCCCCCTCACTTTTTGGGCAAGCTCCATACCAGAAACCGGAGACTTATTTTTTTTGGCCTAAACGATTGATTTTTTTCATAACTGGAGTACGTAACATCACACGGCCAAACAAACACGCTCAAGATGGCGCCGTCCATCCAGCAAATTGGAAACGTGGAGTTTGTTGCGCAGCCGGCGTAGTGCTAGGCGCGCGCTGCTAGGCCTACATTTTGTTTGGGAAAAGATATTATACGGCCTAGTTGTATTCCGTGGTTTCTATGAACTCTGGCTGGCATTAGCGAGTGAAAGCATTTTCCTCAGGTAGGGCCTAGTTAGTTAGATTACAATGGTTGTTAATGGAAAAATGTTGCAACCTGTACCTGACGAATGTCAGACAAGTCGACCGTTGAGACAACTCGACTCGGGACAAGTCGACCGTTGAGACAACTCGACCGTTGAGACAAGTCGACCGTTGAGACAACTCGACTCGGGACAACTCGACCGTTGAGACAGCTAACGTGCACGACCACGCGGTTGACCGGAGATGCGCGCACAGGCCCGGCAAAACGAACGGTTGATGTGCATACACGGACAGTCACGCTGCGCTATATCGGCTCTGCTCTGTTATATGCAACAAAACAAAGTCATGTGTCATAACTCCCAAACGGCGATCAGCCGCCGTCCAAATCCCCGGTACTATCCCCAAAACTAGGCCCAAAATCATGCGAGGCGACTTGTCTCAACGGTCGACTTGTCTTTCCATTTATCGCACATACGGTCGACTTGTCTCAACGGTCGACTTGTCTCAACGGTCGAGTTGTCTCAACGGTCGAGTTGTCTCAACGGTCGACTTGTCCCGAGTCGAGTTGTCTCAACGGTCGACTTGTCTGACCCCCCAACCTGACGCCACATAACATACTGGCACTAGACCCATATGGACATGGCATGGCAGTGGCACTGCTTCAGCGTTTGTGCTGTTAGCCCCATGAATGCGGCCAATTTACTGGACTACCTCCGTAAATAAAGGCCACACTTCCACCATGTACAAAAACATGTCGAACTTTGTCAAATTTAGATTTTCACATTTAGGCTTAGTTTATTTTTGCTTTATTTATGGGCAGTGTATATTTTCCCGGAGACGGCAAACCTTTAGTAGGCCCTAAACGTTAGTTTGCCGGATATGCACTGAACATGCGCAGTTACTGTTTTTTTGTACTTAAACATTTTCCGGTGGAAAGTTTTAGTCTGGCTCCATGCCAAAATTATCGTTGTTACCTCGTATTCACAAGATGGGATTCAGACCATTTTATAATTTCGGACTTTATTTCCCTTTTAAAAAAAATCCTCCAGAGCCACAAATCTGAAAAAGAAAATGTAATACTCTGCAAAAAATGTTTGAGACATGTTAAAATAATAAAAGAAGAATATTCTTATTTATTTGGGGATGAGAATTTTTTTTTTTTAAATGTAGTGCGGTCGGAATCGAACGCGAGTCATCCCGCTTACTAGAGCCTTTGCTTAACCATTACACCAAACGTGCTACACAACATTTGGTGGGAATTTAATACATCTTATAATTCAGCCCTATTTTAAAGAGTACAGCGCCCTCTGTTGATATGGATTGCCGCCGGCAAACTTTTAGTAATCGTTAGTTTGCCGTCATTACCTCCGGCAAAATATCCACTACCTTATTTATGCATATTCACCCTCTTATTAATATAGGCTTATCAGAAAGTGCTGCCTTTTTCAGATGTCTAATTTTAGTGAAATTTCATGTTCAAATTTTGATACGCAAACATGTGCAAACGAATCTGGAAATTTCACGAAAAATAGACATCTGAAAGGCAGCACTTTCTGATTAGCCTATACAGGGGGTGAGTATGCTTCTAAAGCAAAATAAACTACAAACTAAGCCTAAATGTGAAAATCAGAATTTGACAAAGTTCAACATGTTTTGTACATGGTGGAAGTGTGGCCTTTATTTACGGAGGTAGTCCAGTAAATTGGCCACATTTATGGGGCTACGTTTGTGTATTCTAGTCCTAGCTCGCTCCGAATCCGATCCTCCTATTTCTGCGCAGATAAGGCTTTGCAACCAAGAAGCTTAAAAATACCAAAGCAACCACTCTTTTCCTCAACAAAACTTATTTATATTGTTGGCTTACATGGCTTATGATCATCCACCATACCGATTGACAAAGTGAAATCTCTTTATGGCAGCAAGCGGGATTTCCAAAGCGTGCAGTTTTGGCGTTGTAGAAAAAAATCCTGCCTAATTCTACGCAGGGGATGCTTGCGCTTGTGCTGCCATGTAACTCATTAATATGTATTTTTTTATATGAATTAGACTCATTGGTTTTAGGAAAGTAAATTTCCTTGAGCTTTTCCAACATTTTCTTTCTGTTTCCGTTCTTTTTTTCAATGCCAATACTCTTTTTATAATTTCAAGATTAATTTCAATATAATGGTTGAATTTTCAATAGATAATTGTTAATTTGTTACAAGGCCTATATTTACATATTTAATACGTTTTATACATAATTTACCTATTTAATGTTTTTATATTGTTTCCCGTCATGACTAGCGTTGTGCACGACCTGAATTTTCCATTATTTTTAAGAATTATCGACTGTAAATATTTTGACAATAATTAACGTAAGTTTTAAAGGGAATGTACAACATTTGCTCTTGCTGCAATTTTTAGAAATAAATGTATTTGGAGGATTAGTATGTTATAGCAAATATTGTTAAAATGACTTTTTTCACATTCTGGGCTTCTGGATGCTAGAAAAACCAAGAAAACCAATCATGTTCTTGCAGTCAGGTTCCCTGACCCCACTTAAGATGAAACGGAGAAATTTATAGACTTTGGGGAATGTAAGGTCAGAGAATCAGTCTAGCATGGGTGGCTTGTGCGTAAAGCACTTGCCTCTCACCAAGGTGACCACGGTTTGAATCCTGGCCGCGGATCCTGGCCTGGCCGTGGATCGCATGTGAGTAGAGTTGTGCATACACACACTTACCCTTGGCGCTTTAGCGATGATGTAAAAGTGACGGTGTGTGAAAGGTAACTTGAAAAATAAGTGTTAAGTGTGATTATGAAATCAACATTAATGTGCTCATGTGGAACTGGTTTCATTTGGTCGTTATTGCTTCTAAAGTTAAATAATTCAATAAAAAAATCTAAAAATTAATGCGGCCTGACGTTGCGAACTTAACAAGTTCTTCTTCAGAGATTAATAAATAGGTTATAGTTATAAGTTATAATAGACTCTTGCGTCTTTGTGGCTTTTTTGTGCTCAGTATCATATTAAGCACTTGTTGCTTATTCTTTTCTTGTATATCAATCAGGCTGCTCAGAGTTTACTTACATGTATGATACAAGAGCAGTGACCCGTGAATCATGTGTGGTATATACTGCCTTCTTGCACCAGCCTCATATGAACCATGTCGACTGCATGCAAAGCTGGTCAACTCAAAGGTAACACATCCAGAAAATCCTCAGTCCTCTTTCTCTCTTCACAAACCTTACATGAGCACATGTAACTCTTGCAGTTATAGAATAGATTTTAGAAGATGTGCTTATTTGGTAGGCTTACACAACTCTGGTCAGTAAGCTTTCATATCCATTTTCAAAATACAATATATTTTTAAGATAATGTTTGAGTAATTGGTTAACAGAGATTTATCTTTAAAAAAATTATTAAAAAAGTATAAAACTTCATTTTCAAATTGTGTTTAAAATGGCAAAATGACAATGTGGATCATTTGATTATGTTATCTCATAGCTATGGTTAAAATCCCTTTAGAATACTTTCATGATCGAAGTAACCAAATTTCATCAAAACTGGCCTCGCTTGTTATTTACTTTTTACCTCAACATTGGTGTTAGGATTTTGCAGATCATGTTTTATGTATGTATTATTGATATTAATATAGACATATTTATGTGTTCAGCTATATCATATCCTGAAGAGGCGAGGACCAGACTCATCAAATGATCTCCTCAAGCCAATCAACACAAAGAGTGCCGATGATGGCCAGCAGCCGGCAGAGTTTCATGGATTATTTTCTGGACATGTTCTTCATCAGAGAGGCACATTGACACCCCAACCCCTAGAGGATTTAGACGGCAATGTGCTGCTTTGGAATGGGGAAATATTTGGGGGAATCCAGGTCAGTATAACTGTTTGTGAAACTAAACAATTCTTAAAGGGAATAAACATCATTTGCTTTTGCTGTAATTTTCAGAAATGGATGGAATTGGGGGTGGAAATATATAGCAAATATAGTTACACTGACTTTTTTGAGGTTTTGGGTTCGAAAATGCTATAAAAACCAAGAAAAACGATCATTTTCCTGTAGTCTGGTTCCCTGACGCCGTATAAGAAGAAACAGAGCAGTTTACATACATTGGGGAATTGTAAGTTCATGGAACCAGTCTAGCTGGCTCGTACCCGTTCATAGGTTTGTAATCAATTGCAAACAAGTGCGATGGTCAATTGGGGCCAGTATTTGAAAAAAAGCCAGTTGTTTCCAACGCTGATTGGCCGATCAGCGTTGGAAATTGATACAAAAATACCACTTTTCTTGAAAATGACAGTATACCAGGTGCCATGATTTTACAGGATGCTTTACACTGTCATTCACTAACAGTCCAGCAAGGTATTTCAAAATGATTTGGTAGTTTTATTTTTTGATGTTTGCAAATGTTGTATTTTCCCTTTAAATTCATTTACTCCTTCCACTACCCCAGACATTGAGATTAATAGAACAATCAGTTAAGCACAACACCTAAGCACAAGCCTAACGGATCAGTGTATTTCATTGTTTCACCTACCAGTTATTATTGTGTGCTTAGATTATCATTACCATTTTGTGCTCACAGAAAAAGCAAAGACATTGCAAGTTTTAACATGCGTTAAATGTGCACAAGCCACAATTCTGCAGTAACCTGTAAAATGTGCCAAATTTTAGTTCAACATTTTTTTGCTAAACAAGGCCCACAAGATACCACAAATATTGTGTGTACCCCTTGCCCAAACCTTTCTTTAAATAGTGGCACATTGTAGTTGCAGAACCTCTAAATTTAACAATTTTATGAAAAAAATAGTGTTGCACAAAATTCTTTCAAAAACGTTGTAAACAAGTATCAATGGTAGTCAAATTTAATGACCAATTTTGATCAAAGGTTTCTCAACAATTGATGAAATGACTCATTTACCAAATCAATAAAACAAGGCCAAACTCCAAACCCCAAACTGACTATCCAGCAAGTAAACATGAATCCCTTGTTCACCAACAGGTTGACAGTGACAATAACGATGGTGACTTGCTATTGACAATGTTGCAGCCCTGCCAGTCAGGCCAGGAAATCTTGTCAGTTCTTAGTCAAATCAAAGGCCCATGGAGCTTCATATATTGGCAGGTAGACCTTTTTTTCATTTTCTGATTAACTTATCATAATAATAATGTCATTAGTTGTTCAACCAGTTTATCATGTGATCTATCCTTCAGTTAATAGACCAATCCATTAACCCTAACTCCCTAGGCATTTTTGCTAGGATGCAACCTCAATCCTGCAAAATCCTCCAACTGCCTCCATTTAAAAATAGCATATAGCCTCAATCCTGCAAAACCCTCTGTTATTTCTTGAATGTGGTCCTTGGAGAGGTGACCACTGCCTCAATTCTGTAAATTTCTCCAGCAATGATCACTGTCAATATGTTGAGGCAGAGCCAGTGACATCCTGGAGCAGTGCGGAGGATTTCAAGTATAATGTAGTTCTAAATTTGTGCATGACTGAGCATAAACAACACAGGGTTCGGCCCAAGACTTTGACACAGTGTATCCTCCAAAATCGGCATACGTTAATTGCTTATGTGCACAATGATCAGGGACTTGTGGATAGGTCTATTGATAAACTGATCAATCAATCTTTTGTTCTACTGATCAATTATCCAGTATTCAATTGATTGATCAATTAATTGTTTAATCAATAGCCAGTCAACCAGTCAACTAATTTTCACCGGAATAATTGCCAATCAAGTTTGTCTTCCAGCATAATTACGTTTACAATCAAATTCAATCATTTAATCTACAATGTAAGTACTCTATCTATTGATAAGATGGAATTTGTGTCAGGGATGTATTTTTTATAAGCACTGAATATATACAGTGTTTATTAAAAATATGTCGGTGAAGGGCAAACCCAGTATTGAATTTACATCACCCTGATGCAAATTCCATCATATGAATAGTTTCACCGCGGTACCCACTGCTATATCTTATTTGCACCAACCAGACGACCCTGGCAATCTCAGTGGTCGAGTGGTGAGACGTCCGCGCTAGTAAGCAGAAGGTCTTGGGTTTGAGTCCCACTTGAGTGATTTTTTTCTCACAAATACTGATTAAACAGTAATTATAAAAAATACATCGGTGAAGGGCAAAACCCAACATTCAATTTGCTCTATCTAATTCTGAAAAACCTCCATAATGTAATATCTGCAACCTTGTTTTTCTGTGGTTGTGCGATAGGGATCCAAAAATTACTACCTGTGGTTCATCGTCGTATTTTGAAAACCCCAAGTATGTGTCAATAGTTCACAGTTGCTTGGGCATTAATGTTGTATTGTGGTAGATTTGGAAAGGTGACTTGCATTAAATTCAAACAGTATTTATTTTAAGCCAATGGAGGTCATTTTGTGAGCAAATTGTTTGTCAATATTTTTGTTATTACAAATCTATTGTAAAAAAATCCAAAGACATCATTCTGGACTTGAAATCTAAGTTTACACTAAATTGTTCTTCAGTCAGTTGATGCCTGCCAGCCATATAGCACATTGCTACCCCTGTCAAGAGGGATCACTTCATGACAAATAAACACACTGTAGGATCATTCACAGCTCTGCGGTACAACTCATATGTGCTGCATCCTTTGCGTAGGCTTCGGCTTTTTATTATTTATGGATTAGCATGTAGGAGTTGTGAACTTTTAGGGCTGACACTGGCCCCGGGCACGGCCTCTGGAAGGGCCCCCACAGAGACAGAGAAAGGACTACAAGAATGTTCCTTGGCTACTGAGCAATACCAAGGCATTGTTGGGTCATGTGCATCAAAAGAAGCATTTTTATTTTAATTTGAAGAGAAGTTTGTAGAAAAAAAGTTATTATTTTTATTGGGTTATCTGTATCGTTCTTTAATATCTTGACAGACTCCGTATTTTTGCCAATCCCAGAGAGGGCCAAATTGTACCTCGCTGAATCACTGATTCAGTGTCACTTGTGACCTGGGCAGTGCTATCATATATGATTACCCTGGCTAAATGGGCTAAATATGGCTCATTGTATACACAGATGAATGCAAAAGACTTCCAGTGAATAGCCATTCTGAATCAATTGAATAGACTTGTGTGTGCTCTGGCACCAGCTTCTGTAGTCTTGCCTCGTCTTGGTCTGATACTCTGTATACAATGTATGTACAAATGTACGTGTATGCATACCCTAAGATAGAAAACAAATTTCAACTACATGGCCTTTTTTAGTTTCAAGGATAAACTGTGGGAAAAATGGTATAATGTTGCAATGTGACTTTCTCTTGTTAACATCCACAGGTGTTTCTGTGTGTCTTTGGAACTGCCTGTTTTAAATTGCACTTGATTAAATTAGACATGATTTACTTGGTTACTTATATGTGAAGGTTTTGGATGTCCTACCTGTTTATCAGTTTACAGCAAATTCCAACACCTTCTTAAGAATCGTTGCTCCCCTGCTGAAAAAAAACATGACGATAAATGTCAAACTATGTTTTAACTCATTTATAAAGAAGATAGAAAAACATGAATCTGAATTGGAATGCCACACCACTGACTGAGGTGGCAGTGGAATGTTAATACATCTCCATTTGTCCTTGGAGGTTGCTCAGTGTGCCATCTCTTGACAAAGCTACAGGTGCATGACCTTGAATGGCTGCTTGCCTCATGGCACAGACACCTGTCTGCACCTTGAGTGTCTGTGTGGCCAGGTGTGCTCAGGTTTATAAACAGGTAGACATCGGCATGCTGAGGTAATGGTCAAAGGTTAGCCTGAATCAAAAGCTTGTTATTGGGCCTCAGAATATCACAGTGGTTAAATACAGTCCCACAAATCTTTAAATTTACGGTCAAATTGGGTAGGGTGTATTGTCTTTTCTCTCGTGTAACTCTAGTTAGAAATCGGGCTGTTTAAGTTTGCTTTGTAATGCTACAATGTATATTGGCCACCTTACCTTATTAGTAATTTTCTTGAATTATACATGTATATTTATACAAGTGTTCCAGTGATCTATGTTCCGTTCTTTTTTCCTCATTGAGAGTGTCATGTTTCCATCTCATACTCACCAATGTATGGTTTGAAATGTACCCCTTTTAAATGTTGGCAACTTTGACAGCTACATGTATGGTTTTCATAAGTACAATTTTTTTGACAATAATTTTTCTGCATGGGTTTTACATGAATTTATTGCTTTGCGAACCTGTAATTAACAAGTATTTGGAATGGTCACTGGCCACTCTGTCTCATACATTTATTTGAAGCATAGAAGAAGTTTTGCCATTAAGCAACTAATATTGAAGAAGCACAAAATGTTACAACTGACTAGATATGACTCAACGCATACACTCATTAAACTTGTAGAGTATGTGGAAGGCACTGAGCATACATTGCTTTTTAAGATTATGCCGGTGAATGGCAAAACTCCAATATTAAAAATAGCTTCCTCGTTATTTATAGGAGTCTCAGCACTGTCTGTGGTTTGGGCGGGACTGTCTTGGTCGACGCAGCCTTCTTATTGGGTGTTTTACAGATAACAAACAGACATTTGCTGTCTCATCTGTTGCCAGGCGACCTGAGATTACTATGAATGAGGTAGGAGCTTCTTATTTATCATATTTTCTTTTAATATTATTTTTCATGTATATGAAGACTTCAATATTAAAAGTCAATTTCTAGGGCTGTGCATTTTAAAGTACATGTAATTTAGTATTTGATTAAAAATGGATTTAATCAAATATTCGAAAATTTAAAAACACACCAGACAAGATTTACATGCACCAGTCAGATATTACAAAAGCCAACCAGGATGTGCATACGCACACCCTGGTTGAAATTTGCGTTCATTTAATATAGCTGACTAGCTGATACTTGAAAGATTTTAAGGATGCAAACTTATACAATTAAAATGACATTTATAAATACCTAATACAGTTTACCCATTCCCATTGGTCGAGAGCCCGTCACGTGGCCGGTCTTAAATGAATGATAAAGACATGGCTGGCTGGTCTCAAATACTTTTCCAGTGTCACATGAAATTTGGACTCCTATGAAATCCGGTGCCAGCACCGTTATATTGGTTGAACCTTCACAATCCTCGCGTACGCATGCGCAATACTACATTTCCATGTATACATGTAAGTGAGTTAGTATTTCATAGTCCTAAATTCACACTACACTGGTACATCTGCATTCTGCACAACATCATGCAGTATGCGCGATGCTCGCGCCAATCTCCATATAAGGAGTTCTTTACCAGAGGGCCTTACCATCGGCTAGAGGGGTGTTTTGTAAAACGAAATCGTTGGACATTTTTTACTTTTTTGACTCATGTGGACCGAAAAGTTTTGATTTTTTTTGCCCGAAACGGCATGGGAATAAATATGTGCTTGGTCGGTATTAAACACTCTGTTTAAGACCCATTGGAGTCTCAGGAGTCTACATGCTGATAACTACCCTCGCCTTCGGCTCAAACTAAAAGTTGCACTTTTCAATGGGCATTGCATCACACAATTGAATGCAGGGCCGGCATCATTCCATACAATTGCGTGTTGCAATGCCTATTGTTATGTCACCAAGTGCAACTTGCGCTTGCGTTCTCGTTGTTTCTTACACATTTTGCCCAGTTGAGGTACATGTAACAAATTGAACCGGAATGTTTGCATGACAAAATATATTTCAGATTTTTAGTTCACTGAGAAATTGCCAAACAAGGATGATTATAAAACTGCTTAGTTTCTTTTTGTGCCAGGTGTATTGTGCACATACATTATGTCTTATTATTGTCACATTGCCCTACTCATGTGTGGCGGTGTGTTCATGTTCTGACTGGGTTCAGGATGCTTGTGCCCTTGAGCAAGATACTTTACTGCAATTGCCTCTCTCTCGCTAGGAGTGCATGTACACTGGGCAAATTGCAATCACACTGCTGTATAAAACTGATTTCATGGCCTGATGAACAGGGGTAATAATTTGTAAACACTTTGAGACAAGTGCCTTGATTTTATTTTTTGGGGGGGGGGGATATGTTTTTAATCACTTGAGTGACTGGACATTTTCAAGTCTGCAAATTGGAATGTTGGAAATCTTTGTTAGAATTATTGACTGTGGCTTGAAACAGCTGAACAAATCCACCAGGCATGTAAACAACTGGCAAACCGCAATGCCTGCCTGTTTACCTAAAAATGCCCTAATGTGTGTGCCAAAGCTTTGACATTTCATCATGTACATGTAGGACCAGTCGGTGATTTCTCAGCAGGGACATTTTCTTGCGTTGACTCTCCCCCCTCCCATCTTTGACACCAAGCCAAGAGAAATATTGATGAGTGGTTGAACCTGTTATTGTGTTTTAAAGAGGACCACTTCTAATCTCACTTGATGGAAGTCCTGCCGACAAATGAATGTTTTCATTGCATTTCCACTCTCCTTGTTATTTCCGTCCCAGCTTTTCACCGCCGTCGTACCCAAGAACCAAAACTGGCCAAAAAACAACTTAAAATCAACAAACCCAAGAAACCACAAAATTCCTGCCAATAGTGCAGTCACATTAATGGTGGCTGTCATAGCTTCTTGGTTGTTCTTTGAGTTAAGGCTGTGATGTTTACATGTTGAAACAAAAACAGTTCAAATCTTTGACAAATTTTCCCAATTGTTTACACAGAAGTTACTTAAGATTGGACCATGTTTCATGCAATTCTACCTTTCAGGTATTGCATGACTATTTTATACTAGCATTACATTTGGTTGAAATCTGGGCTAGATAATTGGGGGACATCGCCATTGGCATCCCTCCAATGTTTGCCTTTTTGTTAGATACAATAAATAAATAAATAAAATTGAGGGGACTTGCCCCTGTTCCTCCCTTCCCCTCCCCAATTGTTGTTTTTGTATATGTCCATGTTATTCCTCATTCCCTCCCTGATATACTAACTGATATCTCTTTATCAACCCCCCCCCCCCCCCAAACACCCAAGTGTGCATTTGCCTGCAATCGGGGACCCCAATATGGAAGACCTCCAATATGTTTTGTACACGAATCCAAAATTGGGGACCTCTCGAGAATTGGGGACCCTATTGTCCTCTATTGTTCAACGTCCCCTATCTGCCTATTGAATGCAGAAACAAACTCACACACACACACACACACAAACGATGGTCCCACAGTGCTGCTAAATCAAGGGCGTCAATCGCTTCTAAAAAAGTGGGGGACCTACCTTGATCAGAACAAAATGACAGTCCTGTTATACTTCAGAATGAGATTTCTCTCTCTTAATGTGTTTAAATCCGCGGTCTTTCCCTGGTCTGTGCTTGCCTTTAACTTGAGCAATGAACCCCTGGGATTGGCTTCTTGACAGCTGAGCAATATGTGGGAACGTTGAACAAATCCCTTGGTGTTTGGGTAAGACGTGTCTGTTGCAACATTCCCCACATTATGTAGCTGATTCCCAGTGTGGGCTTGTTAACAGGTGGAAAATATTAATGTATGATGTCCAAAATGTAGGTTGAAGGTGAATACACGTATCTCAAGAGGGGTTTATTGATATCGCTGTTACTTTTGAATTGTGATGAATAAATATACTTAGCATATTAGTGTTTTTACAGTATATCCAAAGGTTACATTACACAAAAGTTTCAAATTTAAATTATTTTTTTGTCCTCCTCGCCCTATTGTCACCGAAACCATGATGTGATTTAACTTCTGCCTTTTATTCCCCAGCCATTTCAGTACAAATATCTTGACAGCCAGCCTTTGCAGATGGTAACATTTTACTGTGTCCTACTGGGAGGGATAAAAAACAAACCTTAAATCAGTCATTTGCATTCCTGAAAACAATACCTTGGTCCAGCCTGTCAATAAAATATAATAGCTACTTAGTGCTTTCTGCTGCCAAAACAAAGGCACTGATGTCACAAATGGGACTTATCAATCATGTAAGCCATATACATCTGGTCTTGCTGAGTGTCATACTGGTCAATATCAATAATGGGGTGTATCGTTATCACAGGTACAATTGTGGGGATGAAATGGTAAGCCTTTTTGTGTTTTGCCCAGTTTGAGTTGTTTAAGCCTGCAAAGAAATGCTTTAAAAATGTATTGCAACTTGCATTTAAATCTTTCATTTTTTAGGGTAAGTGTCAAAGTTGTCTGCAAAATGTCTTGGTTTTAACCAGGGCTACATGGACATTTGGCAATTCATTTCATATTTGGAATTGAAGTTGCTTTTCGAAGAAATTGAAAACTCTTTTGTCCCCTATCAGCAGTTTTCCCCATTCATTTATTAACACTTAAAGATAACTCCTGAAAATAATGTAACGTTTCGTATACCTTTCTTGGACTGATTTGCTATCATGTAACAGTTTTGCTCCAACATTAATTGGTATGTGCTGAGTAACTTGACAGCACACAAAGATGGCTTACAATACAAATACCGGATTGTTTCCCTGAACAAACACAAATCCCAAGCCATTTAATGTCAGAAATTCTAGGCTATTGACAATGCCTTGGTGGGAGCCTAACATACTCTTGGGGCCTTGAAAGCAACAAATAATCCCTCAGCACTCTTGTTCAGGAATTTTGTTTTCTCTGTCGGAACACAAAGGATGAATTTAATGGAACTTATCTTTATTTTTACAAATTCTTTGAATAGCATTGATCATATGCTTTGCATGATAATCAAAATTGTCAAATAAATTACCCTTTTTGGGGGAAAAAAAGTGAAATCCCTTTATTTATAATTAAATCCTAAAATAAATTGATATATTGGCTTCGAATATATGATGCTCATCCAAAATATATATGTAGATATCTGTTCAAAAGCCAAACAATATTTAATCCAGTTTAGTTACATATTTGAGTCAATTATCATAATATTCAAGACGAATCTTTCAAGATAATGTCCTGGTCAAGGATGACTGATTCGATTATTGAAGGCCAAAATAATGTCGTCTCTCTAAGAAAGATGTCTTAAACAAATAATAATAGTTCTGGTCACCTAAGAAAAAAAATCAACCCATCACCTGGTACTAGGACTATAACTAAGTTTGACAGACAAACACTAACAAGATGGTGTGAGCTTGGTCTTGCTATTTGGCCATTACTTGCTGTCATTAATGTTACAGGGGTCTTCCCAAAGGAAGGACCAAGTTACACCCCCTGCCTGGAGCCCTGAATGCCCTAACATTTTTGACTCCTGTTCTTTTTGCCGATTCTGCTCTTTATTGCTGCAATAACTCAAAATTAGTGTCACTTTAAAGGTTCCCAACGGATAGGAAGTGGTCATAAATTGAAGGCAAAATTGCTGGTTGACACTCAACACACATCTTGGGCAATAAAATTTGTTTATGATTTTTTTTGCTTTAAATTTTGATTGCATGTAGAGCAGTAAACACTCTTTACTTTGACTTTTTCACTTTGCACGGACCTTGGAGTGAGGTCAAATCTTGAAATTGAGGGTTTAACTTAAAAAAAGGGGGTGATAGTTGGCAAATGTTGGTGGCAAAACGTCTGCCTCAGTTTGCTCATGGATTGATAAAATGACAAACATGTACAAAACAACTGGAGGAAAATTTGTTTCATCCAATTACAGTGGAGGTTGGGTTAGATGTAAGAAGAGATTTTGAATTGGTTAGGTGATGTGCGGTTCAATCTCTACTTATTTCTGAACACTTTAAGCTTTGCTTTTTCCAAACACTTTTTTGCTTGTGGAACTAGCCCCATATACACTGATAAAGCACTCAAACAATTCTATACAAGATTCATGTACATGCATTTATCAAACTTGATTATCTTTTCTTATGATTGAAATGTTCAAAATCTGAATCTTCCCAATTTGCCTTTCTCTCTGACTGTAAAAGAGTGTACGCATAAAAAAATACACATTATCAAATGCTTTGCTAGGCTTCTCTGTCATACTTCAGTTAAGCTCTTGTCAGGACAACCGTTTCTGTAAATGGGGGGGGGGGGTGGTTGTTCCATTATTCTACATCCAGCTGCGGCGACAGATTTTCTGGAAGTGGCATGGGGGTCACACAGTCCTGCAATATAGGCCAAGAATCCAGACTAAGTGGGCCTTTTTCATCACATCACTTGAGCGTCGCCAAGAATTCTTGTGTAAATAATTGACGTCCTCGAAACCATCGCACGAAAGCAGCCGGAAATCCGAGCAATCTTATCCGTTAAAGCACTTGATCCTTCCAAGTTGTAATTGTAAGCACCATCACTAAATACCAAAATGCTTTTCTAAACTGTTCAGGCATTTCACTGTCTGAGCTATGCACTGGATTTTGGAAAACAAACCTTTCAACAAGTGTAGGATCAAAAGTAAGAAATCTCCAAAAAGATAATCAGACAGATCATTTCTGCGAGATCTCCTATAGCTCTTAGGAGCTCATGTGGGAATGCTAAGGTTATAAGGTTCAAAATTTGCTCCTCAAAAACCAAGCCTAAACCCTTTGATAAGCTTCAATAAACAGTGCAATTGGCCTTCTCAAAGAGACGGATGTGTTAGTAGAGCTTCAATGGAATCTGTAGTATGTACTTGAAGTTGATGATCTAGCTGGATAAAGTGTGGTGATGAGAAAAGCTTTCTCTCTTGCTTTTGGACACATACATGTAGTACTTTGAATTCTCCATTAATTATCATGGAGAACCAATTTTGTTCTGCTATAAAAATCTGAATTACCGTATATTGAAATTATGTTGAATTTTATACTATGTTATCACTGTCTTAAACTTTACTGTCTTATATTTGAGTTACACGAAAAAAGATTTTCAAATTGGTCTTCTCATCTTTTTTAATGAAAGTCCAGTGCTTAATTTGGCCACTGTTGTTTCAAGTAGTCATTTTATGACTTTGTACATGTGACTGGTACAACATAGTCCAATGACAGCTGTAGCAGCAGACATGAAGCCCGACATGTGCGATTGGTCTCCTGTTTCAATACTGAATTTCAGTCAAATCTTCACAAGTCAATCACAAATCAATCACAAGTCAATCACAAGTCAATCACAAATCAATCACAAGTCAATCACAAATCAATCATAAGTCAATCACAAGTCAATCACGAGTCAATCACAAATCAATCACAAGTCAATCACAAATCAATCATAAGTCAATCACAAGTCAATCACAAATAAATCACAAGTCTATCGCACATCAATCACAGGTCAATCACAAGTCCATAACCAGGCAATTACAAAGTCATCCGTAGTCATCCTTTCTTTGTCGTTTTATCCTCTGTTTGCTTTTTTTCTAACCTGACTGGTGATTTTTACTCATGATTGATTTATGATTTACCTAATTGTGATTGGGCTAACTACAATTCTGGTTTCATGGCATGATTTGAATTGGCTAGAATATGGCCTTGTATTGGTTTGTACCTCCAACTCCACACATGCCGTCCTTTCATCATTTGCTCAATTTTCAAGCTGATCAATATGTGTGATTCACAGTAGGCCTACAGAAAATCTATAATCTACTGTCTCAAATTCCATGCAGTAAAGTACCTTGAATTCCTTAAATTCCAAGATTAGGGACTCCTTTGAAGTGATTGAATACCCACTCAAGGTGCTGCACTTTTTACCTTTCCCCTTCCAGTGAACTTGACCCTGTCCTGTGATGGGCAATCACTTTGATAAGTGCCGGATATCACCAGCTGATTGTGGGCAATGTGTCATTCCTGCTTCATATCACTGTTCTCTCTCCCTCTAGGCCATTCCCCATCTAACTTGCTTATCATGATTGATCACTTCTTCAAAGTGGCTGAGGCACCTGACGGATGATTTATTGTATTGATTCTATAAGACTTCTAACTGTCAAATACACCAAAAACCTTGCATATTAAGTTGACCTGATATTTATTTTAATTTGAAAGAAATGGGGAGGCTAGAGTTAAAGGGAATATACATCATTTGCTTTTGCTGTAATTTTCAGAAATGGATGGAATTGGGGGGTTGGAAATATATAGCAAATATAGTTACACTGACTTTTTTGAGGTTTTGGGTTTGAAAATGCTATAAAAACCAAGAAAAACAATCATTTTCCTGTAGTCTGGTTCCCTGACTCCATATAAGAAGAAACAGAGCAGTTTACATACATTGGGGAATTGTAAGGTCACGGAACCAGTCTAGCTGGCTTGTACCCGTTCATAGGTGTGTAATCGATTGCAAACAATGGCGATGGTCAATTGGGGCCAGTATTTGGAAAAAAGCCAGTTTTTTCCAACGCTGGTCGGCCGACCAGCGTTGGAAATTGATACAAAAATACCACTTTTCTTGAAAATGACAGTATACCAGGTGCCATGATTTTACAGGATGCTTTACACTGTCATTCACTAACAGTCCAGCAAGGTATTTCAAAATGATTTGGTAGTTTTATTTTTTGATGTTTGCAAATGTTGTATTTTCCCTTTAATAATGAAATATTGTACAGCACTTAGGGACATCTATGGTCGATGGAGGTTGTGAAAATTTAGGATCAGCCATCAAATTTATTGAGCAGATTTGGTTGAACAGAAGACATTGCTGAGCAGATTTGTACACAAATTACTTGTTGCACACTAATTCAGTAATAAGTATCCCATATTGACCACATTTGACAGTTATTTGATACATGTATATAAAACTGTTTTGTTTATGGTCCTTACTGTTGTTGCTAATCCTAATTGGAAAGTTATCGACTCCGTGGATTAAATGAGGCAAGTTTTTTCGCATATTTGATGTTTTTTAATCAATTCTGCACTGAAAAGCCCAGAATTTCTCAGAAGTACGTTGCCTTACAGGCCGCCCCGAGTTTGAAAACTTGAGTGAGAAACGGTCGTGCAAATCCCCGGGGCGAACTCGCCCGGGGCGAGATAAACACGGTTTGCGCGAAATGAGTCTGAAACGGTGCAGGGTTGAACTCGAGGGTGAAAATTCAGAAGTCACCCCGTGGTGTCCCCGGGGCGGCCCCGAGGCGAGTTGGCCCTGGGGATGGGTGTTGTAGTGGGAAAAGGCCTATAGGGGGCAAACAGATTTTCACTTTCAATTTCCGTAACATTTATTACCATGAAAGGCAGAGAAGATTCATAAGCACAATCAATCCTGATGAGATAGAGGAATGATCATGCACGTTGCTTGGAATGAAATGAATGCATGCTGACTTGGATGAGCGAGCATATTACATTGACTTCTGTCAATGCAACATTAAACATGTTTGTTGTAAGAAATTTAGGAACATTTCTGAACCATCTTACTAAATATTCTAGAATAAACACCCTCACCCCGTCTGTTAAACAATTGAGATGGAGATAACCAATTGCATGTTCCTTTTGTTTTTCTACACGATACCAGAGGTGGTCAGAGGTACCTGCAGATGGAATCTACTGTCTAGATATTGAGCAGTGGTCTAAAAGCAGAGCCCTGTCTGTTCAGCTGATGCTATTTCCATGGAAACAGGATGTGGTTTCTACAGTGGAGAATACTTGGAGTCCTTGCACTTCCAACCAACTTGAAGAAGCTATCTCCAGTGGAGAGCTACAAGGAGAGCCACAAGAGGAGCCACATTCTTGCAAAGTGATAGGTCCTGGTTTGAATCCTGATGTCAGCATCATCACTATGACAGCATGTATTAGGAGTCCAATTACTCCAATGAATTGGTCACTACCAAGTAAGACCCAGGAAATTGTGCTTTCCTTATGGGCAGAGCAAAGAAAACTACAACTTCTTGAAAATGGTACATGGGAGACTCTTCTAAAGGGAAGTGCATCTGTCACGATGCCATCTAAGATGGATGAAATACACCATTTTGAAGAAATGAGAATATTTAATGCAAGCCAAAGTAGTTTGCCTGTGGAGAGCAAGCCAGAATCGTTACCTCTTAGAACGGAGCATGACTTGGTCAGAAAATCTGACGAGTCAGTTAACCAATTGGGGATTAGTTCATGCCACAGAGTCAGTGGTCTAACCGCAGACCCGTCATCCAGAAATCTAGATCAGGAACGTTCCCCTTCAACCATGGCAAATCCCTCAGCATCTGCAAACTGTGCCAACAAAGTTATGATCACAGATGAAGATGCCTTGCCAAGAAAGGAATTATGTCTTGGAAGGGAGCCTAGAGATGAGACGAGAGATTATTCAGCATCAGTGACTGTGTTTGAGTGCGAGATGATTAGAGCTGTCAAAGGGTTGATTGAAATCCTGCAGGCGGCTGTGAACAGGAGGGTCTTTAATCTTCCTCGTCCAAACAATAAATCCACTGAGCATCCATCCTCTGAGCATCCTAAAGATGCAGTCTTTCAAGATCTGAAAAAGGACAACCTCCAAAATCCGCAATCCCTACAATCCACTCTCGGCAGCGATCCCAACAGCCACTTTAGTAGGCACCCCGTTGCCATGACAACAAAACATGACCATGACTCAGTTACTAATGTGAGACTCGATTGCAATCAGCATGAAGAGAATTCCCATAGTGAGTTCAGCACCAGGGTAGCCATTTTGTTCTCTGGAGGAATCGACTCCATGGTGATAGCAACCTTTGCTGAAAGGTACGATGTAGTTAAGTTTTTGATCCACTTTGAACAAAGATGGCTTGGGATTCTGAGCACAAGCAGGAAGATTTTAAGCTTTTACTTTAAGTTCAACAATTTCCTAATAAAGCTGTCTTCTATAGAGCAATCCCCAGTGCAGGCTTTGTCATTTTGAGTAGTTTTGCAATTCTCACATTGGGCTTGAAATAGACCCTCGTTTTCTTGTATTTTTGTATAAAAAATTCCCTGGGCATGCAGTGCAGAAAGACAGTCTATTGTTAGCAATTCATCTATTAAATTTAGTTTCAATTCTTTGAAAAGGAATACGAGTTTTTGTACAAAATAATGGGTTGTTGAGACTAATCTAATATTAAACTTTTCCTTGTATAGTGTGAACAGTATCTTGGTACTGGTACAAAAGGTTTCACCTACTCAATATTACACTATGGCAGCTAAGAACAGTGCAGTATGCAGAGTACGATTGAGGGGAAGCAGGTGCTGTAATTCATGCATAATGCATAATATCAATGGAATTTACAACTATTTTAGAGACCCTATCCCATAGTATTTTACTGCCAATTTACAACAAGAAATTCAAACAATCAACTTGTTGATACATGGCTGCAGTGTGTAGATTCACATGAGCAGTGGTGTAGCCGTGGGGGGGCGACAGCCCCCCCATGAAACCTTGTTCCCCCCCCCCCCCCCCCACTGAGATTTTGAGTTTTTAAAAAAATTATCATTGATCTACATGACGCCCCCCCATGAAATGTTACAGCCCCCCCAGCACCCCCCCCCCCCACTGAAAAATTCCTGGCTACGCCACTGCACGTGAGATTGATTTAAAAAAAAAAAATTGGATTTCGATTTCCATCTGTACACCAACAGAAATAACCCGAAGAAAAATATCTGTCTTGTGCAACATTAATGCTGTTCCTTCTCTGTCTTCAGATGTGTACCTCAAGAGGAATCTATTGACTTAATCAATGTCGCTTTCCAGCGTCCACCAAAAACATCTGGCAAAGCTACAACAGACAGCAAACATCAAAAACAAAGGTTGGACTAGCACAAGTCTAATAGATGCCTCGCATACATGTGGGACTTAAAGGGCTCTTGCAATATGATTTTGTTTTTAATGCAATCCTTGAAAAGGCACCTTTGTATCCAATTTAACCTTATTTTCAATTTTTGTTTTGCCATTTTCAAAAGTATTTTGGTGCCTTTATGGTGTTATGCCCATGCAAATTTCCATTTTCATGAGCAAAAGTGTGATGCCATTTCAGGCAGAACCTCAATGTTACAGTTATTTCAGCACAAAAAGTTCCCATAATTTTGGATATTTTACTATCTTAAATGTTCTGTTCATTGGTGATGTGGTGTTGTGTCAGTACATGGCAGTAAGCCAGTGAGCAAACTTTTCTCACAGATGTTTTTAATGAGCAAATTTTTGGGTTCACAATTAGAACAAAAAACCCTAAACTGAACAGTGTCTTCCTGGAATGACATCACAGCAACAGCACCCTCAGTTGTCCGGAAAAGCATGGACAATTTTTAAATGTTTAAAGAAAAGCACTTTTTAATAAAATTAACCAAATAGGGATGTCAAATAGTTTTCATACATTAAAGAGTAGCAGAAAGTTGCATAAAATGTGTTCCAAAGAAAAAGTTATTTCATGAACCCTTTAAGCATACTTTCTTGGTGTTGAGGAGGCATATTTAAAAAAAGAAAAGAAGACAGTTCTTTCATTATTTTTGCCGCTAAGTTTTCAAATCACAGGGAACTACCGGTAGCTAGTGAGAGGGTCAGTGCTTGACATAAGCAAACTGTGCAAGGGACAGTGAATAATTGCACAATTGAAGGTTCACTTCCTAATCCTTCCTGGACAGTGTCTCCAAATGAAATATTGCCGAATGCAACTTGGGAGAGAAGGGTATTGAAAAGTTGAAGTGCCCATAAAATTTAAGATTCATGAAGGCGGCGCTCTTTTATTATTACACAAGAGTGGAGTGAAATGTGAAGAGGAATTGACATCAAGAATGGATAGTCTTCAAGCAATCATTCCTTGATGTTAACTTTTGGGGTCTTTGTCTTTGAAAGTTAATAGCTCTTAATCGTCTTGAACAGACACTCGCAAAATGGTCTATATGTTGAATTTAGACATTGATCTTAGATTACAAATTACCTCTTGTAAAGACTTTGAAAAGACTTCAGATGTTTATTTGAATGAAGGAAATTTGGCAGATCTGCAACTTGAATTCATAACCAAATACTTGTTTCGTTTAATTTAAGTGAAGCCTGTATACCGGTACATGTACAAACTGCAGGAAAGCAGGTCAACTTTTTTATGAGTCATAAGTTTTGTTCGATAACTATCAAGGCAGATACTTCTTCAAACTTCTTCACAAGGCTTATTCAATGTCTCTGAATTCATTTTGTCTGTTTTAAAGTTTTCAGGAAAGTAGCGTTCCATCAATTTCAAATATGTGTTCACTCACATCACAAATGCGTGTAATGTGAAAGGACCACTCCTTGTACATCCAAATATGACATTATATCACACCCCATTTCCTTGGAAAGCCATCCACCCCCTCACATTTTTATAAAATCATGCACTTTTGGAAATCATGCTATGCAAAGAATGTATGCGTGGGATCTAACATTTCGACAGGTTTTTACTGATGATACTGTCAGCTGGTTCCCAGGTGAAATATTCCAACAATCGCAACTGGATGCCACTGGTGTTACACATGGTGTCTGTCATATTTGCTGAGACATTGTGGCATTAATGTGGTGAATGTTTTAAGGCTATGTGGTGCATGTGCTTGAAGCGAGGAGGTTACATACAGCCCAGATGGAAGTGGGGGTTGAGCCTTGGGACTGACTAATGTCACTTACATGTATGAGGTTTATTTGCCATTTGGTCGGTTACTGAGTTTCAGTATTAAAGGGGTGGGTTAAAGTTGCTTTTAGTTTGATTCTTTCTGGTCTGGTCTGGTACAAACATTACAAATGCTTTGTTGGTTGTTTTGTCAATCCAGAATGTTACAAGGTGAGAGAATCTTGTGTTTGCATAATTCAGTGGATATCAACATATCGCTGTGGCATTACTTGTTTGTGATTGAAGCTTGAAACTAATGTGGAAAACAAACCCACTGGAGCAGGTTGAGACAGAAAAGACACCGTGCATGGAGAGTGGATGGTGCTTCATGACTGGTGATGTTCTGTGTGCCGGACATTGGTGCACTGGTTTGTGAATATATGGTGCGAATACAGGTACATGTACTTTAGTTCTTCATGAGCACTGCTCACCGGGTATGCAGCTGCAATGCATTCAGTAGTCCCGCCTAAATCTCTCTTGCCTAAATCTCTCTTTGCAACCTTTAAGGGAACAGTGCGTGTATTTGTCACCACAGAGACAAGTGTTTTAAAAAAGTGTCTGTATTAAAGGGAATATACAACATTGGCAAATATCAAAAAACAAAACTACCAAATTATCACAAAATACCTTACTGGACTGTTAGTGAATGGCAATCTAAAGCATCCTATAAGATAATGGCACCTGGTGTGCTGACATTTTCAAGAAAAGTAATATTTTTGTATCAATTTCCAAACCACTGGCTTTTTAAAAATGTTGCCCCAATTTATCATATTCAGTTAGTCTGAAATTTGTTTGCAATCGATTACACATCTATGAATGTGTGCAAGCCTTCTCGACTGGTTCCCTGACCTTACAATTCCCAGACGTCCTGAAATTTCAATTTAAGTTGGGTCAGGGAACCAGACTAAAAAAACATGATTGTTTTTCTTGGTTTTTCCAGCATCTACGAACACAAAACTTCAACAAGTGAGTGTAACAATATTTGCTATAAAATACTAACACGGCAAATCCATTCATTTCTGAAAATTACAGCAAAAGCAAATGTTGTATATTCCCTTTAAACTCTGGAATATACTTTTGAAAATGTAAAGGCCTCTCATTCTAACTATGTGTAATTTTGTCACCTTTTTGAATGACATGCCAATGTCTTGTTTATATGACTCAACAAGTTTCACTCGGGAAGGCTTCTGGAATGCATCATCACTTGGTTTTTGTTGTTAAAAAGTTTCACCTGATGTTTTCCAGGTGGCCAGTTTGTCAATTTGCTCCCAAACATTTCTGTAAGTAACGATTGATTGAAAACCTATTAGGAGATTCAAATCAACAAGTAATCCAAACAAAATCTAGACAAAATAAGGAGAGAGAGAATCTTGGCAGTCTGAGACAATGGAGTGGCTTTCATCATCAGCACTTCTTGCAAACGAAAGAATGTGGAATTGTTTAGAAGAGGGGAAGCTGAAAGAATGTTAGGACATTTCTGACATCCATTGTTTCTTATGTCTGTGTTTATATGGGCATTAGAAAGATTGATGATGAGTGACTGTAATGTGTCAATAAGTCCTGGCTCTTGACTTATTGACCTACATGGGGGATTTGCAGCACTTGTATTTTTTTGTCTAGATGCAACACGCAAGAATTTGTTCCTGCTTTTTAAGTACACACAATATTCTTTTTGGTAATCATGTGATATACAGTTAAAAGTTCTGGCTGACTTCCTATCCTTGCTCCATGGTGTGTCCAAACGAGGATTGGTCTCCATTGAAGTGTTTTTTTCCATAAGGAATATTAATTCTAAGCCTGATATACTTGATATTTTCTTAACGGTATCTTGTGTTTTGATGGAATCTCGGCTAACCCATTTTTACATTTTAAAGAACAGGGTAAAAAAAAACATGTCAAATCAGATCAAAGGAATGAATACTTGCCTATCCTTGTGATTTAAAAATATATCTACATGTATACAGTAATCCCAAAAAAGTGTCCGCCCGACTATTTTTGAAGTAACTATAGAACCATGAAATCAATTTTGACAAATTTTGAATGTGCAGATACTCCTTATCCTTGGCCTCAACCCCTATGAGTTTCATTCAATTTCAGTAACACATCACTGCACAGTGGTCAATTGATCACAACAATATTTTTGGACACCGTGACCATGGAGGTAGAATTAGCTGTGACCAAGTTCCTTGCCTCAATCAATTTCAGTGCTGTGTGTGTGTATAGAGGTGTGTGTAAGCTTTGTAAAATACTGCCATTTTGCCATTGTTACCATTTTGGACCTGTGGGAACAGAGTCCTCTCCCTGGTGCTTGATTTTACTTTCAGATGTCAGTTAAATCCCATCTGAACAGGCTATTGTGATCACATCCCCGTGGCTGTTCATGTATGTGGATCAAAGCTCAGTGTCTTATTCCAACTGGTTCAGGCTTGTTTGTTCAAAATCCAGCAGGATTTGAAAACTTCGTCCTGGATCAACCAATGCTCACCATGTTAAATCTCGCATAGTTGGCATAATTTTCGCTCCGGCGTTTTACAAGTGTATCAGCTGACCTTGTTTGAAAGCTGCAGTACATGCAGACGCTAACAATTATGCAAGCTTATCATCACTCCCACATGCCAGCCAATGGTGTAATCAGGATTAAAAAACAATTATTCGTATATCAAGAGGTGTGAAATAAAAGATTACATAGAATGTTTATTCAAATATTTCTTATAATGGTTTTTAACAGAGCATGCTGTCGATAAGCTTCATGTGTACATTTTCTCTTCAAATTTTGCACAAAACTTTCCCATTATATCCCACTGGGGAATCTCTGTGGCATAGTAAGGGGGGGGGGGTGTTTCATATGGTATTCAGACACCTCCCCCCCCCCCATCACACACACACAACCATGTACTTACTTTCCATGACCTTCTGTGGACATTCCTTTGTATTCGTGTAGTTAAGAAAAATCAGATAAAAAATCATTTTACTAGCACTTGTGAACACTTTTTTCAACTTAAGTTTAATTTAATTTTTCATCATAATTTTTTTGAGTGTTCCTCTTCATTTTGCAAGGGATACCCCTAACCCAAAAATGCCTTTAAACCTGTTTTCCAGAGAGGGGGAAACCTTGTGTGGACGTGGGGAATACACGTTCACGCTTCCTGCACCCTGTGAACCTGCTTTGTTCACAAGTCCATGCAATGTACAGCACATATACACAGTTGCTTTTCATATCTAAAATGTTTTAACACTTCTGGGCCTTCAACCCTGGACAAACCCATCCCCCAGGAAATTGTCTCCATTACAACTGAGCTACAGTGCTTACAGCTTTCACTGAGAGTACACTACATGTGCACCTGGGCTAGCGTTGACTTGTTTTTATTCAACCCCATGTGGATGTGAAGGGCAAGGACCACAGACACCTGATGACCCTAAAGTATTGTAGATGCAAGTTAAGCAATGACAATTGAGCTCCATTGGATACTGATGACACCCTGTGGGTCCACTAATACCCACTGAGTAACCCTGAGAAACCCTCAGGGATGGGACTGAAGCCTCTTATTATCCACCAAATGTTGATGTCATTTGACCCTCAGATTTTCATTTGAAATTTCTTTTTTTTTCTAGCTCATATGGTAGTCATGTCATACACAAAATGTTCGAAACCTACAGATCTGATAGATCTTAATGAAAAAAAAGAAATTTCGAATTTAATGTTTTGTTTCAGTTCAAACTTTCAAAAAAAGCATCAGTGAATGAAGTTGTTGGAAATTGTTTAGTTTACATGTTAATTTGTCAATTTTAACAATGTAACATTTCAGTCATGTTGATCTTTCCACTCTGGGCACACTGTCACAACTAGATTGGTCCTGTTCATAATTACAAGTTTCCACAATTCAAGTCTAAGATATTGACTTCAGTTCTTACTACAAACTTGAATTTGAGGTACCGTCCCTTACAGTCCTTACTGTCTACCTGCCTGTTGTTATCAAATACCCCAGTAGCTAGAATGTCCCTTTAAAGCTTGTCCCCTACCCATGGCCTGCCAATCAAATCCCCCCTAATCAGTGTTGACAGGTGTCCAGCTGATACTCTGGTGTTATGCATTTCCCAGGGACAGAGCAAGGTGTTTGACATCCAGGGTGCTAGAAATGAACGTTTTACAGTGTCTCCTTCCCCCTCCCACAGCTCATGTCTGATTCATCAACCTTGTTGTGATTCCAAATATAAAGAGTTCACATCTCACAATGTACCCCAGACTGTGACTAGGCATTGCATGCCATTATTGCAAAACCATGCACCTTGAAAAACAGCTATATAACTGAATATCCAGAAGAATGAGTTAAACCGCAGACAACCATGTATGTATTTTTTCTTCTAAGTTCTATGGTTGAACCTGCATGCACAACTTTTGCATGTCGGTGTTCGTTTTAGCCAGGATGCTTGAAATAGCCATTCATCAGATTGGTTGAAAGTTGGTTGCATAACCATGCTTACAGTGATATTGGTTATAGTGTATCTAAAGCTGAAAAGTCAACTGATAACAAAGGATTAGAACATGAAAATAGATTTAGTCCACTCCTTGCTAGGATGATTGATCATGGAATATAAGCTGTTTAGGGGCCTTCCCTTTCCCCAGTCTTTACTACCGCTTGAGATTTGAAGCATTCACCAATCACCACTGCATAGTATATAGATATTGCATTGGCTTTTCATGACTCACTGAAGAAAATCAAAACCATTCCAGGTGTTATCACAAGGCAATCTGGGCGTTGATAAGTCCGCCTCAATTCTGTCAAGGTCGGGTGAAGTCACAATCAATTAATATCACTTGCAATTTTAAAGGTCTACAAAAATACCTATGCATCAAATCCATGGAGAAAACTGAACATCTGTTGACATAGTAAAGAGTCAAAAGTAAGTTTGTTCACCTTTTTGTCAAGTTATTGAATGTGTAGTTTGGTTCAGGACTTGCTGGGTTTTTTTGGTCGAATTGCCAGCATGCCGTTTAGTTGATGTTCTCTCAACTCTCAAGTAACTGATTGTGATGCCTACTGCCTCCCTCATTAGAGCCTACTGCCCCCCCCCCCCCCCAAGTCTCTGCCTACATTGTACTGTACATGTATCTCGCTATCTGCCTATTTGGCCCATTTCTCATGAGATTAGAAAGAAGAACTCTGGTATGTTTGCCTCAAGACAAGGTGTTGTTATTCCAAACACTTCCACTTACCTTGGGTTGTAGGACACCCTGCTTACTGCCACCTTTCCTGTAGCCTTGTATTCTTGCAGTGTTGTGACTTGTGCTGTCAAGCATTGTTTGTTTCTCAAGAGATGATTGAGTAATCGTGTCAAATTAAGTGATGGTACAGTTGAAGCTGCTGACTGACTTACTGACCATTACAGTGACAGCTGTCACCAATGTTTGAAGCAGCAAAAATGGTCAGTTGACTTTATTTGGGTAAAGATTTACTTTTGCATGGATTAAAGAATGAAATTGTCGTTCTAAGAGGATGATTTAATTGCTATTTGAATTGTGACAGTGAACTTTAAAGGTAGAGTATATCATTTGTCATTTGTCCATTTTTTCATTTGAAGCAACAAAAGTGCTGAATATCTAAAGAAGGGTGCTTAACAACTAACCTGAAGAAGTTATAGCTCAGTAAATGGTATAAAAACAATATTCTAGGATATCTATTTCAATTCAATTTCAAAAGTTGCTAAGTCATGTTTTGAATTGTGCCCGAAATCAGCGTCCGGGACACGTTCTCATTTAGCCGATTGCAGCCATGCGATGTCACCAGGCGGGGTTCTACCGTGGAAGGGGGGGGGGGTGGCAGGGGTTTTTGGGGCCCCCAATTATTTTGGGGTCTAGGCCCCCCCCCCCCACCAAAAAAATATAATTTAAAAAAAAATGGGAGTAGCAAAATGTTAGAAGGTGACGTCACATGCGAACTGTCTCCCCCTAAATAAATAGTCGAAACCTGAGAAGGGGGCATTTTTACACTATAAGTAGTAGGATTGTAGGATTTTATCAGCACCCTTCCCCCCCCCCCCCCCCCCCCCCCCCCCGATTTTTGGTTGCCTAAGTATCCGGAGAAAATACTACCAACAGAAAGTTCAATCCATGCATCTTTAGACGTATCATTGGAAATGACCTTCTGTTGTTTTCTTCAAAATGACAGCATGCCAGAAAGAATGATTTCAAAGGGGATTTAGCGACATTACTTTCTTTAAACCAAGTATTAAAGCTTTTTAATGGCTTTTTTGATAGCTGCAAATGATATACTCTAGTTACCTTTAATATTGACTTTTAGCTGCTTATAGTGCCTAGTAAGCATTGGCAGCCATTTTGAGATGCAAAACGTATATTTCTTCAACATAATTGGTGATAAGGACAAGTATAAAATGCAACTTCCTTGAAACTCGGATCATTACATTTCTTTTCTGTGTGGCCAACCTTTGAAGTCAACAGAGGGCGCTCTTCATTTATTACAGTAGTATGGTATAAAGCCACTTGGAGACTCGGAAAATGTCTGTGATCAGAAAATGTTTCCTTCCCTAGTAGTAAACATTTTCTAGTACTAGATTGATTGCTTAATAAAGAAAATGAAACATTTTGTGCTTTATTTAAAGCACTTCTAAATGCATCCAGGATTTTTATTCAAGTAAATGAAAAAAAGAAATTCAATTATCCCATGGTCAAATTTCCAGGCCCGAGTGTCATTGTAGTGTTGAAAAAAAAAATCAAGGTATTTTGATTTCGGCCACTTGCACACATTTTTGTTTGTTTTTTGCTATAAGTCATTATGGAAAGAACGTTGCAACCTGACGCTACTTCAGCGGTTGTGTACAAGTCTATGGAGAGTCAAGACAAGTTTCTAAGTATTTCCTAACAAAATGGGAAATGTTTCTCAGTCCCAGATTCATGTCTTATCATAATTTTTTGCAATGACTGACCTTCATTGAGATGATATATGAAGAAAAAAGCAGCGTCAGGTTGCAACATTCTTTCCATCATTATTTGTGTGGCCTTACTTACACTTTTAGTAACCTAATCATTTACATGTTTGTTTCTTTTGATTTCTTTCTTGAACTCTATGTAGCTATGATGTCCCAGACAGACTGACAGGTCGGGCTGGCTTGGAGGAGCTCAGGAAACTCAGCCCAGAGAGACACTGGAACTTTGTTGAGGTCAAGATTCAAATCAGAAATGAAAATAGACCGATCCATTAACGACCGTAAGGCACCTCTCAAATGCCACACTGCGCGTGCACACGTCAGCAGGGGCGTAGCACGGTCATTTTTATTGGGGGGTTCAATTTTTTTGAAAAGGGCACATGCACATCCGTTGTGAAATGTAGACAGGTTTTTTTCTCCGGACACTTGGCTGGTACCATCTGTCGATGGGGGCGCTGTTCAAAACCGACTATTATGCACACACAAAGGGCCAATATATGGTGCTAAGCCCGTTGAAAAAGCATTTGAATGGAAAAAGGCAGTCTTTACAAAATATTGGGGGGGGGGGGTAAATACCCCCCCCCCCCCTGCTTGCTACGCCTATGGTCAGACTTTTGTGCATGTCGGACATTAGTTACAGCTGGATTGGTTTGAATACCATGAGGGTAGAGCTTAATGGATATTGGTCTTTTATGGTAATCGATATTACACGGCACTCTAAATGAGATATCCAAGTAAGAAGTGCAGTACTCAACTGAATTTTTTGAAGGGAATAAAAAGAATTTTTTTTCACAAGCATTATATGAAACGTGATGGTTATTTAAACCAATTGATAATCTAAGGGTGGTGGTTTTCATACATTGATATATCGTCAGACCCCCTAAAGCTACGCAATCCTATTTCTACGCACTTAATTTGTGTTTGACAATGCGCGCATGTTGCAAGCATTACCTGTAGTACAGGCAAAATAAGGTTTGACCTCAAACAAATTGCAACAGAATTTTTTTCACCACAGTGCATTTCTATAAAGTCCCTAAAATGACATACTTAAAGTCTTAAAAAATCCAGGTGGTGGAAATATGCCTAATTTGCATAAATCCAAAATGGCCGCATATGTTAGGACTTTCGCATTGATTTGGTCATATTTCTCATACTAGATAGATTTTGGAGGTACTTTAAACGACAGTTTTAGTCCTTTTACATTGATTTAGGTAAATTTCAAGATCCCTATGTTTCCGAAATTTTCCAAATGCCATATAATTTGCATAAATGCCATATATCAATTTGCCTGTAAAGTGAAAATGACGGATGCCATGTGTGGACATGTACCAATTGAATTTTCCCTGATAATCCAAGTCAAATTTCACACCACAGTGATTGCTATAAGGTCCCTAAAAAAAAATTTAATCCAAGTGGTGGAAAATGCCTAATTTGCATAAATTCAAAAGGCCGCTAATTACATGATTTTCATATGATTTGGCCATATAGTATAGGCCGTTATGTACTTTTGCATTTTTGTTTGTTTAAAAAGGAGTATACTGGGAGTATACCCCATCAACAATGATTTCTCGGGTTCCTTGGTATCAAAAACATGGGGTTTGCCACAAAAATGAACTTCATATGACAATCTGGTCCGAAGTTAGATACAAATTAGGCCCGAAATGGTGGCCATTTTGAATTCCAAGATGGCCACTACATGGTAGATGGAAAAAAATGTTACCAATGGATTTCCAGCTGAGGAAGGTAGATCAAAATATGAGAAAAATTCCTTCTTAAGCAAAGAAAAATGCAATGGCCAAAAATACGACATAATATACTATCTAGTAATAACTCTCGTCCTAAGTTGCTTTTTGGTGTACTTTAAACAACATTTTGTCATTTGACATTGGGGTCATTCAGTGTCAAATCACCCCCCAAAACTCTTAAATTTTAAACCCCAACCTCTTCAAATTGGTTCATATTTAGTTTATGGGGCAAAAAGCCGAAATTTTTTAAGTTTTAGCGCCATCGGACAAACGGTTTTCGCGCTACCGTCTAGGCAATTTTGGTCAAAATGGACATTGCTGCCATTTTTTAAATGACCATATCTCCATAACAAAATGACAAACGGTTTTCGCGCTGCCGCCCTCCACTGTTGGGCAATTTTGGTCAAAATGGGTATGGCTGCCAGTTTTCAAATGACCATATCTCCATAACCTGTGAGCCAAATTTGTTAATCTTGATTTCTTTTGAAAGGTTACATCATGAGAAATCCAAATTTACCATTGTTTTTCATGTCGGGGTCATTTGAAGTATAATGACATTTTGACCTTTACTTTGACCTTGAATTTAACCTAGTTGATTTTTGGTCTTAGTAGAGCGGCGCAAGGGTTTGCTCTGCGACACAGGGATATCACATTTTCCAACACTTAAGCCAACTTTGACAAGAGCTAGAAACCTAACAAAAATATTATACCCCATAGGAAACATAGGATCTCAAAAGGTACCCAGGACTGGAATGATGATGAAATCAATGTCAAAGGACAAATGGTTGTTCAAAGTACCCCAAAAGCAATGCAGGACGAGAGTTATGGCCAAATAAAAAATCATGTAATTAGTGGCTACTTTGGAATTTATGCAAATTAGGCATATTTCCACCACTTGGATCTCTCCTTTTTTAAGGAACCTTATAGCAATGCACCGTGGTGTGAAATTTATTCATGTACATGACTGAACTTGGATTATCAGGGAAAATTTAATTGTGACATGTCCACACACGACAGCCATAATTTTAACTTTAATCTATGCAAATTAATAAATGGCATTTATGCAAATTATTATCGGCATATTGCAAATTTGGGAAGCATAGGGATATTGAAAGTTACCAAGGTCTAGAATAATGAGTAAATCAATGTAAAAGGACTAAAATTGTAGTTTAAAATACCTCAAAAAGCTACCTAGTTTATGAAATATGACCAAATCAGTGCGAAAGTCCTAAAATATGCGGCCATTTTGGATTGATGCAAATTTGGCATATTTCCACCACCTGGATTTTTAAAGACTTTTAGTATGTCATTTTAGGGACCTTATAGAAATGCACTGTGGTGAAAAAAATTATGTTGCAATTTGTTTGAGGTTCACTAAAAAAATTAAGTATTTTGCCCGTACTACTGTGCAGATTATGGAGGATCGTGGATAAGAACTTGATAAAGTTTGGGCTGCTTTGCAGAATTAGAGTCAGTAGCTAAAATGTGTTTGTGTTCTTGTGATGCACAATAACGTTTTTTGAAGAAAAGGTTTCATACAATTTTGAATTTGTCCCCCACCTGACAACCCCCAAGACAGTTGGCATAGAATGACCCCAATCATATGAGGGTGTGATATTGTGATAAATTAGCATCATTATTCAGCGGAGAAATTGGTGGTTTTTTTTAATCTTTCATTTGAAAATTAATTTATGTTCAGAATTGCTTCTGGGATTTGAAAGAAGAATGATTTATTCCTATAAAAAAAAGTGTCATTATTAAATATGCTGGCTCAAAGATCGCTTTGTCCATGCGGTCTTCAAGTATATGTCTTGTGAATCATGACAAAAAAAAAATGATAACACACTTCAACTATGCTGCTTAGAAACGAGGACAACCTGAGCCTGATTGATATTCAGCACATGAAAACGAAACCATTGAAGTTCAGTCAGACAAGTCTAACAGTATACTGTTAGACTTGCCTGACTGAACTTCAATGGTACTGCAGTACTTAGTCATACTGGAATTTGTATCCTTGTGGAGACATTTCTTTGTTCTCCTGTACTCAAAATAGTTTCAAAATGTTCCTATTTCAACCAGAATTAATTTCCTGGGCTGAAATTCGGACTTAATATCCCTTACGTAAAATACTTTAATTTGCGATGGATAAACACACCTTAGAAATTCCTAGTTTTGAGTAAAATCCATATATCTATTTCGTGAAAACCTTGTGGATTTTCTTTTCACCTATAGAAATTGCCTTGTGGAGACCTTTACAATTTTTTGGTCCCTATAGAACACACGTCTCCATAAGGTAGTGAATTACGAAACTTATACTTAAGTACCGGTGTGCAGGGATATGATTATGATTAATGACGCATCACAACACTGTCATAATACTGAGGCGTCAAGGACAAGCGTAATTAGCGTAGCACTGCTTGCTGATATGAAACTAATTACCAGAGTCAAAATAGATTTCTAATACCGACACTTTAATTTGCTGTTTCCATACATGGTAATGCATTGGCTGCTTTTGGTTAGTGGTGTACAGGGTGAGTCAAACAGAATGTGACCAAATTAGACAAAAAATATATTTATTAAAATGTGTGGCTCGTTCCATTTCAAAAAATAACATAGGGATAAAGTACATGTTATAGACTAGGAACTGTGATAATTCCACATAATTTGCATACTCTATTCCCAATTTGTGGCTATTTTAATAAAAAAGATCACAAAATTCAGCTGTTCACCGCTGATTATATACCGTTCTACAAACTGATGAATACCTATTGTAAATACAATGAAACATGGACACTTTCCCATTTCCTTTTTTCATGAATGAACAATGTCTTGCAAAGGTAAACAGACAAAAAGTGCCATCAATATTTCGGAAAAAAAGAGTTGAATTGTTCCTCATATTTAAAACAAAAAATCTGACACTAAAAATAATGTTTCAGTCTTGACTCAACTGATTCAAATCTCATTTGTGTTTGAATGTCTGTGGGGAGTCTGTAATTCTCACTCAGCTCAATAGCTTCCAATGGCATTAAAAAATAGGTTCTTTTAGTAAAACATGCATAAATTCTGATTGCATGGTCAATTTTAGTAATTATTTTTTTAGATGAGTGGAAGAACATGCTCTTATAAGACATACTTAATTTGTGTATCAAAGTTGGTTGTTTTTTAAGACAGAAATCTTGAATCCAGGTCACTTTCTTTTTGACTCGCCCTGTATACTGCTGATGAGCAAGAATAGAGATTTACAGTGTAACTGTAATACTGCATAAAGTAATTGCAAATTTAACCAACAACGTTATTTTTGCCCGAACCTTTGTATTGTATGAGAACTTCTATAATTGACTATTTGTTTTAAATTTCTGACTATTTGTTTTAAATTTCTGCCAGGTGGATGTCACCTGTGAGGAGCTTCATCAGATGAGGTTTGTGCTCTGTCTTGTTACTTTGTTCATTCCATCAAAACTCTGTCAATATAAAATATCTGGCAGAAATGTTAGTCGTGCAGAATATAATTTTAAAATGTCTTTAGACACTACATGTACATAGTTGAATCTGCATTGAACACAAATTTGATTATATCTGAAATCCAATTTGCATCGGTTTCATGTTCCCAACCCTCTCCCATCACATAATATGGTTCATATTGACCAGTTAATACATGCTCACTGGCCAAATGGTCAGGAATTTTGCAGAAGCAAGTAAAACGAATCTTGTGAGAATAATATGCACAGATTTGCAAACACTAAATACATAATTGTGTGATAACTGTTGTTTTGGGCAATTACTCATTACTTTCAACCTTTCTCTCTGCTTCACGTTCTTGCTTCTAGTGAGCATGTATATTAAATTGCTATGAGTGTTGCTTTTACCAAAGCCTATTTTTTATGTAATTATCTGAAGTTTTGTTTCGCAGAAGTTAAAACTGCTTTTTTGCTACACTCTTTTTTCCCTTTCTAGACAAGAGAGAGTTAGTGATCTGGTCTACCCGTTGCAGTCTGTGATGGATGATAGCATAGGCTGTGCTATCTGGTTTGCTGCACGAGGGCAAGGATTTCTAGCCACTGACGCTGGTTCATCACCTCAACCATATGAAAGCCCTGCCAAGGTGAGGATATACAGGGTCCGTGCTGCTAAGACGGCCTTTGTCGGGTAGATGAAAAACTGAGCAGCTTTGTAAAAACCCATTAGCACATGGGAATATTTTCAAATCCCGTTGGCCATGAAAAATGCAAAGGATTACCTAAAAGTTAGAGTGGAACATTTGCATCTATCCAAAAAGTAACTGACAAAATTATTGTTGAAAAGCTTACTTGGTTTAAAAATAGTAATGGGACTAAACTCCCTGTGAAATTGTTCTTTCTGGCATGCTGTCATTTTGAAGAAAATCAAAGAAGGCAATTTCCGAAGATGCGTCAAGTGACGCATTTTGGAAAATTCTGTTAGTAGTTGGTTTGTAATTTGGCGAGTCTATGAATGGATGTACGCAAGCATTGACACTTAATGCACATGCGCGCACACAGTTGCTATTATTTGTCAGTTCAGTGCGTGACATCGCGTAGCTGCAATCGGCCGAATGAAACCGTGTCCTTGACAATAATTTTAGATGCAATTCAGAAGATTGCACGGCAACTTTTGAATTGAAACCATAGAGCGCTGGCTCAATGTACAAAGTGATGCTTGTTTGGGTACAATAAACTTATGGAAAACGCAAAATTTGTGCGGCTATTTGCATATCTGCGTTTGTGTTATATTACCGAAGCCGATACGCTCAAAATTGAAACGCACCATCAGCAAAAGACGCGCTTAAGATGTTTGCGTAATGTTCTACTTGCGCATTGCATTTAGAGTACACTTTCAAATTTCACTCCATCTTATTTTGTTATGTTCTATAAGCATGCACATGATTTGAAAATGTCTGTGCGTACGACGGCTTCAAAGTATCTCCATACATAAGAATGAGGAGTTAGCGCTCTAGTAATTTAATACAGCTCTGTGATTGAAACTGAGATCTAAGAATACTGTTTTCTTGGAATACGCATCATTCTCGGAGCTGACACTTCATCAGGTTAGTTGTAAAGCACCCGTCTTTAGATTTAGAGCACCTTTGTTGCTTCAAACAAACAAAAGTGCACAAACAACAAATCAACTACCCTACCTTTAAGTTTAAGCTGCTCAGACTTTTTGCCCCTCAGCTGACAACAAATTATTCTTTGTTAATACAGCTTGAAAATATTCTTTAAAGGAGGGAAAATATTCAGTGCACCTTATACACCGTTCAGATGAATTTTTGATGTGCACAACTAGGGACCAAAGGCACTAAGTAAAGGGAGGGGTGGGGGTGGAGTTGGTTGGGTGGGGTGGATGTACATGTACCCCAATGCAAAGTCTCCTCTCCACGTTCCAAAGATATCATCCTTATTTGTCCTATACTGTTATAACTTTTGCACAGTTTTCTGCTTCTGGGGTTTTTCTAATTGTTTTTTTTTTACTTGACCCTTGTTAGGTGGTGCTTGTAGGCATGGGAGCTGATGAACAACTAGCTGGCTATTCCAGACACCGTACTAAATTCAAGTAAGTTGGATTGGCCACTCCTCATTCATATATCATGGCATATGAACAACAAGGTCATAAAGTCTAAAGTGACGTTTGACTTCGACTGCTTCTCCACAATCGGCCATAGTGTGATTGGCAGGTTGACGGGTTTCCCTGTCTGCATGAAAGGGTCACAGACTTGTTTGGCTTTGCTCAATGTCAATAGCTGGTCCAGAATGAAAGTTATGACAAATTGAAAAATCAATTAGATTTTTTTGATGTGATATAGCCACTTCTAAATGCAAGAGTGGTCATTTTACATGAATTCTACATGTCTCATTTATCATATAATGTGTTTATTTAGCCTGAATTATCTTTCAGTTTGCGCTGAGAGTGAATTTTATACATGTGTACAGCAGTGTTGTAGGACTTGAGTCCAGGACTTGGACTCGAGTCGGACTTAAGTCACATTTTTCATGACGTTACATATTTGTGCGACGAACGTAGCATTCTTTTGTACACCATGGACAAAACACGGCACCGCAGAAAATCGTATCCAGGGGCCACGCACGGGGTAGGGATGGGAAAGGATCATTGAGAAAAAATGTTTGGGTGATAAAACATGTAGGGAAAGGATGGAGGAGGTTTTTTTTAGGGATGAGAATTGAAAGAAAAACACATTTTGGATCAAATCAACATGTACACACACAAGGTAAAATCGAGTCACGTATTTTCAGTGTACACTGGGGTTTACTTAAAAGACAGAATGGATGATTCAAAAATAATCTTTTAAAAATTTGATTAGTTTGGTGAACAACTAAGAACAAGTGACTCGTGACTTAGACTCGAGGCTTGTGACTCGAGACTCAGACTCAAGACTCAGACTCGAGGCTTGTGACTCGAGACTCAGACTCAAGGCTTGTGACTCGACACTCGGACTCGAGGCCTGTTACTCGGGACTTGGACTCGGACTCGACATTGGTGACTCGGCTACAACTAAGAACAAGTGACTCGTGACTCAGACTCGAGGCTTGTGACTCGAGACTCAGACTCGAGGCTTGTGACTCGAGACTCGGACTCGAGGCTTGTGACTTGACACTTGGACTCGAGGCCTGTGACTCGGGACTTGGACTCGGACTCGACATTGGTGACTCGGCTACAACACTGATGTACAGTGGGTATTTTTGGATTTTATATTGTGTTCATGTGCTATCACGCACGTGGCTGGGCACGTGTAGTCAGCCGTATATTAGGCTCATTCCGAGGCCACTGGTGCTATTATTAATGCATAATGGATGATGGCTTCACTGCATAGCATATAATAAATGATATCTCCTAAACTACTGATCCGATTGATACATTCAAAAAAGGAATTTGTTGTGTCAAGAGCTTTCATTGATCATGCTAATTTATGGCATTTCGTGTTAAATGAATTTTGACCAGAAAATCCCATCTCAGGTATTAGCCTTTGTTTCAAGTACTAAGTCATAAAGGATAATCTGTAGAGACACAGAAATAAAAACCACTTCATACTTGTACTAGGTACTATGGCACTTTTTGAACACAGAAAACTGGATCTAAATGGATTGCAGCCTAACCTTTGCACATATGTACATGTTATCTGTGTAGGTCATCAGGATGGAGTGGTCTTGTAGCTGAGGTCAATATGGAGATCAGGAGGATTGGCAGCAGAAATCTGGGCAGAGATGACAGGTACAGCCTTGATAACAACTAGATATTAAGAACAATTGTTTTAAAATATCCATGATGATGAAAGACAGGTGATAGATAGATAGATAGATATGTAGATTGATAGATAAGTATATGAATTTGAAACAGTGCTCACTGGAGCGAGGGGCCAAGTTTTCAGTCCCCACTGCTTTCCAGTCATAACAGCCCTGACACAGGCACAGTGTGCATCAGATGTTTGGCCTATCCATCCAGTGAGCACTAGCTATTTAACATTTTCCAATTCATATTCTCATTTTCTTCCAGTGCTATGTAGCATCATTTCTTATACTTTTAAAGAGAAGTAGTTTATTAACATTTATCTTCTGTGATAACATTTATCTTCTGTGGAGGAATTGTGAAAACTTGCCTCAAGTTTTCAAAATTTGAGAAGGAGGTGGGAAGAACAATGAGAAAGGAAGGATTGGAAATGAGTAGGGTTGGTGGGTAGGGAGGGGAGGAAACAGGATTTGTTTTAAACATGTAGAAGTTTTATCGGTCACTTAAATAAATGGTGAAAAACCTGTTAGTAAAAAGTGGGATAGTATTTTTCAAAAACCGGTTCAATAAACAAGAGGAAAGGGGTGGAAAGACACTTAGAGAAATGAGGGTAGGGTGGGCATAAATGGATGATTGAATTTTACACAGTTTTTAAACATTTCATACTTATTAGTATGTATGTATGTATGTTCCTTAGTTCATTCATCAGTTGGTAATCTTATGAAAACAACTGATAATCAAATTGACAAGAATTACAGATACCGCATTTAGTATTTTTGGGGGGGGGGAGGGGGACGCAAAGTGTTTCTCAGAAGGAAGTTAGTAAAATTAAAAGTGAACTTTTTTTACATTACTGAGCTGAAAAGGGTTTGCTGAGTTCACATTCCTGAACGTGTTTTTTTTTTTAACCTTCCAAAGGTACTTCAACCTTCAAAAGGTCCTTCAACCTTTACTGTTAAATTGTCCTCCAGAACAGCGCATTAAAACATCACAAAGAGTTACCAATAATTAAGTCAGCATCATACAAATGTTGTCCTTTTGGTAAGGGACATTCACAAAATAATTTTTTTGAACTGGAAAAAAAACAAGCAAGAACAAAAGTTTATGGTTGATTAAATTACTCCGTTGCAGGGGTACACAGGCTTGTGTGTCTCTATTTGCATTATGCATTTATAAAATTTTGCTGAATGAAAATTTCACTATGATCTTGTTCATCAAATTATGAGATAAACAAAATAAATCGTAGCTTTTCCTTCCTGTGCCTTTTTTTCGGGATATCAAATCAAGAAACTTCATTAAGTTCACTTTTGGAAAAACTACGGCATAAAAAAGGTCTGTAATTAAGCTCTTATTCTTTGTTCAGTGGAGTACGGGATCTTCAAATATCATTATAATATCTCTTCATCATTCTCAGTATAACAAGTCTTATCATGGGTCTTTGTGTTTCCCCTTTTGTTGTTGACAAAGAATTATCTCTGATCATGGACGTGAGGCCCGCTTTCCCTTTCTAGATGAAGATGTCGTCAATTATCTGAGTAGCCTTCCTATTTGGCTGAAGGTCAGTATAAACGGACAAAAAGGCCATAGATATTATCACATCCAATCTCCATTACATTTCCCACGAGAGTATGCCAATATATTCCTACAAGGAGCAAGCAAATCCAATTCCCCCTCCCCCAACGGTTTATTTCTCTGGTGCTCTTCTACTGTGACTGCTTTTTCTCTGTGGTGCCTGTAGATAAAAGGTGTAATAAGAAAGTGTCAAGTTTCAGGAATCTTTGGGTCTTTTTTTTGGGGGGGGGTACTAAATTAAACAACATATCATCAAAGAGATTGAAATTAAATAAAGAAGCTGTTTTTTTCTATCACGGTCTCATATTCATGTTTATGGTTCTACAGAACTCCAATGCCAATACATTTAAAATCCCTCTAAGCTTCTGCATAATGTGCTTTAAGTGAATTATGTTTCCCAATGAATTATTACAATTTAAAAAAAAAACTTTCCCCAAACTCTAAGAAATGTTGAAATATTTGAATCACGCCGATTGATGCACCAGCCTAAATTGATTACACCGGTCAGAAATTAACTGGGCTGCCATTTTGGATTAACGTGGGAAATTGACAATGAGTTTCTTAAAATGTTAACAACATTATGTAATAATATATTTTGTTTGAGGTAGCTGACTAGCTGATATTTGACAGATTTCATAGATGCAATTAGAGCTATTATTTCTATCAGGCTTCCATGTAGTAAAAATGAATCAGCGTATTGTTATGCTTTGGGAAAAAGTACCTGGATTACTATACAATATCGTTTTTGATATAAGACATCCGGGTATTTTATAAAATTGACATGTATTTCGCTGGTTCCTACTCAATCAATAGCGTAGAAACCAACCTTGTTTCCATGAGTACGATCTCGCTGCGCATGCCTTGCGCGATCTTAACCCCTGTGGAGTGTCATGGCCTAGCAGTTCAGAGCACAGGACTCATGCTCTGGTGTTTCAGAGGCAACAGTGGAGTGAGTTCGAGCCCGGGTTTGGACACTTGTGCCCTTAAGCAAGACTCTTAACCATTATTGCTTCACCCTTCGGATGGGACGTAAAGCCGTCGGTCCCGTATGTTGTGTAATGCAATGCATGAAAAAGAACCCAGTAACACTTATTGCTAAGAGAAGGGGTTGCCCCGGTGTTTCTGGCAGTGCGGTTATCTTCAGCCATGAAGTCTGCACTTGTAAGGAAGAAGAAGATGAAGAATTGTGTAATTTAAGTGTGCCAAATAGTGGCACATTTAAATTAAGACTGCAGTCGATGTATCTAACGCGCGACGCAGTGCTCAACATTTTGACATTTTTTTTTGGTAAAAGTAATCTTTTCAAACATGAGATTTCGACGTCGCTCAGTTTAAAAAAATGATTCGCTTTGGTCACTAAACGAAGAATAATTCAACAAAATTTGAGAACTAAAGACCCTGAAAATACTTGAAAGCAACCAAGGTAACAGTCAAGTTAATATTCTGCAATCGTATCTGGCCAAGAAGAATACCAACAGATTTTTAGACACTAGAAAAGCTTACGCTGCCTGGTATTTTGTAGGCTGAGTATCACCCGTTGCACAACAGAGCCCTCCGGTCTGTCTCCGGTCCAACGTCTGATATATCTAGGCATGCATGTAAATTTATGCGACCCCGTGCGCCAGCCAATCGGAGTCAACTTTACTTAATTGTGACCTCATTTCATTCGGAAGACCCAGACTAATATAGGAGGCGCCCGCTGAATAGTCATAATCTCGAGGTCAAGATGCAGTCTAGTTCCATGATTAATCGCTGAGCCTGCTCGCGTATCATAGACCCTTGCTGCCTATTAAATAGACTAGGTAGTAGGTATATCGTTGAAGTTCTAAACTAACGATTATGTGAAAGTGAGGAAGCAGACGGCCATTATTAAAAGACAGCACCATGAAATGTATCTCTTTTGGATCAAATCAGCCTGATATAGTAACAATATTGGATGGCTTTTCTGGGGAGATACAAGAATGCATGTATATTGCACTCACTATCACAACACTTGTCTTCGACTCGTGCAGTTATGTTCTTGTATCCCCCTCAAAGCCATCCAATATTAAGTAATTATTCCTCACAAAAGCTCTCAAGTCATGCGTGCATGTATTGACTGTCGACCAAAATGAAACCAAGCAACTATGATTAAAAATCTATGCAGGTGTGTAATGAAGTGGAATTACAAGTAAGTGAGGTTAAAAGGCTATAGAATGCCTGTGCTTGTCAATATTTATCAGTAAGTAGTCACTGCAGATAAAGTGACCCTCTATTTTCCTGAGGATATGTTATGGGGGAGAGGGGGAGGGGTGGTTTAGAATATTTCTTACAATTTAAAGAGCACCAAATTGTGAGCTTTAGAAAGTTGTTATGGCATGTATCTGAGTTAATGCAAGGACATATCAGTAAATGAAATATGAAACTGTACATTTTCAAGCTCATAAAATTTATGAACTCATATTACATTGGGCATCAGGAACCAGCATCCTTAACAAGTTGGCTTCGGAGGACGTGATAACACGCACTGGCTGTTTTTATACACAGGCACGGCAGACGGGTTAAGACGTCAAGATTGCCTCGACTTGCCTCCGGGTGATGTCTAAACACACTAATTGTTGTATAATTTACGCTCCAGTGCACCCGGAGTATTGAAACATATGAGGTTTCGGCAAGAAATATTTTACAAATACTGTTGAAATGACTCTTGCAAATCAGTATTTGTGGCGTTTGGCTGTATATCAGAAGTTGGCCGGAAAATGTTGCCTTTTGCAAAATATCAAAATTTTCGGCAAAGATAATGCCGGTGGAAATTGGTTAAGAACTGTCCAAGTCTGAATGGACTCAATCTTTGCAGGTCTAGTTTGCTAAGCATTGATGTCCAAAAATGCATCAGATATTCTGTCATTGGACAGCTATGTTTTTAGAGAAGCCTTGGTTATGAGGAGGTAAAAAAAAAACCTGGCTCTAGCCTAGAGTTAACTCTCTACCGATCGAACAGATGCACTTTTGTTACTGGAGTGCGAAGCCTTGACTTCAAGAGAGCCGGATTTGTTCTTTGTTCAACATCTTTCCTGTCTGGTTATGTCTGAACGCAAACCATCTCTCCCATTTTGTCAAATTGTGTTTGTTATTTCAGTTGACTAACTCATCAATCCACTGCTTTCTTACAGACGTCATTCCCTTCGGATGTATATTTTCTTTTAATGGGCAATCCTTCAATAAATGCCAGGGTTGTTTTCATTTACTTACACTCAGATGAATACGTTCAAGTGAAGCTGGCAAATTGAGAGGCTGATTGTTCAGGAATTTTTATTGTTCTGCTTTAAAGGTTCCAAGTGTATTGTTGGATGTGATCAGTCGAGATTTCACGGTCATTTCAAATGCCGTTACTCTTCAGAAGTGGTTTTCACCAAGCTGAAAGCCTTTTTCACCAGCTATTAGCTTAGGTTGGCTGGAGTGAAAATATACCAGTACATGCAAACATTGGCTTCAATGTTGTTTGATTTAATCCTTGAAGAAAATACTAATAAATCTATTGGGCGGGAATCCATTTACAACAAACCACTATATATATTTCTTTTACTCCATTTATATTTGAAGAAAAAAATCCCAAAACGAAGAAATCTCAGTCCCCTGGGGAGTATACAACTGGATGCAGCCATTTTTTTTTCAGGTGCAAACAGTTAAAGGGAAAATACAACGTTTGCAAACATCAAAAAACGAAATGATCAAATTATCACGAAATACCTTACTGAATTGTTAGGGACTGACAGTCTAAAGAATCCTTTAAAATTGTGGCTCCTGGTGGGCTGACATTTTCAAGAAAAACTGTATTTTTCCAACGCTGATTGGCCGATCAGCGTTGGAGAAAATTAAGAACAGTTTTGAAAAACTGTTCTTAATTTTTCATATTTAGTTATTCTGACTTTTCTTTGCAAATGATCACACACCTGTGAAGGGGTACAAACCTGCTATAGACTGATTCTCTGACCTTACAATTCCCCAAAGTGTATTAATTGCTTCGTTTCATCTTAAGTGGGGTCAGGGAACCAGACTTCAAGAACATGATAGGTTTTCTTGGTTTTTCCAGCATCTACAAGCCTAAAACATGAAACAAGTCAGTTTAACAATATTTTATATAACATAATAATCCTCCAAATCCATTTATTTCTGAAAATTGCAGCAAAAGCAAATGTTGTACATTCCCTTTAAATTCAAAATATAGTTACCATCACTTCCATCACCGGTACCCAATTTACTCCTTAGTGGGAATAAGCAATTAGTGACAAAAGTGTCTTGCCCAAGGACGCATGCAACCAGGCCTGTCGCCAGCCCTGAGCATGGGGGGGGGGGGGGGGGGGCACTACCATAAAAATTACAAAAATACATTTGTATGGCTTTTGCCTTTGGGGGGCCAATTGCTCGCCAAGGGGGGCCCGGCCAAATCAGGCCCCAAAGATCCCAAAGATTTTGTACATGTTTTATTCAGCCTGGCACTTTTGCCTCAAAACAAAGTCATATCCCAATGAAACTTTACGTAGTGAAAGACCATATAGCAAAGATAGTATGGGAAGACGGACGTCATGATGACGTCAGCACGTATCATGTGAAGTAATTTTCCATCTCATTTAGTAGACCCGACCTTAGGCTAACTTGCACGAAGGATTACAATTATAGCACAAAAGACGGACATTTTAAAAGTATATTGTTTACTGTGATTAAGAAATAGGAGAGATAGTAGGCTACATTTTAAAAGAAACTAAAGAAACTGGTGACTGCTCTATGTTCCGACACCCCTATGTTCCGACAACCTAGATTGTGTTACTCCCGGTTAGGGTTAGGGTTAGGAATAGGAATATGTGCAGTCGGAACATAGGGGTGTCGGAACATAGAGGTGTAACCAAAGAAACTAAATTACATTATTTTAAGTGTTCATTTGGGAAACTTATTAAAAATTCTGATACACAGTACACAGGTACACAACCACTGACACCATCACAAAAAGCCTAATAACATGCCAAATGAGCTTGAGCGATTCAACTGTCATAGTAACATCAGCAACATATTGCACACATTATACTTTCAAATTTGATGATAATGCCTTCTGTGTGGAAATTATCCAATAAAACATTGTCATGTTTATGATGCTTATGAATTAAAGGTACAGTCCATCATTTGTGCATTGTGTTCGTTTGAATCAACAAAAGTGCTCAAAATCTAAAGAAGGGTGCTGAACAACTAACCTGATGATCAAGTTTCAGCTGTATATTTCGAGAAAAACATTGCGATGTCGCGCACTGATCTGACGAATTATAGCAACCACGTGTGCATCGTGTCAACACTTGCGCGAGCTTTGCCGAATAAAAAAACGAACTACTAATGGAAATTTCCAAAGATGTGTCTTTAGACGCATCGTTTGAAAGGCCTTCTTTCGTTGATTTCTTCAAAATGACAACATGCCAGAAAGAATAATTTCACAGGGAGTTTAGTTCCCTTACTATCTTTCAACCAAGTATGTTTTTCAACAATAATTGTGTCAGTTACTTTTTGGCTGGCTGCAAATGATGGACTGTAACTGTACACAACATTTGCTTTTGCTGTAATTTTCAAAAATGGATAGATTTGGGGCTTAGTGTTTTATAGCAAATATTGTTACACTGGCTGGTTTACAGTTTTGTGTTCAAAGATGCTGGAAAAAAAACACAGTCTGGTAGTCTGGTTCCCTGACCCTACTTCAGACGAACCAGAGCAATTTATAGAGGAACTGTCAGGTCAGAAAACCAAACTAGCTGGCTTGCACCCATTCCCTCGATGTGCAACCGATGGCAAACAAATGTGCACTAACAGAATTTGGTAAAATTGGTGGTAGTATTTGAAAAAAAGGCATTTTTTTTCAAAATTGATACAAAAATTCCACCTTTCTTGAAAATGAGAGCACACCAGATGCCACAATTTCACAGGTTGCTTGAGACATGTTATTTGCTGACAATCAAGTGGAGTATTTCATAATAATTTGGTAGTTCTGTTTTTTGATGTTTGTACTAGCAGAGTTGTACTCGAGTCGAGTCACTTTTTAAGTGACCCAAGTGAAGTCGAGTCATTAGGTCAAGAAGGTCGAGTCAAGTCACAGTGTGTAGTCGAGTTGAGTCGAGTTGAGTCAAATATTAGCTTGAGTCAATTCAAGTCACGAATATTTGAAAACTATAATAACAAATAAAGAAAAGAGAGAAATTAATTTGTATCACTATTAACAGTTAACAAGCAGTGAAACTTCGGTCTTATACCTACAGGTTATCTGGTTTGGCTTTGGGTCTAGGATTGTTGGATTTTCAATAAGCAGAATTTGGGGTTAACAATTTGAAGAGAAAAACCCTAATCTGATGAGTGTGTTCCTAAAGTGACATCACGGTAACAGCGCGTCGAGTTGTCAGGAAAAGCATGAAACAGTTTGCACTTTGCAACAACTTTTAACAAAAATTGATGGTTCCTAATTTTTATACATTTTAGAGGAATGGATGTTTGCTACAGATATGCTTGAGTGTAAATTCATTTCATGGACCCTTTATGTTTGTTGGGGAATTTCAGTATCTTTAGCAATTTTCTTTTCAAAGCTGATAGTTGCCCACTTTACATAAACCCCACAACGCTGTACTAATCACTTTAACCTTCACCAGCTCTGACATGCACATCAACTCTTGCAAGGCCATGCCTTAATTAGTGCCTAATTAGTGCCTAATAATATTCTCCTAGTTTATGGTCTACTTAAGAAAGCCTTGTAAGTTAATGGGCTGTCATAAATCTAAAGAACGTGTTTATACTCGTGTGGTCATTAAACCACAAGTGATGAATGCCTTTTTGTATTATTGCTTTCAACATAAAAAAAGTGTCTATAATAAAAAAAAATCAAGAGACCTGTTTTGTAAGTTGGAATAGTGTAATAATGGGTATTTCAGTTCTCAAGCAACCACAGTCATCTTTATTGTTGCGTCAATTACGTCGTTTAAGTTATTTTTTAAGCTCTGGAAGGAGCTTCTACATGTCACTTGGTGGTTGGTCAGTCGGTCGGTGGGTCGGTCGGTCTGTCCCCGAAAATTGACCAAAAATATTTGACCAAAATTGAGCAAATGCCATGCCGTCAGCAAAAGCACTCTTAACAAAAGTTATCGGGGTAATGCGCTTTGTCTCGATCGATGTGCATGCGTGTCTATTTTGCATATGTATGTCCCCAGAAAATTGACCAAAAATTGACCAAAAATATTTGAGTAAAAATTTAGCAAATGCCATGCCGTCATCAGTAAATGGGTGTTTACATAAATGTGGAGGCCAGTGTGTGACATTAGGGTCAGATTTTCAAAATAACCAAATTAAATTCAGCTTCACATGGTTTTGTAGTCTAGGGTCTATATTTTGTCAAAAACAAAACCATTTTTCTGTAACATGACCCTTTTTAGAGTAGCAACATGATAAACTAGCATATGGGCCACAAATTTCACCTGTAACAGTGACACCAAATTGTTAATTTCTTTTAGAGCTCTCACCAGGTTATTGTTCAGGTACGGTAAAGACATGTTGCTTTTTAAGCTTATTATATAAGTTTAAAAAAACTTTAACACTATCCTTGTTCAACATTTGTTAAAAATCAAATATCAAGTTTTAGGAAATTTGACATTATGATGATTACAAAAATGTAGCTCTCACTTGACATAAAATTATATTATTTTAAGACAAACACTCACTTGTTCTCTAAAAGCAAGTTTGACAACCAAAACTGCAACTATGAAGAGCAATGAAGATTTACAAACACCACTAGAAAGCATGTTATTGTAAGTAAAGCCTGGTGTTAACCAACATTTCACCTGTAACGCTGACACCAAATAGTCACTGTTACAGAGTGACAATCCTACAACTAACTAATAATAATAGTAATAAATGGTATCAAACCATTTAAACCTTTCTATTTAGTGATAAGCTTGATGGTTTCTACATCAGATACTTGTTTCTGAGACTGGAAGTTTAGTTTGTTATAATAATCATTTCACCTGTAACGCTGACACCAACACCAAAAACACTTTTATCACTTTTCTTCACTGTAGTTCTACTTTAACCTGTCCTATGCCAAAGTTTTCATTGTATTAAAAAACTTAGTCATTATTTTAGCTAAAAACTCAATCATCAATCAAACAGGTGCTTTTGCTTCATTGTTTCAGCTGAAAAGAGGTATTTCACCTGTAACGGAGTCAGTGTTGACACCAAACCTTTATTGCCTCTTATTTCAAATTCTAAGAGAAGGATTCAAAATGTAATGACATCTATATTCCAAGCCAATCTCCAGGATATATTTTTAGTTAAACTTGTTGACAAATACAGTTTGACAAATTCAGAGTGCAGCTGCAAAGTATCACACTGTAACGTTTTTTGATGACACCAAATTGATCTGCCAATATTTGAAATTGGTATATTTCTTGTACTTCTTTGAATTTCACTTTTGGTCTTCTTTAGTCTCTTTATTTAATAAAAGACTTCAATAATCACTTAAAATTTAGAGTAGTTGACAGTTTCTACAAATATTATAATCAATGTTAAAGTTCACTTTGTAACAGGATTTGCTGACACCAACTGTTACAGAGTGATTGTATTTTTAGCGGGCATGTCAAAATGATACAAAGTTGCCGATGCACGAACATTGTGTTTAATATTAAGTTTTGGGTTATCATCAATTTGGGTTATCATTTATTATATTTATTTTTTACATTTATTTACCCAGGGTATGCCCAAATAGTTCAAAACTGGTTTCCATTGGAGCCCTGCATACATTACAAATGAATGTATACACATGCAAAAACAGTAAAATAACAAAAAATACAACACAACGTGACAAAATTAATGGAAAGATTCCCATATCTGGCCATCACTAATTTTTCCTTTGAGTGACCTATCAGCCATCAAAAAGTGATAATATGTCCTAAAAGGTCAAAATTAGCAGGGAAAATATTGAAGTATTTACAGAGAACACACTAAGAAATTTTCAGACCAGTCTCATAGGGATTGTGCACTAGGGTGACAAGTGATGGCCAGATATGGGAATCTTTCCAAATAAATTAAATAAAAGCGCATGGAATTGTACCTCATTAATTTGGTCAGCTAACACTACATTTACCACGTCATGTTGAACATTAAGGCTTATGCTAGAGTTGCACCGAATATAGAATTTGCTTTTGATGCAAATATTTATTTTGGTGTTTGAAATTGGTCAGTAAGCTTTAAATGTTGCATCAGTCAAGGTTCAAGATAGGGAATTGGACAGTCAAATGCCTTGAATTGTGTAAGACAGTTTTGTCTTTTCAATGTACCATACATGTAGTTGACTTCGTATATCAAATGAGAATTCCAAAGGAATGGTCTTTGACAGCTCTCACCACAAAAATATGAGAGAACATTATAGTCTTTTTTATCGTTCCACAAACAGGTTTAGTTCACAATGTTATATCAGTTGTTACATGTGGACACACCAAACTAAAAGCTCAGTTGTCACACAAAGCAGAAAATGCAAATTAAAAGGGAAGAATAAACAATAAGCCAAAAAGGAAGGGATAAATTGAACAACCAGCAATTAACAAGGCGGGGAAACAATGATTTCCATTCATAGAAATTAAGGTGCACGACTTTTAATTATGATTCAAAGTCAATCCAAATCAGAGTGAGATTAGTAATCAAGTAAATGAATATTATACAAATATATACAATCATAAATTTAGTATCGGACAATTCTTATGCAAACGAATGAGTGAATGCCCGGTGAACTGAAGAAAACATAGGAGGCCTGGTTCTGGTTGCTCTGTTTATTGATGAGGGGAGGTGTGACGAACGTCATCCTGTCACACGTCCAACCTCGGGATTATGAGGTGCAGTGGGTGTCCGATGAGGGGGAGCTTGGCTGACTCGACGGAAGGGACTGCCGGACTTGGACTGGCGACGTCCAACCTCGGGATTATGAGGTGCAGTGGGTGTCCGATGAGGGGGAGCTTGGCTGACTTGACGGAAGGGACTGCCGGACTTGGACTGGCGACAAGGGGCTCATGTAACATGGATAGGTTGTCATACCCGTGCCAATAGTTCATGCTGTTTTGAAGAGCTTGAATCTTGAGCACGGTGAAGAGCCAAGGCGTGGAAGAAACGGCCACGCCCAAGAGGGTCCACTCCAGGTAGCTTGACTTGAATAGGAAGGAGCTGGTTCTTCAATGATGTCAGTGTTCCGCCTGCCCGTGATGGTATGGCCCGGATACATGGAATTTAAATAATTTAAAAAAGTTTTCTCCACAAGCCTTCCTGCTTGGGATGAGATTACGCATGGTCATCTGACATTTACTGAGCATTTACCATATTCAATTCAATTCAATTCAACAGAACATTTATTTCCATACCTTCAACAGTAATAATAACTCAAGAATAATACAATTATGTAAACACTTAATCTAATACTAAATGAATGTCACAGTAAAAAGACAGAGGATAAATACATATAGAGATAAATAGATAAATATAAATTGAACAACTGGTGCGCATTGGAAGTTATCCTGTCATACGTGTATTTCAGTAATTTCACCCTCTTGCCACTTAATGTGGACTAGACTACTGATGACAATTTTCATTTGATGGAGGAAGTCATGTAGTAAATTGCATCCACGGCCGCTTAAGATGCCAAAAAAGCAGTCAATAGGAAAAGGTCGTTTGGTACCACTCAATTGTGTGCATCATAAGTTTAATACCTGCACTTGATTGCAAACAAGATGTCAGGATTTGACTGACAGAGTTGGCAGGTGAAGTATTGCTGATTGAGTTGTCGATGATGGTCAAATTATGTCCGGATTTGCACTACTAAGTTAGTCAAGCATTGTTGTATAGCTGTTGCCGCTGTGATGTGCACACAGCTGTCAATGTGTTTTTTCTTCTTTTTTGGTTTATATGAAGTGGAGACATAATACAATGATCTTAGGGGGCAGTGTTTTGGAGAAACAGTAGGAAAATTGTGTAGCCACCCATTATCCAGACTCGAGTCCGAATCACCTCTCCCAAGTCTGAGTTGTGCAGGTCAAGTCCAAGTCCGAGTCACGAGTCACAAAGGTCGAGTCGGAATCCGAGTCACAAGTCACCATTAATTATTAAATATAGGAATTAAATTTTGAGGTATTGCTAAAACCTCACAGTTTAATTTAAATTTTTCCATTTTTTCACAGCTATTCTCTAATTTCTGAAAATACATGCATACCATGTCAAGTAAGGCAAGGCACAGTGTCTGGAAAGGATAATCTGGTACCGAACACTATTATAAAGCTTGCATTTACGCAATATCAAGTGTGGTACGTTTCGATACACTGATTACACAAGCCAGCCACAGACACGCGCTGTGTATATGTGCAGTACTAAGATGCATTTTTACCTGCACGGCACTGACTGTATGGCTTTCTCAGGAGAGGATTATCTTCAAAACAATTTGTAAAAAAATTCTTGGGAAAAAGACAAGTGATTTGTGGTAATTTTGGTCGAGTCCTGAGTCACACAGGTTGAGTCCGAGTCCAAGTCCGAGTCCACAGGTTCGAGTCCGAGTCATTTGTCATTGTGACTAGAGTCTGAGTCCGAGTCATGGAAAGTGGGACTCGAGTCAGACTCTGGTCTGACTGAGTCCAAGTCATACAAGTTTGCCATTATCTGTGACCAAAAATATCACCCCCTCTCCCAACTTGTATGTGAAGAAGTTTGCAACCCCTTGAGAAAAGATTTAAGTGGATTAATGGATGTAAACAAACATGCAAGACTTTCATTGTTGAATTAATCAGATTCACATGGATCAGTTATTTAGATGTTTAAATTGTCAGTATTTGAGTGGAGTGGTACTTTAAGAGGACAAGGAGATTTTTGTAACCCTCTACCCTTCCCCACAAACCTTTACAAAGTTTTGCTTGTGTTTACCATGGGAATTTTGGAGATGGGTGCTCAGGGCATTTAAATGGAATGAACCATGTTTAATTTAATTCCTTTGTTGTTTTATGGGCATGTTTAGTGGGAAAGATGAAGTTCATATGGGAACCTGCCCCTCCTCTCCTGTGCTGGATAAACCATTGTGTGCTTAGTAACACTTTCCTCATCATTCTCTCATGCATGCAGGCTGACCTGAGATTGCCCAGAGGAGTTGGAGAGAAACTTCTCCTACGAGTCATGGCCAGGGTGCTGGGCCTTGGGATGTCTGCATCTCTGCCTAAGCGGGCCATTCAGTTTGGTTCTCGCATTGCCAAGATGGAGAACCCAAAGGAGAAAGCATCCCATGTCTGCAACAGGCTGCTAGAGGGATGAAGTCATCAACAGACACTGTTCTCATTGGCTGTGGGTCCTGGGTGTTGGGATGTCTGGATCTCTGCCTAAGCGGGCCATTCAGTTTGGTTCTCACATTGCCAAGATGGAAAACGCAAAGGAGAAAGCATCCCATGTCTGCATGCAACAGGCTGCTGGAGGGATGAAGTCATCAGCAGACACTGTTCTCATTGGCTGTGGGTCCTGGGCGTTGGGATGTCTGCATCTCTGCCTAAGCAGGCCATTCAGTTTGGTTCTCACATTGCCAAGATGAAGAACCCAAAGGAGAAAGTATCCCATGTCTGCAACAGGCTGCTGGAGGGATGAAGTCATCAGCAGACACTGTTCTCATTGGCTGTGGGTCCTGGGCGTTGGGATGTCTGCATCTCTGCCTAAGCAGGCCATTCAGTTTGGTTCTCACATTGCCAAGATGAAGAACCCAAAGGAGAAAGTATCCCATGTCTGCAACAGGCTGCTGGAGGGATGAAGTCATCAACAGACACTGTTCTCATTGGCTGTGGGTCCTGGGCGTTGGGATGTCTGCATCTCTGCCTAAACAAGCCATTCAGTTTGGTTCTCACATTGCCAAGATGAAGAATCCAAAGGAGAAAGCATCCCATGTCTGCAACAGGCTGCTGGAGGGATGAAGTCATCAGCAGACACTGTTCTCATTGGCTGTGGGTCCTGGGTGTTGGGATGTCTGGATCTCTGCCTAAACAAGCCATTCAGTTTGGTTCTCACATTGCCAAGATGGAGAACCCAAAGGAGAAAGCATCCCATGTCAGCAACAGGCTGCTGGAGGAATGAAGTCATCAGCAGACAATGCTCTCATACCATAGCCAAATTACAGAACACGAAAAGGTATTAGTTTGTAACATCACATGTTGAGTAGCATTAGCACATACCTGTGCGATGAATGCATACATGTCCAATTGACTCTCGGTAATACCAGCTCGGTTAGGATGAGATTCCGGTTTAGATGAGCATACTTCGACAGTCCAGACCAAAGTGTCCAATTCATATGAGGGAAAAAAATGTTCAATACAAGCTTTAGTTGTTACCAAATTTTGGTTAAGACGAGGGCTTTTTATGGTCTGTTTGAGTGCAAGTGTATTGTTATCTATTTTACAAGAGGACAAACTTCCCCCCCCAAAAAAAAAAACCAAGAGAATTGGTCATAGGTCCACTGTTTCCTTGCGATTGTGTATTTCCATGCGTAATCAACTGTTTATTACACATTCATAAATACCTAAGACTACCCATTCCCATTGGTCGGGATCCGGTCATGTGGCCGGTCTTAAACGGATGATCAGGGGCAGATTCAGGAATTTTCGCAGGTTTTTTTTTTCTCCGGACACTTGGCCTAAAAAAATCAATAGGTGGGGGGCTGGGGGGCTGGGGGGCTGGGTTGGAGGCTCGTACCATATTTTCAATGGGGGCGCTGCTTAAATCCGATGATTATTAACATTATATCACAGAATAGTGTACATATACCCCCTAACCAAGCTGGCTCTGTCCATATTTTGTGCAAAGGTGTATATTATTACCAGTACAATTTGTTGGGTGTCAGAGCGGGGGGGGGGGGGGGGGGGGGGGGGGGGGGGGGGGGGGGTTCATGAATTTCTATTGGGAAAAAAAATTGACACAGCTGTTTGGTTTTTTTTTAAACCCCCCCCCCCCCCCCCCCCCCCCCCCCCCATCCGCTCCTGATGATAAAGACATGGCTGGCTGGTCATTAACACTTTTCCAGTGTCACATGAAATTTGGACATCTATGAAATACAGTGCCTTTTACCATTTTATTGGTAGAACGTTCACAATCCTCACGTAGGAATGCGCAATACTACCAGTGAGTCAGTATTTCATAGTCGTATATTCACAACCCACTCGCCACAGCTGCATCTGCAGGACATCGCACGCGCCAATCTCCATAAAAGAAGTTGTTTACATCTTACTCGCAAGCTGGACACTCCATTATACAGCTGCATATTTAAAAAAAAAAATGAAGTAGAATTGTTTTGATTGTTGGACCGACCGAAAAGGTATTGAATAAATATGTGTTTATAAATATGGGAATAAATATGTGCTTGGTCGTTATTAAACACTATGTTTAAGACTGGTTGAAGTCTGGATGCCGATAATTACCTTCGGCTTGGGTAATTATCAACATCCAGACTCCAACTGGTCTTAAACAGATTTGTTTACACCTCCCATGCACACATTTATTCCCATATTACGTGGTCCACTATGCAGTGAAAAGGTCCACTCCATGGTAACAATGACCCTTCCCTTGCACCAGGCTGGCTATGGGCCCTGTAAAGTGAAGTCTGTCTCAAGTCAATATGACACCTTAGGCCAGCACTTATCTGCAATAAAATACAACAACTGAGAATGTTTTATTCCCCTGGATGGGAAACGAGTCCATTGGAGGTTACTCCCAAATTAGTGCTGGTACCACGGGCGTCGCCAGGATTTTTTCGGGGGGGGGGGGGGGGGGCAAAGTACATTTTGCCCCCCAAATCCTTGTACTTTCTCTAGCATATTTGCAATTTATCATTTTTTTCCAAGGGTGGGCGAGGGGGGGGGACAAAATGTGTATTAAATTAAAAGCAAATATGACTTAACCCCTCTTTTTCTTTTCTTTTTTTTCTTCTTTTTATTTCTCCCTTTTTTGCTTTCTGGGGGTTGGGGGCCTTCCCCCCCCCCCCTCCTCGCGACGCCCATGGCTGGTACTCATTCATACTGTGGGTGGAGAGAGGCAATGGGGGTGGGTTGGCTCACCTAAAGACATAATAATCATAGAGGCCAAACAGCTGGATACAAATTCCTGTCCCTCTGATTACGAGTCACAAATCCTCACCACTACCCACAAGGGGGGGGGGGGGGGCGGCGCTGTTTTTGATGGGAAGTTTCCATTAATCTAATTCCAATATTAATGCTACACCTTGCACCACATATTTACGAATCACGCAGCGGAATATTAAGTGTGTACACCTTTTTTAACACAAATTCTTATTTTTCATAAATGCACTTTATTTGTACTTGTGTACTATATAAACATCAAGAGAATGTTACATTTTGCTATAGTATGAGAAACATAAAGTAATGGAATCACGTATAGAAAGGAGTCTTTTTCTAAAAGTCTTTGTCCCGAACTGTATCTACAAATGATTTTTTTTTTCCGGGGATGGGGGATATTATTGAACTTTTTTAATATATAGGTTTAATTGGAATATTGATTTCAAAGCAACATCTATTCCCACTTAACATGACTGGAGTCCAAAACAAAGTATGCAGATATTATAATAAAACACTTTGCAAAATAGGGTTCATCCCTAATTTTGTACAGAAATAATGACAGTCAAGGTCTGAGTTTTACATTACTGCTTCGGTTATTGGCATTACACATCTATAGCCATAGATGAAACATGCAAATTGGACACATCAATGTCCAAAGCAGAAGCAGTATTAAATACTGATAAGGCGCCGCCTCGCCGCTTCGCCAGTCAGGCGGCGTCTGGCCCTCTATATAGCACATTCACTGTACGTGATTCAGTAAGACGATGATGAATTTTGTAGAAAGGTAATAAACAAATGTCAAATCCACAACAAAGCTGTAAGGCTGTCAGTGTTTTGTCATTGTAACTCATCAAGGACCAAACATTTTCTTTTATTTTCCGGATCATCGCAACACAGGGGGACTGATGAGGCCCTTTACTGCAAATACCAATTCGAATTCGTCTATTCTATATAATCAAATGATTGATAGGTTTTCCCGGCCTATTTTGCAAAAATATCATTCAAATTCATTTTGTCACGGAGGGTGGTCGATTTGAAGCGAATTACCTCTCTGCTGTCAATCCCGTGGTTCGTGTTGGTTTTTAGACGTTCAAATTCCTTGTCAGACCTGACATTTTCATGTTTAAGACATCCTAACTTAACGCTATGTCGTTCGGTTTAAAGGATAGTAGTCTACACTCAACCAATAAAGAAATCCCCCCGCCCTTAATACTTTTTTGTCTAACTCAAAAACTACTGGGTACATCTTGCTCAAATCACGACTGATCAGTACAGAAATTCCTTAGCAATCCAGTTACACTCTTGTATACGTGCAAGGTGAGTGTGAACCACAAAATGCACGTATACAAAAGTGCAACTGTTTTGGTATCATTTGTCATAAATTGCATTAATTCGTACACATTATCTACGTTTTGGGCCAAATAAAGAGTATGGCTGGATTGCTAAGGAATTTCTGTACTGATTAGTCGTTATTTGAGCGACAGGTGCTCATTAGTTTTTGAGTTAGACAAAAAAGTATTGGAAGGGGGACTTTCTTTTTTTGGTTGAGTGTATTTGGTTTGAGTTATTTGCATAAGAATCTTTCGTTTTCATCTCCGCGCATTCTATTTTGTACCGTCTGCGTTCAAACTAATAGGAAACGAAGGCAAGATGAGATGTTTAAAAAAAATTTTTTTTGTACTGTTCGTATATCCTTTTTTTGTTTTATTCTAGTTTCTGTTACATGTTCAAAGTATCTGTTATCTGTCTTTAATCTAGAGGTAGAAATGTAGTGATGCGAGCAAATTAAACATGACACATAAAAGTCGGTATATAAACAATAAACTTAGGCAACGTTAAACTTTGGAGATCCTTTGCCCTCTTTTTATCGTGTTCACAGACATGTATATTTTTGTGATATGTTCTAAATTGTTATCTTTTGCTCTTTTATCTTCAATATTTTTAAATAATATGGGTTTTCTTACTAGTATCTCTAACTTTTTTCTCCATCTTAAACATGCTTCATTTCATTAACTTCACCAGATCACCTTTCTTTTTATGCAAAAAAGTGATCAATATGGTTATATTGTGGTTGCTGCTTTGTGGCCAGTCTGAGTATCACTCGTTATCCACGGAGCCAATCTCCTGTATAACGTCTGATATGTCTAGACATGCAGATATATGCAAGCTGCGCGCCAGCCAATCGGAGTCGATTTTACTCAGTCGTGACGTCATTTCATTCCTAAATCATCAGGACTAAATGGTTTGATTGGTCAATTCGAATGCAGTGTTTTGTAATACAACAACAGCCGAGCGCGATATCGCGTAACATGATGCAGAGCGCGTGACACATTTTTATCCATTGTCTATGACGCGCAACGGGTGAATGACCGAAGACCCGATGTAGAAAGCGTTCACTGATTGGTCAAAATCGAGGAGGTCAAGACGTGGGGTCTTGCCTAATTAATCAGCAAATCTGTTCACGCGTAACAGACCACGGCATTCGTCGTGGTCTATTCACGGATCCTACACACAAGGATTAATGAGTCGGCCCAACTCCTGGTTAGACGCGTGATAACGGCCTGTACCGGTGGCAAATACCATGAATACTTTTCAACAAAGACCACTGCGCGCGGTGGCTTTCAGATTTGCAAGGCTCTTCGCCCGATCTGGCCTCGAAGTCTGTCAAGCCAGCGAATTATATTTTTGAATATTCATGAGTCTGCGTTTTTGGTCTTTATTATTGAATTCTGATAAGTGATAACTACATGACCATGGTAATGTCGAGCACAATATCTTTAGCTTTAAGATGAACAATGAAATGTCGCTTTTGTTCATCGGTTCGGCATCCTATCTCTCTAAAACTTTTTAATAAAAGCCTAATTACAAACGAAATTTGGGTACACAGTGTTCTCGAAATTTGACGTTTATTTCCCGGGTAAATACTTCATCTATGACGACAAAAACTGCACAGTACCATCTGTTATATCCTGAAGTATTTATTTTTAAAATAATTTGGAACAATTATATCTTAAATAAGAAGTAGTTTTACTTACAGTTTTATTAATATTTCCGTTTTAGATGTCGTGCAAAACCCAACACAATGGCACATCTGGACAATTCGCGATTATGCGCCAACGGGTATTAATGCCCGTTATCACGCGTCTAACCAATTAAGGCAAGTCCACTGAGTGCATTTTGTGCTAGAGCTCAGAACAGTCGTTAATCCTGGTGTCTAGGACCCGTGGTCTATTACATAGACTACTTTGTGGCCGAATCTTGTCGGAAACAGTTTTTTATGTATCTTCAAATTGGAACAAAGACATTTTTATTGAATTCTGACGAAAAGATTAATTATATGAACCAGTTTCGAATTCCTTTGCTCACATTAATTTCACAAATGTATGCTTAATAACGAATTCGAATGACCACGGTGAACGACGGTGAATTTGAATGACCCAATATGACATTTTAATTTAAATGAATTATTTTTGAAATTAGATTTTAATTGAACGATCTACTTAGCTAATTGAATAATGATCTAAACGTGCAACCAAATTCGTGCGAAAATGGGTGATTCGTCACCAATTTGGCTGCCAAATCTATTAAATCGACCCGGAAAACCTATATTATGAACAAATGCCATCAAAGTATATATATTTCTACGTAATCTACGACGATCCACAAGCCTGCAAATTGCCCTGTCTGTCGTGTTAAATTATTCCATGTACACCCAAATTCAAAGGTGTTAACATTAACACACGTGTATTTTATGTGTAATCACTCAAAAACGATAACATAAAAAACACAAAACTGTGGGCCTCTGAAAAGAAAATGGATCAAATTTAATGAGGTGACTGTCTTTTGGATTTTGTTCTCAAAGTGGGAAAATAAAGTCACTACATGTATTTTACCATTTATAGGATCAATAATTGATGTAGCGCTTTTTAACAGCTTGAACAAAAGTTTCGGTTTGTTGCGAAATGTGTTACTTCCCCAGCTGGTCAGTTAAAGGGAAGATACAACATTTGCAAACATCACAAAACGAAATGATCAAATTATCATGAAATACCTCACTGGATTGTTAGGGAATGACAGTCTAAAGCATCCTGTAAAATCGTGGCTCCTAGTGTACTATCATTCTCAAGAAAAATGGTATTTTTCCAACGCTGGTCGGCCGACCAGCGTTGGAAAAAAAACTGGCTTTTTTTCAAAACCTGCTTCTAATTTTTCATAATTAGTTATTCATTGTTTTCTGTGCAATTGATTGCACACCTGTGAAGGGGTACAAGCCTGCTAGACTGATTATCTGACTTAAAATTCCCAAAAGTCTATAAATTGCTCCGTTTCATCTTAAGTGGGGTCGGGGAACCAGACTACAAGAACATGATTGGTTTTCTTGGTTTTTCCAACATCTACAAGCCCAAAACGCGAAACAAGTCATTTTAACAATATTTGCTCTATGATACTAATCCTCCAAACCCATTTATTTCTGAAAATTGCAGCAAAAGCAAATGTTGTACATTCCCTTTAAGGAACTCACAGCCTTCAATTTCTTTTAAAAAAACTACATGCAACTATTGCTACATTTCTCAACCCGCAGAAATACTAACTACAGTGGCTTTACCTGTTGGAGAAATCGTCGTTAGTGGTATAGGCCTACGCACTTGGAATGCATGACCCGTACTTTAAGAGAATGCATGACCCGTACAGAATGCATTTTATTACTCGGACATGAAAGACTGCTGCATGCACACTAGAAGGCTTACCATTCGGTAATTAATCAAATACATATTAATATGGATGTTTGGTGCAATACAAAGCTATTCACTTATTGAATTGACTGAGCGTTGCAGACTTCCAATAGGCCTATACAATTTTTCTTCATTAAATAAACATACAAATTGAAAATTCGTCTGGAGAAACAAAACCGAATTTTTTTGAAGAGATATGTAACAAAAGAAGTCAATCAAAAATGCGTGACGTGAACTACAAAACGAAACCACACGTTACTAAACACGTATAATTATAAATTTGAATACACGTTGAATTAATTATATTCAAACAAAATACAATTAAAGTAAAGGTTTTCCCGGCTATTTTAAAACGTGTATCATTCGAATTAACCATTTCTAATATTCAAATTCGTCCATCAACATCGATTTAGTGCACTACCAATGTTTAATTTCGTCTTATGTGAGACAATTATTCAGTTCAAGCAAATTCAAACAATTAGCACACGTTTTCGTCCCGGAGTATTCGATTTCGACTCGTCTGCGCCAAACCTTGTCATTCAAAATCAAATTCGTCTAATTGATTTATATAAGACGAATTCGATCTCTGAATGCTGCAATTCGGCAACAGCTTAGACGAATTTGATCTGTAATGACGAATATTCTCGACCCTGTGACTAAACCGTGTGACCAAATTTTAAAGATGATTTGTAAATGACTAAATTGGTTTTGTTAAAAGCGTGTGACATTTTGTCGTGGATGAAATTGAATGATAGAGTTGGTGAATTTGAATGAGAAATCTTTCAAAATAGCCAGGAAAACTTATACAATGTCACAAAATTCTACCGCAAAACACTTGATATCAAACTAATTACACATCTGGCAGAAAATTTGAATATATATATATATTTTTTGTTCCTAGCAAATTACGAGTTTGTTTTGTCAACCTCAACAACAGCCAGTACTTTTTGTTATAACTTTTTTCCTCGCCTTTTCTATCGGTTGCTAAGTGTGTTAATTACCTTGAGATAATAGATAAATTAATGGATTATATTGACACCTTTCTGTTAACGGAGGTGCCAAGTTTGTACTTTGAGATTGTGGCAAATTGATTAAAAACACACCTCTCATGGTTTTACAAGCACACGGCAGATTTTTTTCATGCAGGTCGACAGTTCAGCGAAAAGTGTACCTAATTTTACGTACATGCATAGCTCCCAAAAAACCCTTAGAATTCAGCATGTCGCACGGTCACGTTAACGGTCTAACATTGACAAGAAATACATGTCGTCTATATATCTTGCGAGCAGTTTAAATGGTATCAGATATAGCACTGCGATTTGGATGATTTTTGAATGCCTTTGAACCCATAAACCGTCTGTATTTCTTAGCCCATTGTCAAATGCTACTTTATATTAATCTTATTGTATATCAACCCGCACATTTTCCTACCAATCCAATTGAGTGGGTGTGCATTTACGGGTATTACGGGAATCGGGTGTCCGCTTGAGAAAAAAAAAACACCCGGTACCCGTTAAAGAAATCCAACCCCAAAATTTAAATCTCGGAAGTTGCTGTGCAGATTATTCATCGATTTCGAGCTCGAATACTTTGCCATTTCCCTGCGACATTGTCTCTGTCTCACAAACATATTTTGAAAACTATACACAACTTCTAGTGGTTTTAAAAATGATCAATTTGGAAACATCTAGAATGAAACATTTTATGCTGTTGCTATTTTATCAAGACTTGATCTAAGTAGCAAGACAAACATAAGACGGTTCGATCAGCGGTGTAACGAGACAGTAAATCGTGTTTTTTCCTCACTTTTTTGTTCACAAAGTTGATCAGAGGATAGACCGGGCTCCAACGCGAAACATTAATTCGCGGTGAAATGTGGTCAAAATAATTTCGCAGTTTAAATAAATGTGCTTGCTGCGGCTTCAGAAATTCGCATTCGCTTTCGCACAGAGTATATATGAACCGGCCCAAAAACCGTTTTTCGTTTCAGACGCCAAACTAAACTTATTCCGAAGATTACAAAAAAGTTGGACATTTTGAAACAACCAGGAGCGATTACACGTGAAAGATCGACTGTTGTAGTCGGTCGAAACACTCCAGACTCAAGCCATTGGGAATAAGTATATACATCAAATTCACCTGCCGCTATAAACCAAATTATATTTGGATCGACTTCGGGATGACGCTGGTTCGGGCAACCTTATTCACGAGGAAGCCATTTTGTCGTGTTCCCTGAATGTGTTTCATTAATTGTGAACTGTTGAATGGGATGGTGCCAGACTATTTATTCATTCTAGCCTTACTTTCATTTTTTTAACGTGGCTTTAAACATTACGGTATGTTTAATCACAAATGCATCAGAGCAGACTTGTATTAATTTGTAACGTCATTGCTTTCATTTCTCTACACAAGTTCCAAAAAATGAAGATTTTACCTCACTCTCAATCCAATATGGCCGACTCGTGAATAAGGCCCATTTTGGCTGAGTACCAGCAGAATATTCAAGAATATTAGTTTCAAAAACATTCTTGACCTTTCTCATTTATGTCTTAACAACAAGTGCCGTTTTGCATGGACGGCCATCAGTTGCATAAATTTTAATTATGGTCGGCAAACAGTTTTCGGCCACAGTGATACGCATTTCGTGTAGGCCTATAAGGGAATTCCTTGTGTCGCTTGTTGGCAGTGTCTTTTGGGTTGCACTGCGTATTAATTATATCGTACAACATAACACACGGGTATAGGCCTACATGAATTTTAAAAAAGAACTGTGTGAGATATAGGCCTATAGGCCTACACGTAGTTCTGTTTCGCACAGACTGTCGGCCATAGTTTCACTCTGTCAACTACTGGTTGGCAAACACTTCAACCTCGACAAAGCAAAAGAGCGGCTGTTATTCGTCCATTTTAAGCTTACAATCTGCTTAAAAATCGTAACATTATAGCTGAAATTGAAAACGGCTAAAACAGACACTAAACGCTACTGATGTTTTAAGTGCTCATACAAATTCAAGTGCGGATGTGTATTATAAACACTGTCTTGTTTAACAAACTCTAATTCAATATACATGTACATGTACCAATAAATCCCTCCCGTGCAACGTTTTTATCAATACTGAAATAACATAGTTGTGTGAGGGTCCAACAAGAAATACTAACATTCGAAAGTGCTCATCATTGCACGAAGAAGGGTGCATGGGAAAGGGTTGTATCTTGGGCTCTTGTTGTATGCGGTAAGTAGTTTCAGAAAATGCCCACTGTGGTGTGTCTATTTTGTAGACTTAGATCGACACCGGTAACATGAGAGTATCTTGAAGACGGTGTGTCGAATGGCCGGTTGAGCAGCGGCGTAGCAGAATGGATTGATGGCACTCTGACACAGAGAGAAGGCGACGACGGCCGCGTTGTAGTAGGCCGGCAGTGGGGGAAAGCGTCGGGGTGCATCTGGCAGATACTGGTGATGGGTACGATAATGCCGTAAGGTAGCCAAGAAATGGCATAGGATGCTACCACTAGGCTGAGGGTTAGCGTGGCTTTCTTGTTATCCGCGTGGGTCTTTCCAGTGCGTCTCAGGGCGATGTTTTTCTGTGGTATCGGTGATGACTCTACTTGGGCGGGAGATGTTGAGACAGTTGGAGGAGCAGTGATAGGAGTTTCACCCATTGCTCTCGTCTTCGATGTTTCCTCGTCATCTCTCCGATTCTGAGACTCTGTTTGATATGCAGACCCGGGTAGGCTTGTGTCGACAGGGATGTTATTCTCACAATCACGTCGGGCATTGGATCCGCCGTTCTTCTCGCAGAATGTGAGCTGGACCGTCTTCACCGATATGGTGGGAATCTCCTGGTGTGAATGTCCAATCCCTGATACGGTGAACTTGGTGCTCGTCTCTTCTTCTTGTGATGAATTGTCATTTTTGGCAGTCTTTTTGACCATTGACCCCTTTCCTTTGCCACCTCTAACAGCGTGGATAGTCTGGTACACCCTGCAGTACATGATCATGATTGCCGGGTATGGGATCCACATGACCACGCCAATAGCCACTCCCGTGGAATAGTGGTTAGTGTTGTACATGGCGGTGCAAAAGTTATGGGGAAGGGCGTCCTCACCTTCCACCACACCCCATACGAAGATGAAGGACAACCAGACAAAAATGGCCACGCCCCAGGCCATCAGGATCTTTAGCCCCGCCCCTTTAGTGGTACGACTCTGAAGGTGAGACAATGGGTGCCTGATGGCCTGGTAACGGTCGTTACAGATGATTAAAATGGTCACGATTGAAGCAGTGAAGAAAGTGTGCTCGAGTGTCTTCACAAAGTGGCAAAAGGTGTGACCGAAGGGCCAGCCGTGTCCCATAAGTTTCATGCTCTCCTCTAGAATCGTGAGGGGCATATTGATGGTCCCAACGCACAAATCGGCCACGCACAGATTGATGATGAATAAGTTACCGTACGTGCGCAGTTTCTTCTCCAAGAGGAATGCAGTGAGAACGAGAAGATTGCAGGGCACGGCGACACACATCAAGACACCGCAAACAATCAGCAGGAGCCAGGAAGAGATGCGCTCGCTGTCGGCGAAGTAGTCGTCCGTGGCGTGGTCGCTACCATTACCCATCGCCATATCCCCCATGCCATGATGACCTAATGCTTGATGAAGCGACATCTTGATCTACAACTCGGTTTAGAAACGTGGTACAATAGTCTAAAATTTGTTTTAAAATGGTGTATTAACGTAAGCAAGGTTGGTGTTCCTGACCTGAGCTGGTTTGATTTGTTCGTTTTCAGACTCACGGTGTTCACAATCTATGGGTTATTTAATAATAGGGTATAGTCTACACTCGCATGTCTTCTTGTGATCATGAGTTCGACTGAGGTCTCTACTAATAGCACGGTCAATATTGGTCACAAAAAGAACCGCAGAAAGAGTCGAGTGGGGAGAGGTGTTGTCGAAGTCCTTTCAGCGATGACACAGAGTGCGTGAGTTGTGAGCAGAGCACGAGACATGCATGTAAGCTCAAACCGTGCCCGCACACTGTCTTCGCTAGCCAATCACTGTGTGAAGAAACTGTCAATTGACAACGCAATAGACGGTTTCACGGGCGCCGAGTGCCCACCGACTCTTGATGTAAATACATTCAGGGAGACAACTGCATCACGATCAATTTTCAAGTTGAAGTTATCGCCGTTTTCAGGTACAGCGCCTCACTATGCGGACTGATGATTTCCTCCATACGTTTCGAAGGTTTGAGGAAAAGTCACGAATTATGCTTCTTATCCACACATCATCTCTGACGTCAAAAAGTCACTGGACAGAAAGACTTTGCCGATTAAGTGGAAACATTCCTTCTCTGCAACGGAAGATCTTGGTTGCATGGACAATGTACCAAGACTGGAGGATTACAGCTCAATCGCATTCTATTGTGTCATCTCGCGAAATAGTTTGCGTCTTAAGTACAATATGCGTACGACCATTAATACGAATACAATTACGAAACCAGTTTGAACACAGATAAGTGGTTTTTCATTGTATCATGAATTATGCAAAAATAATACTGGGTCCAGGACGTTGTTTGTGCAGGTATCCGGTGCGTGACTTCGTCATACACGCGCACGCACCACTGATTACAACTTATACAAGCGCCGATTGGCTAAACACTCAAGTTGCGCTAACTACGGATCTTCGCCAACTTCCGGTTCCATTTTGTGCAATGCTATATAGACCGTGTGCAGTACGCATGGTAAAGTTAAGATGACGTCACATTTACGAACCTCGCGAAACCCCCTTCAATGGAGAAACCAGTGTGCATGTGACTGCCACGTGACGATTAGATAATGAACAACAGCTCGCACAATGCTTTCGCCATTTCATAATGCCGTGCGCGCGGTTCAGGGAAGTCAGAAATAGTCATCTGAATTCATCTTCGTTTTAATAACTGAAACAAATATTTTCAACACAGGGGCGTAGCACGGTCATTTTTATTGGGGGGGGGGGGTAATTTTTTTTGAAAAGGGCACTTGCACAGTATCCGTTGTGAAATGTAGACAGGTTTTTTCTCCGGACACTTGGCCTCCATAAAATCAAAAAGCGGGGGGGGGGGGGGCTGGTACAAAACCGACAATTATGCACACAAAGGGCCAATATATGGTGCTTTTACGGGCGATACATGTGCAAAATTCTGAAAAAGGCGCCCAAAACGGCAGATGCCACAAAAAAGGGCACCACTTCTTTTTTGAAAAGGGCACTTGTTCAGAAAAAAAAGGCACTTCGTAAAAAAAGGGCTCTCTTTACAAATTATTGGGGGGAGGGGGTAAGCCCGTTGAAAAAAGGGCATTTGAATGGAAAAAGGCAGTCTTTACAAAATATTGGGGGGGGGGGGGAAATACCCCCTTATAAGTTATCCCCCCCCCCCCCCCCCCCCCGCTGGCTACGCCTATGCAACAGACACTTCCTTGACAAGCAGGGAATTTCAGATTTGTGGGGGGGGGGGGAGGCACGTGACACTGAGAAGCTCTATACCATAGCACGTACAGAGCGATGGCTGCAAGAATTAGAGAATTAGCCTACCTACATCTTACTAAGTTCTATTTTGTGTGACTTCATCTTGCTTATTTCTATTTTGTGTGACTGTGGCCTGGTTTGGAGTTAGCCTAAATTTCAGCGTTAATAGCTGCTTAGAGATTTCTTCGACATTTTGTTGCCTGTTTCCACAACATGCTAGAATATGTGTTTATAATTGTATTTAATATGTTCAGGGCTCCTTATTGTGGAGTTAAATCCACGCCCGACAAGTTTGACCGGGTCCGCCCATAAACCATATGTAGAGAAAGTACAATGATTTTTGGAAATAATGCGATTTGACCCCTCTATAGAAACAATCCTGGCGACGCCCATGGATCCGCCCATTGACTGGGACCGCTCAGATATATCAGACCAAGTACTAGACTCGTTCCCTGTCCCTCCATTGTCCTTCGGACTTCGAATATGGGAACAAATAGCCAGCAGAGAACCCCGAATGCATCAGGATTTCCTCCTAATGTATAGGTCTGAATCCCGCGTCAAATTCAAAATCACATTACGGTAATGTTTGCGCGGAACCACCCTATTTCAGAATGGCCATGATTGTGACATTTCTGTGGCGATGAGCTTGGACTTTCGTTGAATTCGAAAGTGTCTCTTGTAACTATCAATAAAGAGAGGGGCTTTACTTTTCAGTATTTGAAACCTATGCAGTTAAAATGCTTGAAAGTTAATGCCTTCATGCACGGAGACACTGCAGTGGCGCACCCAAGGGGGGGGGGCCTCGGGGGCTTGAGCCCCCCCCCCCCCAAGAGGTTGTCAATTTTTTTTTTTTTTGGTAATTTTTTTTTTAGTTCCACGATTTGACCTTGGTGATATGTATGTGGACTATTTTCGAGTAGTATAATAGGAGTGTAAGTGGCGCCACCAACGTCAAAATAGTCCGTTCCCCCCCCCCCCTCCCCCCCCCCAAAAAAAATGTCTGCGGCCAAAAATTGTAGGCAGTTTATTTTGAAAAAAATTATAACTTCTAAAATATTTCAAATTTTTGTTTGAGCCCCTTCCAAAACCAAATCCTGGGTGCACCACTGAGGCACTGGCCATATTGCGTACGGTTTGTGATAAGACAATGAAGTAAGATTTGAGGCTTTGCATGATGGAGATGCTAATGAATGAAAGGTTTGAGGAAACACCATGTGAGAAAGAGAGTGGTTCTGAAAAGAACGAGAGGTATAAACTCGACGTTCCGGTCAGTATGCTCTGACCGTCTTCAAGAGAGTCTCCTTGAGAGTCCCACTGACCGTCTTCAGGAGAGTCCCACTCGGATAAACACATGAGTTTTTCGAAGTTATGTTTATAATCTTACCCCTTCCAGCATGCAATATTACACTAAGTATTATAAACACAATGGGAAAGCGATGATTGTTTTGGGGGGACCGGATGTAATAATTCACAATAAACGTTAAAAACACGTAATTCACATTGGAAGTAATATCACCAAGTATACGTCATAAATCCATAGGTCTACTCGGTATTGCTGTATCGAATCAGAAAACAGGAGGCAAGTTTCCTCCATGTTGAAAGTTAGACCCTGGTTAAAAGTAGTCCCTGGCAACGAAGTTGTACTATGAAATTTGCGTCGGGAAGATGTGAATTTGAAATTGTTCACTGACCTTCACCAACGCATTTTTAGAAACTCACATTCCTCAATGATGTGAGAGGGCTTGGAAGAATTGTTTCCACAATGTTACTCGGGAAGGACAATACCTAATATTAAATGTGCATCTCCCCGACACAAATTCCATCCTATTGTAGCTACAGCTGCGTGAATGAATGAAACTACAGTCACGGAAAATGTTATTGGACCATCGGTACCGGTGATACATGAAATTTGTTGTCTTCAGATTTTTATGTTTTTGCCGACCGACCGACCCAACTTCAAAGGGCAATAACATATATGAACCATAATTGGGAGAAAATGCTCGTTTATGATTATTCGATTGAAATGACAATTTTTTATTACTCAACTCGACAGAGTTTAAGAACTTGTAAATCAAAATATTTCTTCCTTGGACCGGCACCATGACGGGATGAAGAAGCTTGTTTAGGGGAAGGCGGGGCAGGAACATACCTTGAACTTTAACTGGCTTCATATATTTTTATACATTAAAGAAAATAGAAATGGATTTCTGTTAGCAGCGCTGAAATAGAAGAAAACAGAGAAGGAGCATTCTAATTTACGCATTTTTAAAAAGAGAAATATTTAAATTGTGTCCTTATTGTAACTGGGCCTGTGTTAAACACACGTAAATTTGTACCAAATGATTTTACTTTGAGTGCCGTGCATTTCACGAATGAATATAAGCATTGTGATCTGTCTCAGTTTAATCCTCGTTGATATAATTATGTTTGAACTATAAGAATTGAAATTATACGACCAAGGACGAATTAACTTGAATGAAAAAATAGTAATCTCGATTTTTAGGACAAGCCGGGTGAGCTAGACTCATTATCGACGCTAAACATACACGAGTTAGCTGTCTTCTGCAACATGAGCTCGAGGTTGAGGACTTTCAATATCTGGGAGCCGGCGTAAAGTCTCTACATGCGCGCAAAATCAGCAAGGAAAGCTGCTTGAATGGCAATACATTAACAAGTTACAACAGATCTGGAAAGCCGAACTCCCTTGAAGACATAAATCACTAGTGTTTGAGAAAATGATTGGACCAGGACTTCTGCATGGTCCTTATTTAAACGAGCATTTATCAAGCTGGACCTCGACCCGAGTCTGAGTTAAGTTTGGACATAATAGGGCATACACGGACCCCTCTTGTGTGGTCCGGTCATGACCACTTTAGGCCGACCACCGCCCACCCTTTTTATACTAAAACAAATGTAACAAAAGCCACATCGGACGTCACCGGTTAAAAAGCAGCAAGCTTCAGCTGTATGGGAAATAGGCGTTACAAGAGATTTCAAGAAGATGAAAAATACAAATGATAGTGAGGTTACTTTTAATGTCGGTGCCCTTTACCCTACCTACTGAACCCCAGTACCAGGAAGGGGCCGGGGACACAACAATTTGAAGGTGTGTGCCTTTCACCCTCAATTTTAAAGGCATCATGACATGAATTTTACTTGGGAACATAATTGTTTTGTGCAACTGTTATTCCTTTTAATGTAGGCCTATATGAAAACTATTTGATATCTCTTTTTCGTTTAATCTTTTGAAAAGTGCATTTCTTTAAGGGTGCACACCGGTAAATAGGCCTAAATCCATCCGCCGAGCTCATGAACAAAAAGTTAAAACTAAAAGTTATACCCTCAAAATATTCTATATTGGAGAGTTCTGAGAGCCATAACATTGGGGAAATGAAGAGATATGGCAATGAACCTCTGGCCCGGACTTGGGGCTTCCAATTCTGAGCATTTTGGATGCAATTGGGCTCGAAAGTGGCGCTATTTTGCCATGTTGTGTAGGGATCGTTTTTCAAGATGGCTACCGTTCCGCTTTGGGGAAAATAGGGGTCGTCTTCTTTGGGCGAGAATTTCTCGAAAAGTCAATGGTCAACCCACCAAAAATTGAAAAGAAAATGAAAGATGACATGTTGATCATCAGTTTTCTGTGCAGCTTAAATATCCGTGAGAGTTCTGAGTATTTTAAAAAGAATTTTGAAGTATGGGCATTTAGCACTAGTGTCTATGGGAAGTTTAATGCAGTAGTGCACCCTTCAGTTATTCAGAGTATTCTCAATTAAAAAAAAAAATGCTGGGGTTGTAAAAGTCATTTTGGAAAGTTTGAGAGTCATTTGCAAAAGTTAATTTTTGAACGGAACAAGTAAAAAAAAAAGGGAGGTGTCCTAAACTTACACGACTACCCGGCCCTATGGTCCCCAGTCCAGCAAATTCATACAAAAATTTAGATGGTACAACCGTGTAAATAGGTCAAAAATCCATCCGCCGAGCTCATGAATAAAAGTTATAACTCAAATTAAGAGAGTTCTGAGAACCACGGAATTGGGCTATTGAAGAGAGACGGCAATGCACTTTGGCGCTTAGCCATGTTGTGGTGAGGGATCGTTTTGCAAGATGGCTACTTTTCCGCTTTGGGAAACCTCACTCGTTTTAGGGGTCGTCTTCTTTTGGTGACTGAATTTCTCGAAAAGTCAATGGTCAACCCACCAAATATTGCAAAGTAAATGAAAGATGACATATTCATTATCTTTTTTTTCTGTGTGGCATAAACACCTGTGAGAGTTCTAAGTATTTCTATGGGCATTTAGCACTGGTGTCTATTATATGGGAATTTCGGCGATACGGCCGGTCGCTCTCTTTTTAATTTTCAACACCACTAAATAGCGCCCTCTACAATCACTGCTTAGAATTTAAAGATGGCAGCGACCACAGTGAAATATGAGGGGTGCAACTTCTTCAGGCAAAGACTTGTCCTAGCAACTTTGAGCGGAAAGCCAGTAAAAATAAGTAAAATAAGACACAAAGACGATGAACCTGGACTTCGTGGTATGTTATTTTTCCCTCAAAATTCTTTGGAATCGCGTATTTTTAGTGTTGTAAAGTGTGTTGCTACAAACGGCATGGACTATTCGTGACCAACCCGCCCCATGTATGAATCAGGCAATAGGGGCGACTTGCCAGGTCCAGCTTTAAAATATAACCATCCGAATCCGTCATCATCGCCTCTTTGAAACAACCATTTGATCTAAATACTAAAGGTTTATGAAGATTATTGTTAGCAAGTCCTTTTTATTGTAGAAATGGATGGATTTGGGGGGTTAGTATTTTATAGCAAATAGTGTTGCACTGGCTTGTTTGAAGTTTTGTTCGTACTACGAACACAAAACTTCAAACAAGCCACTGTAACAATATACACATGTAGATGTTGAAAAAACCAAGAAAAACAATCATGTTCGTGTAGTCTGGTTCTCTGACCCCACTTAAGATGAAACAGATCAATTTATAGACATCGAGGGCATGTCAGGGAACCAGTCTAGCTGGCTTGTTGTACCTGTTCATAGGTGTGTAACTGATTGCAAACAAAATGCAGACTAACTAACTATGGTAAATTGGGGGCAGTATTAAATAAAAACAAAAACTTTCTTGAAAATGACAGCACACCATGTGCCATGATTTTACAGGATGCTTTAGATTGCCATTCACTAACAGTCCAGAAAGGTATTTAATAATAATTTGGTAGTTTTCTGTTCTTTTCCACATTGAACATCTGCCAGTCATCGGACCATTGTAGTATCTGATGATGTTTACTGTGCTACTGTGGTTGTGGGGACCAAGGGCGGATCCAGGGGGGGGGGGCCAAAGGGGGCCATGGCCCCCCCCCAAAACGAAACCAATTTTTTTTTTTTTTTATGTGACATCGCAATAAAGGCAGGCAATGAGTACACCACCATCTTTTCCTCAAAAAAACATTGGTTAAAGTGGTCAGAAGTTGCCTCAGATCGCACCACAGAGCATCTAGAATCCAAAATTTTTTCGGGGCCCTTAAGCGGGCCCCGGACCCCACGCCGTAATTTTTTTTGACCCACTTTTTGGAGTCCAAATTTTTTTTTGGCCCCCCCGAAAATTGTGTTCTGGATCCGCCCTTGGTGGGGACCAGCTTTGGCAAACTGCATTTTAAACTTGGTATCTAAAGACTTTTTCAGAAACTAGTTTTGAAGACGCCCCGTGATTACTGTTCAGAATAGTTTTGCAGATGATCATTCACAAATTCCTGTTGGAAGTTTGCACAATTCGTACATTTTGAAAGCTTTAACTTGTCAAAATCAACAGTGTGTGCCATGTACTGACCTGCCATGTTGCAACTCTTGTATACAGTGATAGTTTCACAGCTTTTCAGCACCACCATTTGCTACCACTGTAGTATATTGTTGTGTGAGGTGGTGCGCTAGTGAATAAATCTCACAGCCCATGTGTCAAAGATCGGCTATTAGACCTCTCATTGAAACCATCATTCATCTTTTCTCTTACAGATTTTGAAGCCAGTTTAATCAGACTACTTGATAAAGTGACCAATGGATCCAGAATTGAGGTCAATGAAACAGGTACATGTACAAGGGTCATTCTATAAATTTAGGATCCAAAATGTGACATTTTTCCTGTCCCTGTTACCTTGGTACATTGTAATCTGTTGCTCACACTACCCTTTGATTTCTCCCTTAAACTTAAGCAAAAAAAAAATAGTTCTGCTTCCGATTACATGGCATTTGAAAATAAGGTAGGTAGGTAGGGATTTTTTTTTTGGCCAATTTTTTTGTGTACGATCAGTACACGTAGAAATTGATGGCTTTGGGTGTTTTTTTCTTATTTTGCCAATAAAAAAATGAGGGTAGGGGCTGTTATGATAGGGTAGGTAGGGAAACCGGAAGCAGAATTTTTTTGGGCCTAACCCCCTAACCCTCCATCCTCCAAAGTCCTACGGGCAGTTTTGGAGAATTTTTGAAGATTTTGGAGAATTGAGAGCTCATTGACATTCAGTACCAGTTGGTTTTTGGAGGATTAAGGATGAATGGTGTTGAAGAAGAGGAGGATTTGGAGGATTGAGGCTGAATGCATTTTGAGAGGCCGGACTGTCGGAGGGTTGTGAAGGATTGAGGCAGTGGGTATCCTTCATTGGAGCATAAAAGTTGCAGAAAGTTGATTGTTAACATAAAATGGAGTCTGCGCACATGTACATGTGTCTCTCACATCACATTGCGAAGATACTTAACACAAATTGAAAATGTCCTTCTTAGTTTGTGACTTCCTAGTGGCATGTCTGGCTTTTATATCTTTGGGATTTTTGCAGATAAACCAAAAGAAACCACTTGAGCGATAATTGTACAACAACTAAATAAAATGCTGCGATCATCAAATCTGATACTGTTAGGTGTTTTTAATTATCAATTCTTAATGGTCTCTTTTTTTGTAAACAGGAACCAGTGTTCTATATCAGCCCGGTCTCTTGAGCGGAGGCAATGTTGAACACGACTGCAACACACAGCGGGCAATAGGCTACTATCTTGAGGCACTGATTTGCCTGGCTCCCTTCATGAAGAAGCCAATTAAAGCTGTACTCCGAGGGGTTACCAATGACCAGGTTGATCCATCAGTAAGTGATCACAGCGTTTACATACTTAAGTTTTGATTCATTTTGTTTTGAGTTGTGGGTTTTGCTTTATGTTACACTTTTGAAAGCATCTAAGGAGTTGACTAACATGTATGCTATGCAAGAGACAATCAACATGGGAATACATGTAGGGGCGACAAAGGTACTTGTGGAGCTCTCCTGTAGTTAGACCATTCAAAACACCTCAAAATATGGGTGCTGGCAAATTGGAGGAAAAAATGCTGGACCTTTTAAAATCCTCCAGAATTTATTGTTACTGCACTACCACACCTTTCAATTCCTTTCGAAAGGTATTGAAATGCAACTTACTGAATTTGCCCACAGAGTTGCTTCACCTTCCGAAACCTTTCGCAAAATTTTAAAGTTCCAGCACTATTTCACCTTTCAAAACCCTTTTAGTCAGGCAAATTTAAAATGTTTTGAAAGGTCTGATAATTCTCTTGCCAACTGCACTGGGCATAGCAGGGTTAAATTACTTGACCGTTAACTCCTAGTTCCCTCGTTTTTTTAAATGTGTTTTTAGGGCAGACAAGTACTCAAGATGAATAATAATAGAAGTTCTATTTCACAGTACACAAAGTTGCATTGCACGGTCACACTATTGATGGCTCTGACCAATCACATGATGATTAATTCAGGTGTTGATGTTTTACATGTTTGCAATGGCAAGAATAATTTCATTTGGTGACAGATGAAATGTTCCATTCCACTCGGCTTCGCCTCGTGGAATGAAACATTCATCTGTCACCTCACGAAATTATTCTTGCCATTGCACTCCCACACGTTCATTATTTGTATACTGATCAACAATGCAGTAACTTCACCCCAGTAGAGATCAGAACAACAAACAGCTCAGGACAGATATAATGGAGAAATGCTCATGACCAGTCAACTGCCTTGCAGCTGACTATTAAATGATGACAGTGATGTTAACATTGGCAATATCTTGGCTTGATCATTCATTCCATTGCTTTATTTTCTGATTTGAGGTTGATATCATCAGAACAGTCACCTTTCCTCTGCTCAGAAAGTTCTACATCGATGAAGGGCTTGAGCTGAAGGTATGTCATGACGATTTAAAATGCCTGTTTTCTACATTTCTCTTCTCTTCTTTTCTTACATTGATTGGTAGATGGTAATGAATTTTCGATTGCACATTCGAGTCACAAAACAACTCCCACCCACAAAAAAGCATGAAAAGTGAACACAGACTACGTACATGTGCACATACATTGCACTGTTGCAGCTTGGACTTACATGTGTTAAAGTGCTTTACAGTCACTTCAACCCATGTCAGTACCCCCACACAACTCTCCCCCCCCCCACATTTCCACTTCGCCCCATGTGAGTACGCCACAACCAGCTTCGTCCAATTTCCACTTCGCCCTATTGCCAATTCGCCCTATCACCTCTTTGCCCCATTGCCTCTTCACCCCATCGCCACTTTGCCCAATTCCCATTTTCAGTTTGCTTTATTATCTGCCCAAGAAAATGTTAAACTTTTCACATGTCATATGTTAAATTTTTGTTGAGTTTAATCAACTTATTCGGCCTGTATCAATCATATGCAGTGGATTAAAAAAAAAAAAAAACCCATAAAGAAAATGGAATGTGTATTTCAGGCTTAAAAAGTACTAAAGTAGAAAAAGTTGTAGGCTGATACAAGAAGGCTGACAATAAGTAAACGTTAACTTACATTAACCTTAACTAAAAGTGGGCCTACATATTTTTGGACCTAAACGTAGGCCTAAAAGGTACATGTGTTATGCAGTATCATCAAATTCGTGGGTGGAGTAGCCTTTAGTCAAGTCCCACGTGCTTATCCAGACACGTGACGCACCCTGGATGCTGGCATGTAAAAAGACTAGCACGAGCGGCGAAGCCGCGAGGGCCTTTACCATCTCGTGGCGATCGCTTATGTTTTTCTCTACATTTTGTCTACCGATTTGGTAGAAAAATTTTCATGCATAATGCATGACATGTTGTGAATGCGTGCGCGTCTTTTTTTTTTTAGAACGCATGTTGCGCGCTCGCGTCATCACCTCAAAAATGGCTTGTTCGTGGTGATATATATATCTGCACACATGCATGATTCATATTACTTGAAAAAATGAATATTGATCAGCTCCACGAGATGGTAAAGGCGCTCGTGGCTTCGCCACTCGCACAGGTCTTTTTCGTGCCAGAATCAGGGGCGCCACGCGTCCGGGTAGACACGCACGCCTTGACTAAAGGCTAGGGTGGAGTAGCAATAGGGCAAAGTGGTAATTGGGCGAAGTGGCAATAGGGTGAAGTGGTAATGGAGTGAAGATGTTAGGGGCACATTGACATGGGGCGAACTGGAAATGGGGCAAAGTGACCGATATCCGTTAAAATTCTTGTGACCTGTTGCTAAAAAAAAACCCACCAAAAACCTGAAATATTTGTTCAAATTTTAGGATAATTGCAACAATAATGAAATTTGTCTTTAGTGAAATAACAATAGGGAAAGGTTTTATTTTAATCTCATTCTAACTAAAATCCATTTTGCCTGATTTCCTCGTCCCAGATCACACGGCGAGGAGCACCCCCGGATGGTGGCGGCGAGGTCATCTTTAAATGTCCTATCAAGAAAAATCTCAGACCACTTCAATTCATCAAACCTGGGAAAATCAAGCGAGTACGGGGAGTGGCGTATCCTTTGTGTTGTCTTTACTCTTTTGCCATTTTGACATAACTGTTTGTATTTTTTATTGCAATTTCTTACTCTTTATTGTTCGTTTAAAAGCCATTCTTTTAAATTATCCTGACATACATATCCTGCTATCAACCAATGCAATTATTTTACTGTTCACTCATAAGGCTTTAATCCAGTAATCCACAGTTTCTGTTTTCACCATCCATACTTGTCTTTCCTCTGTGTCCTATTTTTCTCAGGTCTGTATCCATAAATTATATCTTCTTGCATCTGTACATTTCACTATATGCTGGCTATGTTTGATAATCCTTTTATCGATAATTAACAAGTATGTCATTCAAATTTATTTAGCCCCTTTTCAATTGCAATCCTTAACTAACCCAACCAGATATGCCATGCGTGTATCACCCGCTGTGGCTAATCGAATCGTCGATGCAGCCCGTAGTATTCTAAACCAGTTTCTTCCTGATATCTACATCTACACTGATCATATGAAGGGTCCACAGTCTGGCAAGTAAGTCCTTCCAAAAAACATTTCCTTCCAACCTCTTTGTAGTCTGGTTGAAATCCAACATCATCCATAAATGCACTCCGATGACATGTAAGCAAAGTGATTGGGATGGCTAACCATCCCTCTCTATCAGGCCGGCATTAATTATTTACATGTTGTCATAAAATATTGCAATTTTACTTCATTACTTCAGATTTGTAGTCTCTGCATGTGTTGACCTCAATACCACAGTCACCCTCCCTCTAAAAAAAAACACTTGAGCCTCAACACCTCATTATTAAACTCCATTGAAAATCCTGCATCCACTCTTGGACTCTATACAGGAATAGTGAGTGGGTGTTGTGTGGTCTATGGTGTGGGGGAGTTGTGCAAGAAGACCCGGTGGTTTTGGTACAAATAGAGAGCTGAAAAAAAAGGGAGGGATGGTAACTAATAAATAATAAAAGAACATTTGAAGAGCGCCGGTATCCGCCTAAAAAAGGCGCTCATGGCGCTTGCGGAGAAAGTCAAGTTAGGATTGTGTGTTGTGAGTGTAAACTTGTTTGTACAGGTGAGATTTTATGTTTGTCTTAAATGTTGTGATGGATGGAGATGATTTGATAGCCAGAGGGAGTTGGTTCCATACTCGGGCTGATGCTGCAGTAAAGGATCTGTCACCCCAAAGAGTGGAGGTCCTGGGCTCGTGAAGCATCATGAGCTCACTGGAGCGGAGTCCGGTGCGTGCTGTTGAGTACGGGTGGATGAGGTCGATGAGATACTCCGGCGCATTGTTGTGGAGGATTTTGAACACGAATAGGCCAAGTTTGTATTTGATTCTGTATGATACTGGAAGCCAGTGGAGATCTGCTAGTACAGGAGTGATGTGAGAATGTTTACTAGTGAGAGAGATTAGTCTGGCACTGATGTTTTGTAGTCGCTGCAAACGGTTTAGTTGACCGCACTCTCTGCACACAGTCCGCTTGCACGTGGCTTGTTGTATGTGGACGCGGCTTAAACCATTGGCACAGCGGTCTGGCAAACGGACATTTCTGGTAAACACCGCCCTTCATAAAAAATGTCTGGCTATGCCATTGCATTCACTGTCCAGGGGGTACTTGTCCACAAAGTACATAGTGAACTGGGAGTTTGCTTCATGTAACAGAATGTAACTGTCAACACAAAAGGTCCTGTATTTTATGCTGTGATGAACAAGAGCCAACAGAATTTACCTGTTGTTGAGCTTTGCTGGATTGACATGGTGTGCAATACTTGTAAAAAATCGCAAATACTTTATGAGTAAATTTTCTTGTGATTCACAGATCCCCAGGCTTTGGCTTGTCGTTAGTTGCCGAGACAACAGAGGGTGCTTTCCTGAGTGCCGAGCTATCATCCAATCAGAAGGGACAGACTCCCACCATTCCTGAGGACCTGGGCAAGCAGACAGCAATGCTGCTAATGGAAGAAATATACAGGGTACGAAGGCAAATACATTGATGCTGTTTATCTCTTGAGAAAAACCCTGTACCGTAATTTAACTGTGGTGGTGTGTTAATTTGGTGGTTACCATGGCTACCCTGCTCGGTGCTTTATCACTCATCTTTAACTTCTTCCTCTCAGGTTTCATCTTTGAACCAAAGAAAAGATTGCCTGACTAACAGAACCTACTTAGCAATGATTTGATGTATTAAAGTGGTAGACCATTGTCAGTGTTACTATTGTGAACAACCGGAATGAATCATAGTCTGAAGAATGATAATAAAACTAGATATTTCAGTCCTGACAGGCTGACTGCTTGATGGATTTTCTTTCTTTTTGTTGGTTTCTAGGGAGGATGTGTAGATTCTAGACATCAGAGTTTGGCGATGCTCTTCATGGCTCTCGGCCAATCAGATGTCTCCAAATTATTAACAGGTCCACTGTCACCATACTCGTAAGTATGCTTGCGTATGGATCCAGTGGTCACAAATAGAAGACAATACTGAGGTGTACCATTCATGTATGTTCATCTCTCACTTTCTTAACTTTTAGGTGGTCTTGCATTTTGGCTAGTTGTGAACAACCCTTTTGGCTGGGAAATATATAGGTCCTACAACCTGCGTTAGAGCATTGCATGTCTTTAATGATGGTCACTGGAATAGCATCTGTGAATTATTAATTAAATCATTACTTTACAACACTTGGCTGCGGTTAATCTGTAAGTTACAGAGAGTTGCATCCGATAATAATAATAATGGCTTCTTGTATAGTACTCATGTTCTTCATGAAGTGACGCTCCTGGCGCTAGCACGGCTGCCATTACGGCGGTCAAGCATTGAACACATTTTTCCTGCCAGGTATCCATTTACTACGCCTGGGTGGAGAGAGGCAATCGTAGTAAAGTGCCTTGCCCAAGCACCATGTTCCCTGTCTGGATTCGAACCCATGTACCACGGCACGCAAATCGAACTCTGTAACCATTGGACCACAGCAACACACATGTTGATCCCTGGTTTGTGACTCTTATAAACAAGTGGGGTAGGAAACAGCCAATATATGTGTACACTTGATATTTCATATTTGACAGGATCCAGTTTCTACGCCACATGCGAGACTTCTTCCAACTCATGTTCAAGATGGAGGTGCAACAAGGCAGTCAGGGGGAGGAGCAAGAAGCTGAGGAGGAGGCGGGGCATAGGAGGGGTGGAGACAAGGTCATTCTGACGTGTGTCGGAGTTGGCTTCACAAATCTCAGCAAGACAACATTATGACAAATCCAGAGCCTGTTTAAAGTGATGTTTTTGTATGCATCTAAGTTGAACTTGATATTGTTATGAACTGATCGTGATCATATTGACATTATTTCAAGAACTTATCTTGGCTTGAGCAGCTGGTGTACATCAGGTCACCAGGAACTACAGCTTCTCTCTTTGACGCAGTTTGCACTTCCCACTTGATCAGTTTGTCTAGTGATGTGCCGCATGGCATTTAAAAGCTCTATAGAATCTATTTTCTTATCATAACTGATCATAGGACTTCTATTTTAGTCAGTCCGTCTTCCATAATGTTGGGCACTATTTGGAATTGATTTGGGGACTCTTAATTCACCTACTGTATTGAATGTAGAGAAAAAAGATTTGGATTCTGAGTTCGGAATCGGGTCTTGTCAATTCAAGCACCCAAACCGAAATGGAGACATTGACTAACATGTCACTTGTGATGCACCTTGGATGCCTGTTGGGTGCTGTGTAGACGGCAAAGAAGATACCCATGCACAGTTATTTGAAACCTACCCATATTTATAGTGGTATACCTGTGGTCTAGAATAGAATCATTTGTGTTTTTCCCAGTGAAAGTGGGCATCATGTGACAGTGGGCATCATGTGACAGTGGGCATCATGTGACAGTGGACATCATGTGACAGTGGGCATCATGTGACAGTGGACATCATGTGACAGTGGGCATCATGTGACAGTGGACATCATGTGACAGTGGACATCATGTGTCAGTTACACACACTTTTGTAAACAAGTGTCCCAAGAGGGCATTATTCCGAGAAAGTGGGTGTGTTAACATTTTGAAGAGCAATTCATTTTAAGTGATTAAAGAAGCACTGACCTCTATACTAACTGGACTGGCTGCTGTTTGATTTTGTTTGTTTTGTATGTGGCCAATTTCAGCGTTATGAAAGGAAGTCTAATGGCCGTGACAGAGCCTATGAACTATGATATCTAATTAATGTTTGAGACATCAGAGAAAGGATCCCAAACTCCTAATCTGTAATCTCCTTGACCATTTCTAGATGATGGATGTGTACGATACATTTCCAGGTTTATTCACTGAGCTCGTAAAAGCTCTGTCATGGACATTACATAATGCTGGAATTGCTGATAAGCAAACATCACTTTAAGCATAGTGATAGGACACATGCTTTTATAACAAACACTTAATTAAGTTTTAAGGTGCTGTAGAGTGTAGCCGCCCCCTCCCCCACACCACCCCCCCCCCCCCCCCCCCCCCCCCCCCCAGTGTCTAGAAATTGTTCCAGATCCCGAGGATAATTTCTCAAATATGTTGGTCGTGCGGCATTCTGTCTGCAATGCTGGCCAATGTTCTGATGAAATCAGATGTGAGCAAAATTGTGTAGTCTTGAAAAACTCGGCTCTCTGAGTATATAATAACAGGGCAAGGTCTAAGATATCAAAATTGAGTTCTGGAGATCATTTGAGAACAAAAAGTGTTTTATACAATGTAGGCACACATTATTTAAGCTCATTTGTAAACCCGAGCATTAACAATCGGGTGTGGGGGGGGGGGGGGAGGATCAAGTCCTTCGTTATAATTCACGGTTGTGACTTCCTCGTCAAGTTTCTTCATGATCTATTTGCTCCAGGAATTGCTCTTGATTTTATCCTCATCTTGAGGTTTTTTTTACATGAGCACAGCATCTTCTGCCTGTGTAAATTTATTGTTAAAATAGTTTCATTCTGCTCTATCACATACCATTATTATCTTATTAATTAACTAAAAGTCATTAATGAAATTATTCTTGCAATGTAAATTTATTGGAAAAGATGCTGACAGTGGTTATATTTAAGTCATGCAAAGACAAAATTGATGAGCATTTATGATTTAGACTTGCTGTAATGGATGATTTCTAAGAAATGTCCAGTAAGCTGGGCATATTCTTTATCGCAACAGATCTCCTAAACTTATTACCAGTGTTAATACCAGTATTTTCATACAAGTTATTTATTTACAACGCCCCTTTTGTTGTTTGTTGTGTCGGTGGTATAACTTCAAACAGGCAATGTTCTTCAGGCCAAAGATTAAATTATTGGGATATTTAAATGGTCCCTGGGTTATAATACTGACAAATTGATTCCAAAGTGCACTCTCCAACAAAAATATTATTTTTATGATAACGCTTGGTAATCTCTTTCAAGCGTCAATGCTGCAATTTGTGTGCAGTTAGTCTGTGCGTCGTAAACTTTAACGGCTGGTTATCAAGACTATCTCTTCCCTGGGTTATCGGTCAAAGGTCGCACTATTAGGTGACGTCACGTGTGAAGCCGACATTTTGTGAAGACGAATGCGTCGTTTACTGTCACAATTTTCTCGGTTTAAAAGCAATTAAAATGCACGAAATATTGAAAAGGAAAGGAAATCTTCTATAGTTGAATCATGTCCGAGTTATTCCGATCAGCACTGGGCCTTCTTGGCGGTGGCCAAGGCGACAGAGGAAGCGAATTCGTCGGGTCTCAGGTGGAGCTGGGGGACACGAAATTGCGTGTGAAGAAAGTCATAGCGGAAGGTGGGCAGGACCAAATTGCAAACGCTACCGAAAATAGTAGTGCAGTGCTGACTGACTGGCAGTTTTCATCATGATCATTTGTGTCTTTTCGAGAAAAAGAATGTAGTATCCAGACGCCACATCTTTGGTTGTGTACAATGTCTAGAGTCGAGTGCATTTTCAAAGTATTTTCTAAAATTGGAAATGTTTCTCAGTAAATGTACTAAATCTCACCATCTCATTTTCCGAGTTCGGAATCGCTTAAAAAAAACCCTAGGGCCTACCTCTTTTGGATACCGATTATCAATGATTAGTCTCCAATAATATTTTTTTTTCTGACGAAATGCACTTTGACACGGAAAATGTGAGCCTCTTGATCATGTTGATACACTAGTCCGAGTAACTTGGACCCAACTTATCGCCTTTTTAAAAATTTGGACATGGTCTGGCGATAGTAGGGTCCAAGCCCATTCCGAGACCTAGACAACATAGTCACTGACAGTCCCAAAAACCAACATTTTCCAACAAAAAACATCAGATTTCACCTTCAAAATGGCCTCCAAATTACTAGATATGTCACCTGAGGTACAAGTAGACATAGATGATTAAGATGGTTGTACTTAAGTTTACTTACGATCCGGAAAAAAAGTGAAATTTTCCGTTCATTTCGGAGAGCTCCCCTCGCGATCTTGAACACGTTAAATTTGCGATCGTGTTTAAAGTTTGAACGACGCGATTTCTTCTACATGCCCAGCGTACATTCGATGGTCCCCGTATCCCGAGTGCGATTCCGTTACCGAGCGCGCGCGATGCATCGATTATGATAATGAGTAGACTGGATCACGTTTGTAAACACATGTGCATTTCAAACGATAATAGGGAGTCGGGAACTAGCGCAGCTTTTATAGCGGGTACCAGTTCAAGCTGGTTCCCGATTCCCTTTTACAGTTCGAAATGCACATGTACATGTATGTGTTTACAAACGTGACTCATTATCATAATCGATGCATCGCGCGCGCTCGGTAACGGAATCGCATACGGGATACGGGGACCATCGAATGTACGCTGGGCATGTAGAAGAGATCGCGTCGTTCAAACTTTAAACACGATCGCAAATTTAACGTGTTCAAGATCGCGAGGGGAGCTCTCCGAAATGAACGGAAAATTTCACTTTTTTTCCGGATCGTAAGTAAACTTAAGTACAACCATCTTAATCATCTATGTCTACTTGTACCTCAGGTGACATATCTAGTAATTTGGAGGCCATTTTGAAGGTGAAATCTGATGTTTTTTGTTGGAAAATGTTGGTTTTTGGGACTGTCAGTGACTGTGTTGTCTAGGTCTCGGAATGGGCTTGGACCCTACTATCGCCAGACCATGTCCAAATTTTTAAAAAGGCGATAAGTTGGGTCCAAGTTACTCGGACTATTGATACACAAATATCTTTTGGATAAAATCTTTAGAAAAGGAATTTTGGCGAGATTTCTGACTCGTACTTTGACATGTTTGTAGAAAATCGTTTGTAGAAAATCATGGGAGCTGCGAATCGACAATAAATTTTCTCCTCGGTACATCACTCGTACCGTGTGATTTTGAATATTTTGTTCATATGGTACATTTGTATAAACTCTTCCCAAATGTTTGTTGAATCAAAATAAGTTGTAGAGTCTCTAATATTTTAAAATTTGCAAATGAATGACCGTATGTTTTTGCTTAGTTCCGGATCGCGCGTGCACTTACGTCGACCCAACTGCACGCGTGTTAATCAATTTTGTGTGATGATGTATTCTGTGCTGGGTCAAAGATTTTCAGTCCGTGCTTGAGTTTATGCTGTTGCACTGCAGACAAAAGTTTCAAAAGCATTTATGTTTTTTCTCTTTTTAAAATTGGCTGGAATTCTCTTGAATGAACTGTTTTTGAAAAATTAAATAATACTTTATCAGAAAATGTGCTTGATTAGGGGTGGTTCTGGCTGAAAAATTGATTTTCTGATTTTGCTCGCATGAATTTTTTTGTCGCGCGAGGCATTTTTTTATCGTTTCGGAACTGATCAAACTGATGTGGAACTAGGAAAAGTGGCATCAGTACTTTTGACATCGTAAAGTCAAAATAAAAAGAGCTTAAATTTTGAAAATTATTTTGTAGTATCTCCATCACTCAAGCCAAGGTAAACTTTTTAACCAGTGCCACTTGAATTCGTGGAGTTGTTGAGCTGAAAGCAGCCTGAATGATGTTTGCTATCTGGAACTAGGAAAATGACTGTACTAGATTCATGGGAAAGATTCCCATATCTGGCCATCACTAATTTTCCTTCAGTGACCTACCGGTATCAGCAATCAGAAAGTGATAACATGTCCTAAAAAGTCAAAATTAGCAGGGAAAATATAGAAGTATTTACTGAGAAAACACTTAGAATTTTCAGACCAGTCTCAAACTAGTTTACTAACACTAAACCATTGTTTGTGCACAGGGTCAGGGTGACAAGTGATGGCCAGATATGGGAATCTTTCGATTCAAGTCTTCTCAACATGTTCAAAACAACATTTTTTGCAATGACTGACCTTCATTGTATATTTAGATAATAAATAATAGACCTAGGCGGCTAGGCTTATATAATAAAAAAAAAAGTGGCGTCGGGATGCAACATTCTTGGAAATGATTCTCAGTCCCAGATTCATGTCTTTTCCACATTTTTGCAATGACTGACCTTCAATGAGATAATATATGATGGAAATAGTGGCGCCAGGATGTGTACAACTGTGCATAATTGTTGCGTCAATTGAGTTGTGTACACAATAATGCCAGCAGTTGAATCTCGATCTCGTGACTATTCCGAAGCTAACGGTGGTTTGTGATAACCAGCAGCACAACACGCACTCCAGACGACAGCTGTTTTATGATGCACTGTGAGTAGTCCATGCGGCCTTCTTTGCATTCTCGCGGACTGCTCACAGTCCATCATCAAACAGCCATCGTAATGCGAGCCCAATTCCCGAAAAGGCACGCGCACGTGGTGCTGCTGGTAATCGCAAACCATTGTTATTAGCTTCAAAAAAGTCGGCTAGCATTATTTTGTACACAACTCAGCTGACACGACAAATGCACAGTTGTACACACCCGGAGTTGCAACTACATGTAAAATACCTCTTTTTATCTGGTTCGGCTTGATCATATATTGTCATTTTCAGTGGATCCTTTGCTGCTTACACAAATATCTCATGTCTTGCGTGAGTACTTTGTAATTTTTATGAAAACGGAAAATATCGGTCCTAAAAGTGAAAACCGCTGTCTAAGTCAGGGAAGTAATTCCAGCTCAACTGGCAAATCTCCCCATGTCATGAGCCTAGCGCGCTGGATATTTCAAGCTAGTGGTTCGATAGCGTTTGATCAATCAAGGAACCAAAGATGACCTCTGGGTGGGAGAGTTATGTTTACTAAAACTAAACCCGTGCTGGCCTAATGTCCACTGCCTAAATTATTGGGCCAAGTCAGTAATCATTTTATTAAAAAGTATGTTTGAGCACAAATTCCCAGTTTGTGTATTAATTTGTGGTGTTGTCTTTCCTGACTTGCAGGTGGTTTTGCCTTTGTGTTTGTTGCTACTGACAGTTCAGGAAAGGAATATGCATTGAAGGTAATTGAGACAATCATATTGATTTTGCTGGTCTATGTTGATCTTACAACAACAAGCAGTTAGTCCTTTCTGTTGGATTCTTTGGGGTTCAGCAAGCTTGGCATCATGCTTTGCTTTGCTTTGCTTTGTTGGATTCTTGTGAATTAATAGGATGTGGTGTTTGGAATTTAGATGGTAGAGCCTTGATCATACTTTACACAAGCCTTGATCATATCCCCATGTACTATTAGTTTGTTTGCTCCAACTCTGTATGACTGTAGTGTGTAGTGAATGGATTATGAACTTTGTGAATGAACACTGCACAGGACACACTGATCTGGTACACGGTACCCTGTGGAGACATGTGCATAATAGGGAACAAAATATTCCCACAAGGTTATCACAAAATAGATATATGGATTTTACTCAAAAATAGGAATTTCCAAGGTGTGTTGATCTGTCACAAATTGAAGTATTTTATGCAAGGGATATTAAGTCCGAATTTCAGCCCAGGAAATTAATTCTGGTTAAAATAGGAGCATTTTGAAACTACACCTCCAAACTCTAAGATTTTAGTACACAGGAACAAAAAAAAATGACTCCACAAGGATACACATTCCAGTATGGGTGTATCACTGGTTCTCATGTTTATGGCACAAAACACTACAAGAAATTTTAGTCAAAATCATTTTGGTATGATTTTTCACACACCCTAGGGGGTTAGGGTTAAACTGTACATTTTATGCAAATTATTTATTTGTTTCTTTTGATATTTTTCCAGAGACTTCTCGCAAATGATGATGAAAAATCCAAAGTGATCCTACAGGAAATATCTATTCTGGTATCCTTTTACAATTCAGTAAATTTATAGAGGATTTTCACAAGATGCACATCTGAAATTATTTTCGTATGAAATCTTTTTTTACCATAACAATGTGTTTTTCTTTTCACTTATTCTACTTCTTTTGGCTGGTCGTATATTTCTATGTTTTTTGGAACACAGGCTGAATATATTGATAAGTATATTTTAGTAATGTAGCCCAAACAATCCCTTTTTCTGTTAAATGAGAGTATGTGATATACCTGTATGTTCTTTGTGTTGTTCCCCAAAGTTGTAGTAATTGGTTTCTATTATCAGTATCGCTGTGGAGGCCATTGTGTGAACACATTCATGGAATATTAAACCGTTCTGTAGATTGTTTTAAATTGATACATGTTTAATGCTGTATGCAGAATTCAGCCTGACTGGACAGCCATGAAGCCAGTGCTGTTTGTGACCCACCCTCAATCTATACAATCAATATATATGTACTACCTCCATGTGGTATGTGCTATACATACATGTGTACGGTATGCACACTATGCATATATACATGAGCCCATGAAGTGCTTTTATGATCTGCATGTACATGTACATGTACATGTACTTCTATGCATTGTACATGTGGGCTGGTGTTATTATACATGTTGTAGCAGTGATGCAGAAGATGAATACACAAAATGCTACAGTGTACATGTGACATCTACTTAAAATGGCCAATTGGAGCTAAACAATTTTATAAATAATGTGCTTCCTTAGGCTTATGTGTCGTCTTTTGTCATATTTTTTATGTTTATATACATGTACATATGTGAACTAATTACACAATTGGGCCTTGATGCATGTATAGCTTGAAACATTACAAATACTTCAAAAAACACATGGGAAATGTGGTCACAGTAACATTTGCATAAATTGGCCAGCCAGCATGGCCAGGTTAACCGAAGAAAAAGTGGTCAATATGAACAGGTGGCCACTGTGTTTTTACATGTAGTTTGCATTCTCTAGAACAAACACAACTGCCTTATTAGCAGGCACCAGAGAAGCAGATGTGACTGGAATATTGTCTGAGCAAACAGCAAGTTGAATATCATATCATGGCATTGATTGTAGAATGCCATGGTACAGTGGTTACGGTGTTTGACTCATGTACAATGGTGCGTGGGTTCGAACCCTGCCAGGAACGTGGTGTTTGTGCCCTTGTGCAAGACACTTATCTACAATTGCCTCTCTCCACCCAGGAGTATATGGGTACCTGTGAGGGTATAGAGGACCGCATGTACGCTGATATCGGCTGCCGCGTGGTCCCCTGGCCTGATGAACGGAGTAATAATATGATAATTGTAAAGCACTTTGCGATTGTTGTTACGATGGAAAGGCTATATAAGCGTAACAATTATTATATTCATTTTAAGAATGCTTGCTTCATCTAGACAGTTAAGTAAATTACTTGTCTTGATCTTGCTGGTTAAAACGTCAAGCCACTTTTTGTCTTCAAAAATACTATGAATACTATGAACATTGTCTCATGATCTCCAAGATCAAAAATATTCCTTAGCAGTTTCTGTTAGAAAAAACTATCTGGTCATCCAAACATCGTCCAGTTTCTGTCGGCAGCCTCGAGTGGCAAGGAGGAGTCTAATAATGGTCAGTCAGAATACCTAGTCCTGATGGAGCTATGCCCTGGTGGTGGTCTAGTTGAAGCCATACAGGCTAAGGGATCACCACTCAGCTGTGATGAGGTCCTACAGATCTTCTTCCAATCATGCCGGGCCGTCGGTCACATGCACAGACAGAAACCACCAATAACACACAGGGATCTCAAGGTCAGTGGGTTGGGTTCAATCATGAATATTCATGGTAAAGTGTGCGCTATTCATTATTCATGATACATGTGCTCATGGTCAATATGCATTTTGCATTATGTGCATTGTTTTTATGTTGCATTATTCATTACTCAGGTCCTCTTATCAATACTGTTATGAATATTCCAAATGTAACATTCATCCCATGCCCTATTCTGTTGAGAAAAACTAGAATTAGCTCTTTGAGTCCTCTTAGCAACTATATTCAAAACTAAAAAAATACTACCACATAATTGATCTTTATGTTTGATTGTTGCGATATTTTTCTTCTGATAAATTGCTGGTAAGATCTAGGTGATCCAATTCTCTTGACTCCTGCTTTTTTAATGAATAAACATGTATATATTTTAATTTATTTGAAGATAATTTTTTTTTTGGAAAATTTTGAAAGCTTGTAAGTGAGATTCCATTTTCCCCATAAACATCAAAATAATACTGTTTTACAGTTGGAGAATCTTCTGATCGGTGCGAAGGGAACAGTAAAACTGTGTGACTTTGGAAGTGCAACAACCAAGTCCTACCATCCAGATGAGACATGGACTTCACTAAAGAGAAGCTTACTGGAAGATGAGGTGGGCGTCATAGGTCATTGTAATCAATATTGGTCCATGTTAAGAGCGTTACAATAGGAAGGCTGTATTTGAGAGGTTTCGCATGCAAATGGATCCGTGTAAGGACTGTTCGAGACGCAGTGCTACTGCTGTGCCGAACTTAATTAAAATGAGTGCAGCAATAGCTTGTCTACGGCATGGCTGTTGCTCTAATCGCCAAACTTAATAGTTGAAGCTTAATGCATCTTGAGCAATGGGCCATGTTATAGCAGTTTAAGCAGGTAAGTGAACTTTCGCGCCAATTTCACTTCCTGTGATGCATACGCGAGAGGGGGTATTGTGAGCATGCGCATCCTTAAAATCCTTGTCCCAACTTTGAATTGAATTGAATTCGGCACAGCAATGGCATGGCGTTTAGAACAGTGCCATCTCACTGCCATTTGGAACGACAATAGCGCAGCAGCCCTGTCGCCCTACAAGAAGTTGCCATGCCGAATTCAATTTGTCAAGCCAAATGGTTCCAAACGCTGTGCTATTGCTGTGCTGAATTTAAAAAAGTCAAATTAATTGAGTTCTGCAAGGCAGTAGCTAGGCGTCCAGAACGGGCCTTTGCTATCTGTAATTGTCATAAACTATTCCATCGTTAGACGTCATGTTAGGCATGCAACTTCCTCAGATCAGCTAATTTTCTTGTTTTTCACTTCACACTTAATGCCATTAAACATTGAAAAACACTGGGTAAAGTCTTGTCTTGAAAAGCTTGGGATCTCCTTTTTCTTGTCACTTCCCAGTTGCATGCCTTTCGTGTAGGCAAACGCATACACTTAGTTATCGGAACCGATACGTATCCAAAATGGTAGTATCTGATAAAATCCTCATATCTGCGGTTAATCCTACTCTGAAACTAAGACAAAAGGCACATAGATGAACAATTCATCCTCTTTTTAATCAAATCATACATTAACCCTAACCTCCCCAACTCCATCAAAATCCATCCTCTCACTTTGGTGGATTTTGGGAACTTGGTCCCAGTACGCCTGGTATGACTAAATATTGATAGAGTATGATGAACTTAGGCCTGGAGGCCTGAATCAAAGCATGCATTGGAAGCAGTGTGATTGATAAATTTTGGCAGACTTGGTCCACTACTTAGTAAAAGACAGTAGGGATATAAAATAAAGTAACAAAGGTTGTTCAGGTTGTTGGATTTTACACTTTGACGTTTTACCATTTATTGTGCCAGATTGAGGTTTCCTACAGGGAGGGCATTTTTCTGTGGCCCTATTTTGCAATGTGATCTTATCATTGGCTATTTCTCCCACAGTTGGCTCATCACACCACGCCAATGTATCGTACTCCAGAGATGCTGGACCTATACAGTAACTACCCAATTGACGAAGGCATGGACATATGGGTAAGTTTGCAGTCTTAAATTCATTTATTTTTTTTAATGTGATTTTAAAGGTGTTTTTTTGGTGAGTCTTAATTGAAACAAATATATATGTTCACTGGTCTGATTAATTAGAGCCTTCTTTGTTTTTGGGGGTTTTTTGGGGGGGGAGGGGGAGCTGGATGGGAGATGATACTTTAAGGTGAAGCTTTGTGGTTGATTGCCTTCTTCAGTCCCTTCTATCCTCTCAAATACAAATGTATCTGGTACAAACTGAATGGACATGTCATTTAATTAATTAGTGCAGTCCATTGCAGGGAGACTTACTAACAGATGTACCTTCCATGCTCTTAACAAAGTTCTATTGTTCCTCCTGCAGATTCTTTTAAATTGTACATTTTTAACCAAAAAACCCTACTTGCTTCATATTGTGTGTCTGCATTACTTTTAAGTGAATTACTCTTGTTTCGCTGATAAAATAGCAATTTTAAAAAACAATTGGGAGAGAAACTCCAAAATAGCATGGAGATAATTGTCAAAAGTATTGTGATAAAAACTGGATTTAATCTGATAATTGTATCTACTCTCAGGCCCTTGGCTGCATCCTGTACATGCTGTGTTACGGCCAGCACCCATTTGAGGATTCTGCCAAATTGAGAATTATCAACGCCAACTACACGATACCAGAATCAGACAAGGAGTACGAAGTCCTGCATGAATTAATACGTGAGTAGAATCTGTCAAATGTTCATAATTGGAGTGGAGCTTATACTCTGGGATTTGGGCATTTCTCATGAGTCAACGGAGAAAAAAACACAAAGCTAGCCAGACCCCTGAAAGCAGTTGCCATTGTACACCTTGTGCCTATGAAGAGACACTAAGGTTGGTGTCTTGTGTCTACACCTTCATATTATAATTAATTGGGTGTAGTTTGCAACAAACTGTGCGCAAGCATTCAGTGTTTCCTGTATATGTGTATGAGTTGCGCACACTGGATCTTAAGAATTGTCATGCTGCACCATCTATTGATTGTGCACGGAGCTCATACTGTAAAATACACAAGTCTGGACCCAAAATATTGTGATTCTAAGTCAAATCCTAAATTACCAACACTGAATTATTCATTACCAGCAAGTACTCAAAAATGTGAAACCTTCCCTGTAGCTTACATTTATTTTTGTTTCTCTTACATGAGGGAGGTCACATGAACGGATTTTTCTGTAACCTAATCTGGCAATTGTTATTTCTGATGTGGCGCTCATGCACACGTTGCACACATCCTTAATTTGAATCGTTGTGATTGTCAATCTCCATCAGGTGCAATGCTGCAGGTGGATCCACGCAACCGACCGCCCATCTCTGTCATCCTGGCTCAGATTCAGGAGATTGCTGCAGCCCGGGTCACAGTCCTCAAGGGTCCGTTAATGTTTCTGACTAACAGGAATACTAGTACTACACCAGCCAGCCCTGCAAGGAGACCTACTGAAAACTCAAGTTAGTTTCACAGAAAAAATCACAAACAATTGATATGAACACATGGTTTTGACATAAGTTAAAACTCAAAGTTATGATCAGAGCTGACAAGAAACCATGCCACTGCTCTACCGACTTAGTTATCCACCTTTGCCTTGTCTTTGCTGTAGGAAGTTGAACAAATATTACTTCAACAAATATTACTTCATTTAACTGACATGGCTTATAAAATAGACTCTGTGTGATTTGAGATTGATTCATAATTAAAATATTTTTCTCAATCTTTCCAATCATTTCTGTCAATTTCTGTATTTATATGTCGGTGAAGGGCAAAAGCTCATATTGAATTTACATTGACCCAATGCAAAATTCCATCTTTCGAATACTTTCATTGTGGTACCCGCTGCTACATCAGATTCGAACCAGGAAACCGATCCCGTTAGCTCGGTGGTCGAGTGGTAAGACGTCTGCACTAGAAAGCAGGAGGTCGTGGGTTCGAGTCCCACCCGAGTGATTTTTTCCAACTTTCACTAGGGAGGTAACACACTGAGTATGCAGTGTTTATATGTCGGTGAAGAGCAAAACCTCATATTGAATTAACATCACCCCGACGCAAAACTCCATCTTAAAGAATAACTTCTGTATTGTATGCTTTGTATTTTGATGTGAAACCACAAATGTCCACATTGGCCAGAATTTAGAACTAGTGATGTAGTTGATACCATCACAAGTTATAACAATTCCTCACAAATCCATCGCAAGTCAACCACAAGTCATGGAGTGTCAAGCCTAGGCACAAGTTATTTAAAGGAACGGTGACAAAAGCATTCCAGATTGTATTGATCATCCCATGTGACTTGTGTCTGGAATTATGAATCGACTTATGATTTACTAAACCGCACTTGTAACCGGCTTGTGATGGATGCGACTACAGTACTGGCTAGAACCAGAAGTCCTGGAGACCAATCATCAATTGTTTACCTCAATCACTCAGGTAACTCTGCAGATTCGTCAGACTCTGCCAACGGGAGCAGCTTCCTAGGGATGATGAAGGATGGAGCAGGTAGTCTCTTCAAGAACATCAAAGACACGTCTAGTAAAATGGCACACACTGTAGCAAGGTAAGTGCGGTATAATTAAGCCTTAAGTTAGAAAACATTAACTGGAATTCATATTTCAGTGTGTGAATGTTACCCTATACAATATGGCTGGACCATGTTCCGAGAGAAAAAGTGCCAGTGCCTCATTTGTGAAAATCACTGTGATCTGTATTATATAGAGATAGGGAACTTATACTGCGGTATAAATACGAGCTGCTGTGGGGAAAATGGCACATATTTTCATAGCTTGTCTGATAACGTAACTTTATGTGTATTACACAGATGTATCCTTGCATTTTCTTTTATGAATATTTTTTGTTAGGAAAGCGCCTTGAGCGTCCATTTTTGACGGATTTGACGCTATACAAGAATTAGTTATTATTACTATTATTATTAGGAAAGGAATTCTAGACATAAAGTAGTGTTGATCAGAAACAAGAGATTATTAGAAATGAGAGTTATAGAATTCGGAAAGCTAGCCATTAGCCTTTTAATAAAGTTAACTAACGAGAGGTAAATTTTACTGTTCCCAGTTATGCCAAGGCTGAGTTGGACCTAAACTACATCACATCACGCATCATAGTGATGTCATACCCAGCCGAGGGTCTGGAGTCTGCCTACAAGAATCATATTGATGATGTCAAGACCTATCTAGACTCTAGATATAACAACCATTACTATGTCTTCAATCTCACGCAAAGGTTTTACAGAAAGGAGAAATTCAACAACAGAGTGAGTTTAAAACTGTGTTTGCTGGACAAATGCCCTGTTTAATCCCTATATTATATTAACATTGTAGTGTTAAAATTTTTTTTAGACCTGATTAGAAAATCTGTTGGATGCAATAAGCTTTTGTTTTCAAATTTATGTCACTAATAAACCGAAAAAAGTTAATGCGACAAGACTGATAATGGACTCCTTGCACAAGTACAGGTACTCCCCCCCCCCCTTCAATGGTTAGAACAATAATAGAACACCATGGTCCAGTGGTTACGGTATTTGACTCATGTACGATGGTATGCGGGTTTGAATCCTGCCAGGAACATGGTGTTTGTGCCCTTGGGCAAGGTCTATGGCCACAGATATACACAGTCCAAATGATTGCTTCCATTAACTAGCTGAACTGTGTAATGTGTTTTGTTTGGATGCAGGTGTTGGAGTGTGGCTGGGTTGCTAAGAGAGCTCCTAGTTTGGTTCTTCTCTATACTGTCTGTAGGAACATGTATCTCTGGCTTCAGAAAGATCCTAAGAATGTCTGCGCTGTCCACTGCCTTGTAAGTTGGCTTACCATTCACTGTACCATTCACTTTAAACCTGTCTGTGCTTGCCTTGTGCGTTCACGTCACTGTAGTATCCAGCAGCAGTGTCCAGTTCTACATTATATTTTGGATTAGTGAGACAATGTAAGGGAGCGTCTCAAAAGTCAGAACGTTCCCGTTCCTTGTTGAACGTTTCTTTTAGGAACATGCAACGCTCTGTGTTCCCAGCGTGTTCCCATCTGGAACAGACCGATCACGAGTAAGCATGCACGTGCATAGACCAACGTTCCCACGCAGGATCATCCCGTGTTCTCTGGGCTGTTCCCAGTGGAAACAATGCATGTTTCCAATTGGAACAAGCGATGTTCCCCGGTGGAATGATTTGAATATTGTAGTTGGGGGTTGTTAAACATTGTGTATGGGACAATTGTGGACGTCTCTGCTTGGGTTTGTGCTTGTGTTGGCTGTCCCACAGTGTAAACAGGTACCGGTGAGAGTTGGACTTTAACTGGGATATACTTACTTCTCATCATTACTCGCTCTTGATAAATTAGGGCAAAAATACTGAAACATTTATTTGTGAGGTTTTAGTATTATTGGTAGGAGCAGATAAAAGGCCTTTCTAATGATGCACAACATTGCTGTATATTAGGGAATCTTAGTCAAATAGATTAAATAGATGTTGTGCTTTTAAATGGCCACATTAACAAATGAAACGCTGTGTTTTCAGACCTTTCTTTGAATCCGTTTCTGAAGCCCGTGGTAAAGCCAATTGTGACGTGGTAAAATAAGAATCAAGCCTTGAGTACAAGGCCATCTTAAGTGATTACTTTTATCGAATTCTCGTTTTTACCTGTTTGCTCCAGGATGGCAAGGCATCATCTGCAACCATCATCTCCTCGTTCTTTGGTTTCTGCCGTTTCTTCAAGACGACGGAAGCTAGTCTGTATATGTTCACCAGCAAGCGAGGTCCACCTGGGGTCATCTCCTCACAGAAACGGTACAAAGTAGAAACACTTGAACCTCTACCTTCAGAATGCCCCTCAAACCTTACATATCCCTTGCTTTTGCTTTTACAAGATCTTCCCGACATTGCATCTACTGATGATTACACTGATCATTAAAGGCAATGGCCATCATTTGCAAGCAATTGCATTGTTGCTGATTCAAGGACCAACAGTACAATAAATCTGAAGCTGGTTATTAAATACCAACTTCAAATTAAGTTTTGCCCTTCACCGACGTTTAAACACTGTATACTCAGTGTGTTACCTCCCGAGTGAAAGTTGGAAAAAATCACTCGGGTGGGACTCGAACCTACGACCTCCTGCTTTCTAGTGCAGATGTCTTACCACTCGACCATCAAGCTAATGGGATCGGTTGGCTGGTTCGATCTGATGTACATAGCAGCGGGTACCGCATTAACTATGCTGTACCCGCGTGAAGGGCAAAACCTAATTTGATTTACATCACCCCGACGCAAAATTCCATCTTATAAATACCAACTTGTTGAAATTTATAGAAATCATACTGTTTGAAAACCCTAAAAATGCATCTTCTTTTTTTCTAGATGCAAAGCAGGGTTTCCATTTAAAGCCCTCCCCTTAAAAACGTTAATTAATCCTAACAGAACTCAACCCATCAAACCCCAACATGCCGTTTTGTTGGAATCTGCCACGATGGGTACAGTGCCCCTAAACTGACAGTCTTTTACATTGGGTTGGCACACTTCCAGAATCAAAGTCAGAAATATGTGTGTGCAGTTTCCCATATGGTGTTGGAATTTGCCAGGATGGGCATGGTTCCTAGTAAATCATGCTAGGGAATTAGGGTTAATGCATTTTGAATTACATGCTTTTGTGCCATGATCCCAAGTTTGTCACTCTCATTCAAGAAGATGTAACTGATTGCAAACTAAACTTTTGGTCAATTTGGGGTAGTATTTGAAAAACCTGATTTTTTCCTCGCGATGGTTTGGTCCTAACCATCGCGAGGAAATGATGATAATTCCACTTTTCTTGAAAACGACAGCATATTAGGTGTAATTATTTCACACGATCCGTGATCCTACTATCTACTCAAAATCAAGTAGGCCATTTCATAATATTTTGGCAGCATCATATTTGAATGTTTGCAAATGGTGTCCTTCACCTTTAACAACAGAATCACCCATACTTGTGAGCACCCACATGCCAACCCTCTTGGTCCGTACGGTGAGGTTGGCCACCTTTTTTTTTGGGGGGGGGTAGATTTTCCACTTTTATGCTATGTATGATATGTTTTTTCTCAGATACATGGAGTACATCTGTGACATGATGGATCCTGAGTATCCCCTCATACCCCATGAGAAACTCCTGAAGATCAAGACTGTGTCACTGATGCCAGTTCCTCTCTACAACAAACAGAGGTATACTTCCATCTTACTCTTAATACACCCATCTTGCTCTGAAACAAAAAATTAATGCAGTATTCAGTGTTGTAGTCGAGTCCATCACAAGTCAATCGACAATTATGGTAGGAAGTAACGGGAAGAACAATGACAAAGTAATGCATAGTTTATAACTCAGTTCATGATTGGACTAGCAACTGAATGACTTATGATAAGTATTTGATGGACTTGTGGGGATTCTTGATGGACTTGACTACAGCAGTGGCAGCGATTGATTCAAAATACCAAATGTTAGCAGTGCGGGTTTGTTTAGTGTCTTGTTTGGAAAAGTCCCTATTGTTCATCTGAACTTCAGAGGAATAAAACAGCTGAACCTCAGTGTAGAGGAGTGCAGGGTAGTTTTATAAGGGTCATTTTTATTTGTTACAATCAACACATTGCGTTTTGCTGTTTTATCCTTTGTTCTGATGTTATTCTGTTGCAATGTTTTCCAATTAAAGAAACGGATGTCGTCCATTTGTGGAGCTGTATATTGGAGAGGAGAGGATACTCAGTACGTCACAGGAATATGAAAAAATGAAGTGAGTAGAAGAAAACCTATCATTAAAAAAACCTGTCGTAAAGAACCTAGCTCTGATTTATACTGCATGATCTCTCGGATGACAAGGTGTGTTGGAACTGAAGGGGGCTAGGCAGGGTATATCACAATAACGGGGGATTAATTTCAAATTGTTTTCAATTCCAAATATTTCTTTCATTGTAGGGGTTATGTCGTGGAGGATGGCTGGGCCGAGATATCAATAGATAGAATGATCTATGGCGATGTCATGTGTATGGTGTATCATGCTAGGTCAACCTTTGGAGGCAAAGTCCAGGGCAAGGTGAGAGAGTATCACAAGAATTTTTGTGATACCATTTTTGTGAAAGTCGTCAAGCGAAAAGAAATCCATGGAGTAGAGGTGTCATTCCGTGTCAAATCACCCAATGGGTTAAATCCACTGATCTCTATATAAAGACTGGATAGCGGATATGCATACAACATTCACACAGTAGACTTTGCATATTGACCAATTCGCCCCCCGGTCTCACGAAGATGGCCGCGTATAATACGAACGTTCTACGCGTAAATACGCGCGCGTTGTAGCAACAGTTGACGCGCATTTTGGTCACGTACACATATTATGATGTTCTAAAAGGAACACATTTCCGTAGTGATTATTATTTCAAAACGCCGAAAAAGTGATTTGCGGCATTATAAAAGTAACCACTACGTTAGAAAAATTTTAGTAAACCTTGGTCAGTTGGTCAGTGGTGGTGGCCAAAATATAAGTCAAGTGAACCGCGACGTACGTTACAAAAGAAATCAAGCTGTCTATAAAGACGGCAACTTGTCCTTTGTAGATCACCAGCCGGTCTCACCAATATGGCGTCAAATTCGTACATTGTGCGGCTCTTTATTAGCTATCCAGTTTTTATATAGAGATCAGTGGTTAAATCCCACCCCCTTCAAACTGGTTCATACTTAGTGTATATGGTCATTTTGGCCAGAAAAGCTTAAATCTTAAGTTTTAGCGCCATCGTCCCAAAGGTTTTTGGCGCTACCGCCCGCCATGGTCAAAATGGGTGTGGCCCCCAATTTTCAAATGACCGTCTCCATAACCTGTGGGCCAAATTTGTTGATCTTGGTTGCTTTGGAAATGTAACATCATAAGGAATCCAAATTTACCATTATTTTTCATGTCGGAGAATATTGAAGTATGTATGGCCTTTGACTTTACTTTGACCTTGAATTTGACCTTGTGGATCACGTGACCTTGAGACAAACTTGGATGAAAATTATACCTCAACATATTATCTACAAAATATCCAAAAAGATGGGGTATAATATTTTTGGGGGGTTTCTAGCATGTCTCAAAGTTGGCATACTTGTTGCAAAATATGATATTCCTATGCATGTACGCATTTTAGGGACAAAAAGTCCGTGCTATAAATGATTACATTGCAGATATGGTCATTTGAAAACTGTTGGCCATGCCCATTTAGACCAAAATTGCCAACAATTGGAGGGCGGTAGCGCCAAAACCAATGGGCCGATTGCGCTAAAAATTAAAATTTCAGCTTTTCCGGTCTAAATTACCCCTTGCACTAAATATGAACCACTAATATGAACCAATTTGAAGGGGTGGGGTTTAAACTTTCAATTTTTTTGGGTGATATGACACGGAAGGACCCAGAGGTAAATTGGATATGATAATAGATACTTTTATGCGTCCAATTCAGTCTCATCGATTGCAGTGACCATGTACAGACTAGGCTTGCATTACCAAATTATGTGCAGACCATGGGGGGATTGGAAAAGTAAACTAGAATACGGCAAAATGGTTTCAATAGCTCACACTATCATTTTGAAAATCAAGAGATTGAGATTAGAAACTTGGACTAAGATGAAAGATGAAAAAATGAAAATTGATTTTAAGATTTTCCACATCAAAACCTGCAAGTTACAGGCAAACATATATTCATGTACATGCACAAGTACTTATCCACTTTTTCTGTAGAAGTTCTTAAGTTATTGATGTAAGTTATGCTTTGGTGCATATCAGTGATAATGATGTGACTTTAATGGAACAGGATTTTGATTGTGTATTCCCTCTGTCAGGTGACTGCTATGAAGATGTTTCAGTTCCAGTTCCATGCTGGTTTCGTGCCAGTTGGATCGCAAACCATCCAGTTCTCAAAGTACGTTCCATTAATTGTATGTTTCGAGTTAAAGACACAGCATTTAACTAATGTCGGGTTTTGCCCTTCACCAATGTGATATTTTAAAGCATTCTATGCTAAGTGCTAAAAAACACATGCTTGCTATGATGAGACTTGCTTCTCCTGCTTTCTAGTGCAGAAGTCTTAACCACTTGAACTAGTAGTTTGATTCTGAAATTAATTTCTATTAAAAACACATACCTCACCGTAGGCACTTATATAAGGCTTAAAAAGAATAACTTCCGGTTACCCGACCGACCCTATTTTTAGGCTGCGACCCTAAAAATTTTATCGACAATTCCAAAAAAAAAAAAAAAATTTGAATAAATACAAATAAAATCGGTCTTTTCTGTCTTCACAAAATACCTCTCAACAACCCTTTTGCATCCAAAAATGCTTGTATTTATTTGTTTTCTTACTTACATTCGCTTTTTTTCAAAAGAAACCTCCGTTAATCGTTATTACAAATTCGCTTCGTGATATAACTACTTCGCAATTTGATGTCATGCACGGTGACTATAATCACGTGGCGACGACTGGTTCCCGCCGCGCCGCGCAGGGGCCAATTTAAAAGACATAATGAAAATGCGGTAACCAGTCCATAGCTAGCTATGTGACCGATCAGTACAGTGCAGGCCACTGTCAACTGGTCGGATTCGACATCGTAAAAATGCCAAGAAAACACCGATGGAGAAAGAACATTTTTGCAAGTTAATTTACAGAATTGATCTAGCTTGTCTGTGTATGTATTTTCTGTGCTCAAGAGTTCATTTTGAGATCGCACTACTCGTATTTGGAGTGATACATGCCGCGTGTTTCCCGAAATTGTTGACAGTAAAAACAGGTCTGTCGGCCCATGGTGGGCCGCTCGCCACACACGCACGCATCACACACCTCGGAGTTTTGGCCAGCTCCCTGCGTCTTGACTAGCGTTGTGCATATGGTGCGAACGGCCTGAATTTTCCATTATTTTTTGAAATTATCGAACGTAAATATATTGACAATAATTAAAGGTAGGTTTTACTCACTTTTTGTTGCCATTTCGTGTATAGCTTTCGTAGTGCAAAGAAATAGTTCAGGCTAAAACTTCGCATATAATTGAATACCCCATTCAATCTGCATAAAAAAAATTGGCAAAAAAAAAAAAAATTCCGACCGACCGACCCTATTTTTGAAAAGCATGTAATCGGAAGCAGAACTATTTTTTTTTTTGGGCTAATATTGAATGGCTTTGAGGTGGGTACGAGAATATATAGCACAAGCTATAATATTGTTATAGCGAGCACAATATATTCTTGTATCCCCGAAAAAAAACCCATCCAATATTATTATTCATGTCAGGCTGACTTGATCCTCAATAAATAGATTTCAGGACACTCGTTATTTCACAAATGTCATTGAATAGTCTTTGCTTAATACCGAAGCAAATTTCGTGCAGCTCGCAGCTGCCATAGAGTACCGAATTCTAACGTCAGTAGTCTTTGTTCTGGTTCATGCGCTGGTTCGTGCGCTGATGTCTTCACCTACTTAAGCTATGCACGTGAACCAAAGTATGCGGCATACTTCGGTACTCTATTGTGGTTGTTGACAACAGTACATGTATACCCTGCTGCGCACTGCGTCCTCTTGCGACTGTACCTCATGCTACGCTCTGCTGACTGGTTGACAACTGTGAGTTACTTCGCTCATGATTGAGCGGGAACCAGCAAAATTTGTTAAAATGCCTGGATGAGGACTGTATCAAAAATAATATTGTCCTCATTTGGGTACTTTTACTGACATAACATTGCAGTCATCCGGGTACTGTTTACGAAAGCGTACAATATGCTGATTTACTTTTACCACTGGAAGCCTGATAAAAAAAAAATACTTGATACTAGCATATTTCTCAAAATATTAGATAATTATATACTTGGGACTGATATGGATTCAGTCATGTCAAACAGGCAAAATAATACAAGAAAAAAAGGTAATTAAAATTGAAAAAGGTGTTGTATCTGCCCTCTCTAACTATAACTGCAAAATTTATGGAAACACTTGGAAATCACAAGTTATGTATTGTATTTTCTAACCCTTGTAGGTATGACGTTGACCTGATGGAACAACCAGACAAGTTCCCCGACCTGTTCAATGTGACGCTAAGGATAGAGTTCCTGGATAGGACGGCCAAACCGGACAAGGAACCTCCATGGGCGACCTTTGAGACACAACGGATCACGCCCAAATACTGCTTCAGTAATAAGGAAGAACAGGATAGTGTGGTCTCACAGTTTGGTAAGTTGGCCCATCACAAGACCCATGTTGTTCAGAAAGTAGTGTAACAATCATTTACCAAACAGACCACAAGGGAAACAGGCAAAGGTGTATTATGTATGCACTTAGTCTGTTACTGTTGTAGTGAATAGGTCTCTCTCAAAGACGGCCATCTATGTAGGAGAACTGCAACTGCATGTTTTATGTAATCAAGCACTCATTGCGCAGTGTTGAAAATGTTTCAAACAGGCGCACTTGTTGCTTGAAATGTGCACGTGGCTGGTCTGTAGGAAATGACGTCATTTGAGAGAGACCTATTGATAATTGAAAAAGTGATCCAATACTGCAAGTAGCTTGATAACTGCTGATGTGATTCTGAGGCTACACAGCAAACAGCATTAGTACCCCCAGAACAAAGAATATTGGCAAAATGAGGAGACTGCAACCCAGGGCTTGAGCACTTAGTAAAGCACCGTAATATTGTTCTTGAGATCACAGCCTCTAGTCTTCCGGTATTCAGTATGTTTAATTCAATGTCGAGAACTTTAAATACATTGCTTGATAGTTGTGCTACAAAGGGATATTGTACTTAGATACAAATGGCTTTTTCTGAGATCTGTGCTGTATAAAAACAGCTTTTGCTCTGTGCATTGTACCTAGCTTCAGTAGGGGCTTTTGGTTTGCCCTACAGCCTGTCATTGCTGTATGGTTGCCATATGATAAGTCCCAAGATAAACCTAGCCTTCTGAAGACTGTGTTGCGTGGAGGTAATACAACACAAACAGATACGAGGCTGACATTCATCCAAAGAAAGACACTCTGTCTAAAGAACTGCCCTAAATCCAACAGTTTCCAAAATGTTTTTGTTCAGTGTAGCTGGTCACTCTGGGAACCAGTCTGTACAGTTCTAGACAAATCTCTCAGCACAAAATCAGGTTCAAATTATAACGTGTGTTGTGTTTAAGTTTTCAGGCTGAATTGATATTGGTTGACAAATTGGTTCTTTAATTTCTTGTTTTGGGCTTCAGGACACATGGATGCTAATGCGCAGGAGAGAAAAACCAAGGAAAGAACAGCTGGAGGGGCCTCTAAACAGCAACAGCAGGAGCAAGCCCAGCCAGATCCCACTGCTGCCACCAATAAGAAGGCAGAGTTCATGTCAGCAGTAAACTGGCAGGAAGAAGAGGCTAAGGAAACGCTCATTGAGTCAGATGAAGATTTCAGCGAGTTTGGTGCAGAGCGGGTTCAAGGACGTAATCCAGACCCTACTGCAGCAAACGGCGAGGGATCCAGTCATGATGATTTCTTTGCCGCTTTCGATCAAGAAATTGCTGGCGCAAGCTCAGAGGCACAGCCCTCACAGGAGCCACTGTTTGATGCCAGGTTCTCTCCTGTGCGGTCCACAAACCCGTTGCAAGCCTCTGATAACGTTGACTTGTTGAACATTGGTGGCAGTGGCCCACCTGAGAATGGGTCTATGGCAGCAGCAGGGGCAGCTAAACCTGATGTTAACAATGTAGACCTGATGAATCCAGGTCCATCTGATCCAAGTAACCTAGACCTTCTAGTAGACCCCATGGCGGCAGAATCACTCAAGTTTACTGGAGGCAGCCCCAAGCACAGTCTGTCAGGTGATGCCTTTGATCCATTCCAACAGCCTACAAAACCAGTCGGCAAAAATGCAACACATCCACCAACTCGTTCACATTCAGCAAAAGCAGCCCCCACGTCCAAACAAGAGGATTTCTTTGACCCATTCAAAGCTTCATCGACCAGCAACGGTACAGAGAAAGCCTCACCCCAGAAGCAGGTGCTTTTTGACATCGGTGATGGCGGTAACGACCTGTCGTTTGATCCATTCAGTAGTGGGAAGGGTGCACCATCAGATGGGCACTTGTCACCACCGCAAGTTGCCAATCTTCAAAACATGTCCAAGATGTCCCACAGCAGTGATAACCTGATGGGTGACTTTAGCAACTTAACAGGAGCAACACTGTCTTCGCCACAAAAGACCAGACCGACACTTAAGCAGGTACAAACAAGCATATAGCAGTTCATAAAAGCTTTAAAGCCAAGTCATGTGAGGCAATTTTCACTAGCACCTCAGATGCCACAGAGTGCACTGAGTGCACTGTATGCTATAGGAACCCACCGCAAGATCAAAGGTCATTTTCCAGTTAACACATATTCTGCAAACTTACACTTAATTAATATTTTTGTTGTTTTGTTGTTTTCCTCTTTTGTGTGATATTGCCCTTACAGTCCAGCTTATGTGTAGTAAACCCACTTTCTCACCACACAATAACAATTTCTTTCAAGCAGACATGGATTGACTTCACTCTTCATGTTTGAGACCCATCTTTGCTACTCTATAAAATGTTTTCAACTAAAACAGAAATCAGGCAGATTTATAATGCATTGACGTTTTTTCACTCATGTAATTTGCAGAGTCGTAGTGGGCCCAACTTGGCTGCAGCATGGGATGCCACATCCCTACCTACAACCCAGGCCACACCTATGGGCAGACCCCAGGGGATGGGAATGGGCCAGACAGCAGGTGGCACGCCCACACACCAAGCCAAGCCCACAGCCTCAAGTTCTAATGACCCATTTGCTGCTTTTGGTAAGAAGTGGTTGTATCAGTTGCACACTTTCAGCATTTTTGTCACAGCTGACGGATGTTGTTGCAAAACAGTTTTTTCAATTGCAAATAAGTTATTTTAAAGGTTGTAACAGTCAATGTATAAATCTTTCAATTGAGTTTCACACCAAAAAATAAACTTTGTTTTTTAATAGCTATTTTTCTATCAATGCAACCGGAATTCAATTTTGAATTAGGCATTAATAAAAAAAATTGGCTCATGTTTAGTTAGGCAAATATACTCCTTCAATTTTGTATTTATTTGTGGCCTGACAGTAATTCAGTTCTTGCAGGGTAGACTGGTTCCTGCCCCATCCTTTACTTTTGATAATGTGGGGACCGGAAACAGTCTACCTCTTGTTGTGCAGATCTGTTTTAATGTAAAAGTAATGTAAAGATGACCACAATAGAATAAAGCAGGGAAAGAATGTTGCATCCTGACGCCATTGTTTTTTTATCAAATGTTATCTCAATGAAGTCAGTCATTGCAGAAATATTAAAAAAAAGACATGATTGTTGGACTTGGAAACATTTCCAAGTTTGTTAGAAAATATTTTGAGAAGGCACTCGACTCTCCATAGGTACACAACCAAAGAAGTGGTGTCAGGATACTGCATTCTTTCCTAAAGCAGCTTTTTAATAAACAAATCATTTATAGGTCAAAATTTGTTTGGACAGAAAAGTCAAATTTGTTGGAAAGTTTCAGACAGTTCCTTGTCTGTTTCAGACTGTACCTTGTTGAAACTGTTTAAAAAAATGTTGCTTTTGCAATTTTCCCAATGGGCCTTATGCAGGAGTTGGCCATTTTTGTTTAGTTCCCTGTATGTATTTCATTAATTGTTAACTGTTGAATGGGATGGCGCCAGACTATTTATGCAGGCATAATGCAGCCTTATTTTACTTTTAGTTTTTATAAAACTGGCTTTTAAACAGTAGGGAATGTTTAATTATAAATTTAAATTATTCATTGAAGCAGACTGGAAATAATTAGTACTTAACTTGCTTTCATTTCTCTCCGCAAGTTCCAAACATTAAGATTTTACCTCACTTTCAATTCAATATGGCTCAATATTCGTGCATAAAGCCTGTTACATGTCGGTTATTTTTCTGAATTTTGGAATCACTATGCTACAAAAACACTGTGACAAGAATCAATTTTTACTTGTGTCTGTTTCAAAAGACACACGATTATTCTCTGAAAGCAAATTGCTGAATTATTTACAACTCTTGCCTTATTTTCCTTCCAGGGAATATTGGCTCCAACGTTCCCCAAGGAGGAACAAGTTCCCAGTCCTCATCGTTCGGTTCCTGGCAACCCAAAGCTCCTACTAGCCATGGTGTATCAGCCTCGCCTAAACGTCAACCCAACCCAGCACCCCAAGGGGCCAAAATACCACCCCCACAGACCCAACAGCAGCAAGCCAAGCCCAACTATTATGCTGGTGGGTTCTCTAGTGTGATTGGAGGGCGTGAGGAGAGAGGAAAACGCACACCATTTGCTACAGCAGGGACTGGTGAGTAACAGTCAACTGCAGTACTTTACCGTGGGTTGGATTGGAGGGGCTTAAGAGGAAGAGCTTAAGGTTTTTCAGTCGTTTATTTTTTTTAAATGCTTTTCAGAAATTGCCAAGGTTTCTTGTCAGTGACAACAGGGCAGAGTGGTTACTTTCCTCGCCTTCCACTGCTATGGCCCGGGTTCGATTCCTGCCCCGACCACATGTGGATTGGGCTTTCAGTCCCTACCTGATTCTGTTGGTTTTCCCCAGAGTATTTTTCTGGGCTTTTCCTCCCACCTCTAAAACTAACTTCTTCTCATTGTCTGTACTCTACAGGTTCCTTCAAGCTTTCGAGCTACAGGCCCAGGGCACTTTTGAGGAATCCTTGGTTTACCAGAAAGAAATAAAAGAAAATAATAAACAAATAACATTCTCATGGTTTCACAGAATATCTACGAACACAAACAGTAACTGCCCAACTGTACAGAATTTCAAGGACTAATTCTTCACCATTTGCTGGGTTTTTTTAATGATCATATAATCGGAAGTTACGTTCACTGCGCTGCTGTGAGCCTGCACACCTCAATTGTTCACAAAACCAAATTAATAAAAAAGAATCTTGCTTTCTGTTCAATTCAGGGCCGACAAAGAGAAGTGACTTTGAAGACTTACTGTCATCACAAGGGTTTGAGTCCACATCAAAGAAAGATGAGCATAGAACAATAAATGACATGAAGAAGGAAGACTTGGTCAAAGAAATGGACCCAGACAAACTCAAGGTAAGATGTGGGAATGATTCTAAGTAAAGTCTGGCTGAGCCTATGTGGCACGTTAAGCTGGTGTTTCCCTTGCGTGGAATGACTGAGAATATTTCTATTTCTGTGGATAAGCCTAAACTGCAATTGCATCACATGGTAGTCCCCAGGTGTACCCTGGATACTCAACCAATTTCGGGACACAATGTAATTTTTGTTTTTACTCAGTCTTAGTTTCGCGAGTCGTGGGCCCACGCCTCTACATGGACACGGGAGTCATGGGCAGTAAATCATAGGCCTTGGGTTTTAGCAGTGTTCAATCTCTCCCTTCCCCCCCCCCCCCAAAAAAAAATAAAGTAAATAACAAAAACACCCCCCCCCCCCCGAAAAAAAGTATGTCTGCAAATAGCGTCCCCTAGCATAGCACAAACTTTCAATTTTCAAAGTTGGAGAACACTGATTGTTTGAAAAGAGGTAATTAGAGCATTCAGTAGTTTCAACTATTTTGACATTTTTGACACAGATTATGGAATGGACACAAGGGAAAGAGCGTAACATCCGAACCTTGATATCCAGTCTGCACTCAGTACTATGGGATGGAGAAACTCGATGGAAACCAGTAGGAATGCATCAGTTAGTCACTCCTAATGAGGTAAGATGCTTAGGGTTGAGATGAGGGGAGATGTAGGGGGTAACATCCGAACCTTGATATCCAGTCTGCACTCAGTACTATGGGATGGGGAAACTCGATGGAAACCAGTAGGAATGCATCAGTTAGTCACTCCTAATGAGGTAAGATGCTTAGGGTTGAGATGAGGGGAGATGTAGGGGGTAACATCCGAACCTTGATATCCAGTCTGCACTCAGTACTATGGGATGGGGAAACTCGATGGAAACCAGTAGGAATGCATCAGTTAGTCACTCCTAATGAGGTAAGATGCTTAGGGTTGAGATGAGGGGAGATGTAGGGGGTAACATCCGAACCTTGATATCCAGTCTGCACTCAGTACTATGGGATGGGGAAACTCGATGGAAACCAGTAGGAATGCATCAGTTAGTCACTCCTAATGAGGTAAGATGCTTAGGGTTGAGATGAGGGGAGATGTAGGGGGTAACATCCGAACCTTGATATCCAGTCTGCACTCAGTACTATGGGATGGGGAAACTCGATGGAAACCAGTAGGAATGCATCAGTTAGTCACTCCTAATGAGGTAAGATGCTTAGGGTTGAGATGAGGGGAGATGTAGGGGGTAACATCCGAACCTTGATATCCAGTCTGCACTCAGTACTATGGGATGGGGAAACTCGATGGAAACCAGTAGGAATGCATCAGTTAGTCACTCCTAATGAGGTAAGATGCTTAGGGTTGAGATGAGGGGAGATGTAGGGGGTAACATCCGAACCTTGATATCCAGTCTGCACTCAGTACTATGGGATGGGGAAACTCGATGGAAACCAGTAGGAATGCATCAGTTAGTCACTCCTAATGAGGTAAGATGCTTAGGGTTGAGATGAGGGGAGATGTAGGGGGTAACATCCGAACCTTCATATACAGTCTGCACTCAGTACTATTGGATGGGGAAACTCGATGGAAACCAGTAGGAATGCATCAGTTAGTCACTCCTAATGAGGTAAGATGCTTAGGGTTGAGATGAGGGGAGATGTAGGGGGTAACATCCGAACCTTGATATCCAGTCTGCACTCAGTACTATGGGATGGGGAAACTCGATGGAAACCAGTAGGAATGCATCAGTTAGTCACTCCTAATGAGGTAAGATGCTTAGGGTTGAGATGAGGGGAGATGTAGGGGGTAACATCCGAACCTTCATATACAGTCTGCACTCAGTACTATTGGATGGGGAAACTCGATGGAAACCAGTAGGAATGCATCAGTTAGTCACTCCTAATGAGGTAAGATGCTTAGGGTTGAGATGAGGGGAGATGTAGGGGGTAACATCCGAACCTTGATATCCAGTCTGCACTCAGTACTATGGGATGGGGAAACTCGATGGAAACCAGTAGGAATGCATCAGTTAGTCACCCCTAATGAGGTAAGATGCTTAGGGTTGAGATGAGGGGAGATGTAGGGGGTAACATCCGAACCTTGATATCCAGTCTACACTCAGTACTATGGGATGGGGAAACTCGATGGAAACCAGTAGGAATGCATCAGTTAGTCACTCCTAATGAGGTAAGATGCTCAGGGTTGAGATGAGGGGAGATGTAGGGGGTAACATCCGAACCTTGATATCCAGTCTGCACTCAGTACTATGGGATGGGGAAACTCGATGGAAACCAGTAGGAATGCATCAGTTAGTCACGCCTAATGAGGTAAAATGCTCAGGGGTTTAAACTCATTTGGTTGAATCATGTCAGAACTCAGTTGGGGTTACTCCTGTAGAGAAGCAGAAAGTGTTAAGATCAGCCGCACACAGATACTTGGCAAAATGCAAGTGGGAGTTATTTTAGCTATAAAGTTTGACCTTTTTTTGTTCACTGCAAACCTTCTTGTGTACCAAAAGTATACTTGATCAGGATTTTTTTAAAAAGCTGAACAAAGAAATAGACTAGAGCGGGGTTTGAATCCCGACTTTTGGATTGCTGCTCCAGTGCTCTACCAACTGAGCTGTCCAGCCCTATGTTGGCGGTTCCCTAATCTGTCAACGTCTTTGTTCAAGGAGCACTAGTCAAAAGCCATAAACCATCTAGCCAAGGATCAAACCCAAAGTCACAATGCTGGCAACACTAGAAATGGGGATCACTCAGATAAGCTACAGCTGTTTTTTTTTTATTTGAAAATTTGCAGCTGAACTCTGTTTTTAGCATGTGTGTCTTTACTTACTTCCCAACAGGTAAAGAAGTTGTACAGAAAGGCCTGCCTGTGTGTCCATCCTGACAAGCACGCAGGCACACCTAACGAGGCCATGGCCAAAATGATCTTCATGGAGCTGAACGACGCATGGGCAGAGTTTGAAGAAAGTGGGATGAAATCATTATACTAGCCAGTAAGCCACCCTGCCCCACCCCTATCTACTCCCACAGCCCCACCCCACTTAGGGGACAGGTGGCATTCCCATTCTGGCTTGTTTCTGAATTGAACAGCTTTGAGATTTTTCCCTCAGTGCTGAGACAAAGATTCATTCATCAACAGCAAAACCAAATCTTTTGTACCTGAATACCACATAATACATGTAGTTTGTATTTGTCAAAATGTATTAATAGATTTTTCTGATTTTGTTTTTTAATATTTTGGATTATGCCATTTCGTTTTTTTAATTGTCATGATTTTCTGTAATAGTTAGTTTCAATTTGCTGTTGATATTCGTTATTAATGAAACATTCTTTTGTTTACTGCCAATGTGAAGAATAGTGACACCTACTGCATGCGCCGCCAATGTCAAGATGTAACTTTGTAAAGTATTGAAAGTGTGCAAAACCAAATATCATTATTCAAGAAATCCCTGGCAAAAACTAATAAATAAGTATCCCACTAGTATACCGAATGAACCTTGAACCTCGTGACTGTAAACCCAAGTAGATCCTACTCTGGTTGTGCAATCGTAAAAAAAAATCCTTGTAAGAATACCAGTTAATGCGGGATATTTGTGTTCTGAATTCAGGAGAATCGCCTACATTTTTTTTTTGGATGTCATGTCGAGGATAGACTCAGGCATGCAACTTTTCCTCAGATCAGCTGATTTCCTCTTTTTTTACTTCCCATGTGTGCCATTGAAAATAGAAAAACACTGTACAAAGTCATGAAAAGATTTGAATTTCCTCTTGTTTTGCGGCTTCCCAGTTGCATGCCTGGATAGACTCCATGCAAAGTGCCCCTCTCTGAGGAATGGTCTTTGTTGCTCTGTTGTACACATGTGGAGACACTGTGTACTTTTGTTGAATTGAAAAACCTGTCCTCAGTGAGGGCGCTCTTTGCAAGGGCTCTATTTGCTTAGAAGTGTGGATCTGGCTTTTAATTCAGTGTCAATTTGAAGGGTTACTGTAGTGCTTCTCAGTAGTTGTCTTCTGTATAAAGGATTTTTTTTCCATATTGTATCACTGTCCCGTCCTTTATGCATTATCCATGGTCAAGTGTGCTGTAAAGAGACAGAATATGGCTCCTGCATTCATCATTTGTTTAACGACGCTGAGAAAAGTTATCCTCATGATATTCATTGAGCAGCCTGCAAAATAGTAGTGGTTCCTGGTGATTTGATTGTGCACCTAATGCAATACTTTTGTGTAACCTGTGTCAATGAATTGGAAACTTGGTTAGACCAGTATGTCTTAAGCATAGAGCACATTGTTGCTGTTCCATTCAAGTATTCACACTTAAACTGATTATACCTGATTTGTATGTCATTCCTTCAATATTTCTGTCGGTATATTTAAGAAAACGGACTTTTAAAAAGAAAGCCATTTTAGAGTTTATGAAATATAAGGGCTGTTTATTATCACTATATGAAAAAACAAAACCAAAACAGTTTTTAAGGTTACAATCAAAAGGTTTCCCTGCAGTGATTTAAGTAAGATTTGAGGCTTTGCATGGTGGAGGTACTAATGAATGAAAGGTTTGAGGAAAAACCATGTGGGAATAATTTCTCAACTAAGAGAATGGTTCTGAAAAGAACCAGAGGTATAAACTCGACGTTCCTGTCAGTATGAGCATACTGACCGGAACGTCAAGTTTATACCTCTGGTTCTTTTCAGAACCATTCTCTTAGTCGAGAAATTATTCACACATGGTGTTTCCGCAAACCTTTCACTCATTGCAGTGATTTAATTTATTTCTTGAATAGTGAGTTAAAAATCTTCATCTTTTTTCAAGATGAAGGTGCTATACACCCCTCGGGTGTTAATAATGCCATATCCCACATCACAGCAGTCAACAATTGTTAAATTTCATTCTATGACTACTATCTGAATGACAATCAGACTAATGAGTAAGGGTAATAATATAACACTTTGAAGGCCATTAAACCAGGAAGCATTGTGAGTGCATTTTAGTTGCTTAGATACAATATGTAAGTTGTGTAGCACCTTCCTAAGGTCATCCCCAGCTGAACCAATTACATACTCTGATATTCTATAATATTCTGTGATAATGTGGTCTGAAAATGTCTCCCTTGGTTGATGCAAATTAGAGTTGGTGTTCGATTGTTATAACACATTGCTGTAACCCACATTCATATACAGTGAGTGCATGTATTTGTTCATATTGAATGTTCTTCACTCAAGGTTGAGTGTGCTATAATGATACAACTCTGACCTTTATCTAAAATTTTGGTGTAAAATGGTGATTGTAATGGGACAAAGTGGTATTTTTTGTGTCACTTCATTGTATACAGATCTGGCTGTACTCTTCAAATCTATGTAATGTGCTTCTTTTAAGTTATGCTCCAAGTTCTGCAACTTTTGACATTCACATTGGATGTTTATTTACATGTGCAGCTTTGCAATCAAACAATATCCTTCCTTAGCACAAGATAATTGACACATTTATATACATGTATATTATTTAATAGTAACTTTGTCACCTGATGTAACAATAAAAGTATTACAAAGTTATATTGTAAATAGGATAGTTATACATTACATGTATTATTAACAATTGGAAATTGCTCTTCCACCTATTAAATGCATATATGCAGGTCACACTACTTTAGGGTTTTTTTTTTACAACTTATCTACCGGCGTGTTTATATTTATCAACCAAAGTTTTACGACAAACAAATTATACTGTGAAATTGTACAAATGGCAGAAGTCTTGCTAATGCATGCTTTTGTGTAAAATTTTCTCCTTAATCGCTACATTCCAGTATTACACCGCCTGATATTTAAGTTTTAACATCAATTACTTTTATGAGGCAAAGTTATACAAATGCAAAATGATTGATAGAGACCCTGTACTTTGACTTACTAAAAGCCTGTAGGATACACATTTCTGATTTTTGAAATGTGACACCAAGAGTTCTGCCATGTTCATACAGGAAGATTCCAGACGCAATTTCGTGGAGCTCGCTCAGCAATGAGCATACAATATCGCTGAGTAAATGTTGGTGCTAAGCATGATGTATCACATGGCATTTTGGCTAGCAATCTATTTATTTTTGCATGGCAAATACAAGTATGCTTGTGCTTTGCAGCTTTATAAAATGGCCCTTGTATTGTTTCGGGCTGAATTAAATGAACGGTTCGTTAAAACTCCCTTGCAAATGTCCTATGAATACATACCATAAGCATGATTGAATAATGAATATATACATGTACCATGGCTGTAGCAACTTCCAACTCTTTAAGAACATAAATTTTTTTTTTAGATTCTGGGCTTTCAAGCAGGCATTATGGAAAATTAAATACATGTATATATGTAAACTGAGGATCTCTAGATACATGTAACATGGTTTACCAGCTACTGAGAAAAAATGAGAAAGGCGTAGACTGATTCGGCGACAGCCATTTTCTGAGGTGGCACCAGGTCAAGCTTGGGTAATTGCACTCTGGGCTCCTTGGACCAATAGGGTTACCAAAATACCCCCGCCTTGTCTTTAAGATTGCGTACAGTGTGCGCAAGAGTGGCACCACGTCAAAAATGGCTTCTGTGTTCGGAAAATTACACTATACACGTTTTAATTGCGTCATAATTGTATTTTATACACTTGAATTGATCCCTAAATTGAACAAATAGGAACAAACAAACTGTAACAAACCCAAAGTTACCCAGTGATTTGTGAATTAAATATGCTCAGATAATCAATAGAATAATTAATTTTGAATTAAACAAGAGCAGATAAGAAGTGTATGCCTCCTACATGTACATGTATATCCTCAACCTAGATGTAAATGTTACATTTTGTACGGCTGTTCAAAGCTACCTTGTACTTTAAGTTAGGAATCATTTGTGTAATATAAGAGGAATAATGTGGTAACAATAACAGAATATATCAAAAAAAATAAAGACTTTGCGTTTGAGTTTTTCCATTTTGTCCAGAGTTGTAACTAAGTACCTACAAGTCATCACAAGTGTCACAAGTCGTCCAATCTCAGTCAAGTCACAAGCTATTCAAATGAACCATGACAAAGGTACAGTGTACACACATGTATGCTGTTGCCATATATAAGTTCATTCCATGTTACCTGTGACCAAACTGATGAACTGACTTGTGATTGATTCGATTACAATTTCGCCTGTGACCAAAACTTTAATGGCTACAGGTATTGAAAACCTTGAATATTAACACAAGCAAAAAATGTCTAAACATTCACAACTGAAATCAAAACTTTTCCAACAGTTACGGCGGATGGGTTCTTGATCATACTCGTAGTTCATTGAATGCTGTAAATGGTAACAGGTCAACTTGTCACGTCGTGCCAGAATTTTTTAGAAGTTTTAGTCAACATGTACCCTGGATCAACTTGTACTCTAGTCAACTCGTGCCCTAGTCAACTTGTACCGTAGTCAACTCGTACCCTAGTAACTCGCAACCATAACTCGTACCCTGGTCAACTCATACCCAATCAACTCATACGCTAGTCAACTTGTACCCTGGTCAACTCATACCATGGAGGAAGGAACACTCGTACCCTAGTCAACTCGTTCCCTGGTCAACTCGTACCCACATCAACTCGTACCTTCTTTACTTTGAATACTTTCAGGATTTTGCATTTCGCTTGCATCGCTGAAAGTTTGATCAGGCAGATATTAGCATAAAAATAAGGCAGTATTTTTGGCAGGCCGTATTTTTGGCGGAAAACTTAATTTTTTTTCCCATGGGACTAACTACGGTGGCCCTCTGTGGCCATTGCAAATGCACCCCAGCAGAAAATGAATAACGGAATTTCAACTTTTTACTACAATAAAAATATCTTGAATAACTGCAACTTTGCTTTATTCGTAACTATAAGTCAATTGTAAATGTAAAAGTGTTTCCTGTAACAATTTTCTTTTTCGAAAGTTTTTAGTTGTAACGTTACCGGGGGTTTTGCTTAACCCTATCAACCCCAAGGGCTCCACCTAGGCTCAAACGTGGCATATACTCTAATACTAAGACTCTGATAATGGATTGGTTCCAAACTCAGTCAAATCTGGAAATGTTCAGTCGGATTTGTACTGCATATGTAATCAGCCATATGACAACAGAAGCAGGGTTGCTTGCGACAAATGCATTGGATGGTATCATTATTCATGTATGAATCTAGAACCAGAACGCAAAGACAAATCGTCCATGGATAATGTTAAAAGAATCATATTCCTTACGATGTTAAAGAGCCAAAAATGGAAAGTGGGGAGCAAGGAACTGCCTGAAGGAATGAATGGTTGAGGGAACAAATGAACATAAAGGCACAGGAAGGTAACAACGATGAAACTCCATCTCCATCTGTTTATACTCAACAAAAAACAAGTGATAAAAAACTAAAAACTATCCCTATTGGTGGCGGCGGGGGTAGGACTACTGCAGAAGAGAGGTGTGATCAAGCAGAGGCAGTAACGTAGCACTCTCAGACAACTCGATGAAAGTATCCTTCCCAGATGGATAAAAGAGAGAAGAACGGTTTGGGAAGAATTTTGCATAATGGGAGCACTGAACAGGCACATTTTATAAGTTCTGCTTAATCGTTGAAGACGCGAAGAGGTAACAATGAGTGCCAGTAAGAAAAATGTAGGAATACAAAAAGATCAAGAAAATGAGAAAATTTGCAAAAATCCGGCACTTCATAAGACTCTGATTATGAATCGGTTCTAAACTCAGTGAAATCTGAAAATGTTCAGTCAGATTTGTACTGCATATGTAATTAGCCATATGACAATAACAGAAGCACGGTTGCATGCGATAAATGCATTGGATGGTATCATCATTTGTGAATGAATCTAGAACCAGAACGCAAAGACGAATCGTTCATGGATAATGTTACATTTTACTGTGGAGTAAATGGTTATTAGTCTTGGAAACTTGTATTTCACAACGCATCAGACAGTAGCACATACAAAATCGAGAAAGAATCATACTCCTTAAGACGTAAATAGGCCATAACACAGGGAAATGATTTGAAAGGGTTGAGGGGACAAATGAGCTCAAGAATGTAGCTCAAAGGAAAAATGTGACATTAGTTTTGAAGAATTTAGAAAAGAAGAGGAGGTTCTTTTGTCGTCCGATCATTCGGATACTCCAAAAAAAGACAGTGATCATCTGCGAACTTTCGACGTGAATCACAAAGAAGAAATATATTCCAAACGGTTAAAAACGTGAAAGGTCATATTATTTCAAAGGGCGTTAAGAATTCTAACAAAGAACCCAAGATACTGGAAGAACTAAACTCTGATAAATGCTCAGATTAATCTGATTTCATGAATGGAGAGGATGTTGGGGTTGGGGAAGTGGCCATGTTTTTCCAAGAATGTTCAAAACATACAAAGTTCATCTTCAGATGAAACTACATCCGATAGAACTGTTGAAGATGATTCAATATCTGAGTGACAAGACAAAGGTTTAAATTAACTTTAAATTTTTATTTTTTTTAGTACCAGAGGCTTAAGAAGCCAGTATCTCCAAAACAAAAATTTACGAGGATGTCACCCAATGACATACAGGGTGCTACAGTGTTCAGTCAGTTAGCCGATTGGTTTCTTCAAACTGCACCACCCTACTGCAAATAAACTTCATAAAGTTTATTTTAATTTATAATTTTAATTTAGCTGAATATATTTAAGTCACTTTGGTCAATCTTGACATTATCTTGGATAGTGAAGATTAGCTTACAAAAGTGCTAGCTGGTGCATTTTTGAGACATGTACACTTAAAATGGTACTGTCTATGGTCTATGAAATATAGCATGGGACCTACAGTGAAGCATCATCAAGTGATGTGTGTAGTCTTCAGTTGTTTCAGCCTTGGATTTTTCTTTGAATTGCAGTAAATTTAACTGAGCATTTAATTGCCCGTGATTACCGTGATTTGCCATTGGAGTTCTTCAGGATTGACTGCTTAAGTTCACCAACTGTGATCTGTAAACTTGGGCCTACTTTGCTTGCGAGTTGCAGCAACATACACAGTGGTTGAGTAAGAACCTTTTTCATCCAAGCAGAAATCTCGAGTCAGAATAGCAATGCCTTGACGAAGAAAGGTGGCTGAGGAGCGGGGTTCATGGACCCAAGAGAACAATCAGGCAGACCCTGATGACACCATTAACAATCTCATAGCTGAGATGTTGATGGGATGGGATTAAGACAAGGAATGTCTCGATCTGAAGGTAGTGATATCATTTATTGTGACTAGCAGTGCAATACGTGGATGAGTCCAGCCAACCTGCCGCAGGAACGTCACTGCGTAAACTTTTGAAGGACCTTACACAACCACCCAAGACTTCAACACCGGCACCGTGTACTGCACTTTGAATGGATCTCGACCCTGCCGTTTATTTGCGACAAAAACCCAAAGGTGAGACAAAGGCCCTACAAATTGTAATTTTTTACCAGGGGGAATTTTGGTTGAAGATGAACCCCTTTTTACCACCTCTGATAGGTCATCAATCGTACTCAAGCATGCGTCCTCACGATGCCCCAATTAACCTCAGTTACTCAAGCCCAATGGGTTGTCGCCAACTCCTGAATCGTGGCCAAACTTATGAGTGATGGCAAATTGGAGGGCACTGCTGTAATCAATCAATATCTGGCCTATACAGCAAAAATAGGTGAACTTGCCACTCGTTACGAGTGGTATTCAGTTCTTCAGTACGATGCAGAATATTGTTCCCTCCAGGCGAGTCTGCATTTTCCCTGGGGCTCTGATTCCCAACATTTGCATGCATGTCACCTTCGGGAAAAAGCTAAAACCAACATTTCAGGACCATCTCCAAAACCGAAAACTCCACAGGTGGGGCCCTGTGCTTTCTTTTTGTTTTGTTTGGGCTTTTCCGCATAGTTGCAAAAAGCCTTTGTTTTTGTTCTCTTTTTTTTTGGCTTGTTCGCAGTTTGCGAAAATTTGGGTTGAAACCTAGTATAACACATTATACTAATCACTCATTTCTTCCTACAGGATGAACTACCACGACGCGTAAATGGCACACAGACTGTCCGCAACATGAAAGTAAAAGATGACACCGGAACAATTTCTGTTGCCCACTGGAACGACAAAGTGCACAGTCCAGTCAAGCGTGGTGATACTATCACAGTCACCAATTTGACAGCCAAACACAACAATTTCTTGAAAGAAATAGCAACGTCTTCAACATCACAAACAACAATTGAGGTTTGTGCTTATAATGCTTTATTTCATTTCATTAAAAAACATTCTCATTAAGCCTAATAAAAAGCCCAACTATTTCTGGTATACCCATATGTCTCAAATACATGCAACCAGATTTTTTGTTTCACTGATTTCAATACTCCTCTTCATTTCCCTCGTCTTTCATGTCTTCTGTCCTATACCTGTAATTAGACCTTGAAACAGAAGCATTTGTACTGTTTTGTTTCGAACTTTGCATATACACAATTTGTCTGCCCAGCACTTTTGCCATTAATCTTTGTCATGTATCATTTAAAGCTACCACAGGCATAGCCCCTGTAGCAAAGTTGTTTCCCGAAGAGTGACGTCATCATGACGTCATCAAGGGTCATGTGACGTCATCATACATGTGCATATTACAAAGTCCTATATCTTCAGAACTGTCAGTCCGGTAGGGTTGATACTTGGTACATGTATGTAGGTGGACCGGGATGTGTTATAGATGAAAATTTTCCTTGTAGTGAATTATTTTATTCATTACCCCTCGAAGCTGGCGATGCGGGCTTAGTTCGTATGAATGTGTTCAATTATATAAAAAGTGTATAGGGGTGTTTACAAAAAAAGGAAACTGAGAGCAATCTAAGATGGCATTGGCGGAAGTCAACAAAAGGCGAAATGCCAAAGATCAGTATATAAAACCAATGCAATCACATGTGTCTGAAGCATGCACTGGAAGGGGATGTTTTGGCAGTATTACCCACCGTATTTGGAAAAAGTTTAATTTTCTCCACATGCCACACGCTTGTGGTCTAAGCCTTTTCTCGGTGGGTTTTTTTTTCTTCAATTTTTACAGTCAAACTTACATGCAGTCGCTCGCCATTTCGCTGTGTCAAAGTTACCCCCCCCCCCCCCTGCCACCATAATAAACAAACTCACCTAAAAATAGCTGCATTGCGTCTTGATCTTTTTTGGTCGGTAGAGGCTGCCTGACCTACAATGTTGACGTCTGTGCGTTGGCGCGAGACGTCTGGGAAACATTGTCAGGTCGGGGAACCAGACTACTGCCTAGCCTACTACCGTACGGGTACGCTAATTCAAGCCCCATTGAAAACAGCGTAAAAAATACTAAAATCAACAAAGTTCAGGGCCAAATAACACGCACGCTGACATCACTAAGGTTTCTCAAGCAGCAAATACACATGTAAGTTATTGTCTTGTCCTTCATCTTTCCATTTCTTTTCAATTTTTGGTAGGGTAGCCAATTACATTCAGACCCAAACAAACTCACCTCCCGAAAAGTGATAGTTCCCAAGGCTGCATGCAGCCATTTTACAGAGTGCATCCCTCCACTATCTCGGGCAAATAGGACCCATTTTTCAACTGTAATTTTGTCAAGTCTGCTCTCAGATGGAAGCCCCAAAACCAGGGAGTTGATCCTTGGATGTATTTACACAATCTAACCATTTTTAAAGCCAAACAGAGTTCGCCACAAAAGTTGCCAAAAATCACACAAAATACTTGCCAAAAATACCTTTGAAAATAAAAAGCACACATGTCAAAGATGAAGTAACAGGGCTTCAATGATACTCACGATTATTGTTTTGGGTTGAAAATCCGTGAAATTCAATCACTATAGCAAAGACATCATACAGTGATTATTGAAAAATGCGAGTAGTTCAGGTTTAGTGCATTGTCTATGGAGGTACATGCAAACATGTACGCAAAGTGTAGATCAAGGATACACCACCGACTGTTTCATGACAAGGTAGTCACTGCATGTATCATGTAGCGTGGCACGCATGCACAACGAATGGATAGCGCGAGCGGTCCATCTCTTGCCGGGATCATGATCAATGAAACAAAAATTACAGGAACATGTAAAATCAGGAGGTTTGAAGTCACAAAAGGCTTCACTTTGTCATGAAACAGTCGTTGGTGTATCCTTGATCTACACGCGGAGTTTGTTTATTGACGCAGGTCACGGTCGTGTCCCTGCGCTTTGCGTACATGTTTGTATGTACGTCCATAGACAATGCGCTGCAAACCTGAGCTACTCACATTTTTGAATGGTCGCTGTATGATGTCTTTGCTATAGTGGTTGAATTTGGTTACCCTTGAATTTCACGGATTTGCAACCCAAAAAAATAATTGTATCATTGAAGCCCCATTACTTCGTCTTTGACATGTGGAGAAGCCAGTAGGTGCTTCAAAGGTATTTTTGTCAAGTATTTTGCGTGATTTTTTGCAACTTTTGTGGTGAACTCTGGTGAATTTTTAAAATTGCCATTTTGACATTGCTCATGGCGTGGGACGCTAGACGACAGACCCAAACCCTGAATGTCAAAAAAGGAGTTCCAGCGCCCCAGTTAGTAAGACTAGGTGCCATGCTGCCATCATATGATGGCAGCATTATGGGACTAAGCAACTCGGACCCATGCCAACTGGGACCCATACCAACTTGGACCTACTACCGAGGCCGATCGATAATTCCACATGTTTGTCTTTTTTATTCTGCGGCCATCTTGAAAAATAGTGCCACCATGGGAGGACTAAAGACAGTTGGTGGAACATTTTGCCATGCCGCAGATATTTGGTTTTTTTGGGAGGGGAAGTTATGACACGGAAGTTCTGTAGCCTTGGGGGAAATAGTGTAAATTGGAGGGGTGAGGGGCTGTAATTTGTGCACAATAATGAGGGAATTGCTGGACACTGAAAATACTTCCTTGAACAGATAGACTTGTTGTTGGTTGTGTATGGTAAGTATTTATGACAGTTTTAAAAAGAGTTGTTAATAGTGATTGCTTTGATGTTGTTACAGATGTCGTCTGCCATCAGTTTGAAGGTGCTGTCAGGACCGATAGAACGTGGGAATGTGTTTCGAGGATGTGGAGTGATGGAAGATGGTGTGGTTGTTGATATCACAGTCCCAAGTGGATGTGATAGCCTGATTGCCAAGGTGGAAGTGGGGAAATTCGTGAAGATCTTGGTTTGTGAGGTGTACACAAATCCCAAGGAGGTGAAAGTGATCAAACTCAGTCACAAGAGCCGGGTAAGAATGTTATGAACTTATGTGGTGGGGGAATGTATCCTGTGAATTCTTTAGAAAACTGGTTTCATTATTAATATAAATGTACATGTGTGACATCAAAAATGATGTGATAGTGCAAAATTTAAGGGGGGGGGAGTTTATTATAGAACATTGCAAAGAGTTGTGAGAGGCTTGTAGCTAATTAGAAAAGGCTACACGGCAAATAGGAAAGAGGTGAGAAAATTGTAACAATACGTGCAATTGTAGCATTTTCTTCCATATAATTATAGCTTAATTTGTGAACTTTTAACCCCTCGTACATTGCCCCCAGCAACAGTCCAGTGGTGGGTAAAAGTTATGACCCTATGGCATCAATCTCCCTGACTGATTGATTACTATTACTGAGCCAAGCCCCACTTTTATTACTTTGTCCCTCTTACCACATTTCATCACCTAGCCACAAAGTCCATTATTCCATCAACCAAACCCCAAACTGGTGACCCAGACGTGATCTATACAACAAAACAGTGGAATTTTGGAATCAACTGCAGCGATGCCTACTACTCCTGCTACAACTAGTACTGATGCAACAGCACAGCCACCCGTAACCGCTACCATCAGCCTCAAACTCCCACCATACTGGCCATCTGACCCAACAATATGGTTCACCCAATTGGAGGCACAATTCACCACTCGAGGCATAACCTCTTAGTTGCCAGTACTGATGCCGATCAACATGAAACGCATCTTCGCCTTCTGTTTGACCGCCTCCAACAATACGGCATGATCATCAACCCCGCGAAATGTCTGTTTGGCACAGAGTCACTGGAATTCTTTGGACATCACGTTGACCGTCACGGAGTGCAACCACTTGCTGGAAAGGTCAGTGCTATCCGTGATTTTCCCCAACCAACAACTCTCACCAAACTCAGGGAATTTCTCGGTCTCGTCAACTTCTACCGCCGTTTCATTCCCCAGTGTTCCCAGGTCCTCCAACCACTCACCGATCTACTTTCTTATGCTGGAAAGAAGTCGGCACCACTCCCTTGGAATGACTCCGCCACCGCTTTATTTCACGCTGTCAAAGTTGCCCTCGCTAACGCCACTCTCCTTGCACATCCAAAGCCAGACGCGCCTCTGTGCGTCATGACGGACGCTTCGGATGTCGCAGTGGGAGCTGTTCTTCAACAACGAATTGACAATGCATGGCAACCACTCGCTTTCTTCTCAAAGCGACTTCAACCAGCAGAGACACGTTACAGCACATTTGGTCGCGACCTTTTGGCCATATACCTTGCCATCCGCCATTTTCGTCACTCACTCGAGGGTCGTCAATTTCATGTGCTAACGGACCACAAACCGCTCACATATGCTCACGGCACCACAACGGACAGACACTCCCCTTGCGAAATTCGCCACCACGATTTTGTTTCACAGTTTACCTGTGATATCAGACATATCTTGTAATTACGGTAGTCTAGTTGTTAGATTGTTAGAATAAAGTCGCTGTACGACCAACATCGTGCGTATTCCATTATTCCATCAACCAAACCCCAAAATCTTATTGAGGAATTTCCAAAAAGGGAGCACCGACGTCTTGTTTGTCACTAAGTCAACCACCATCAAGAAGACCCCAAAACTGTTACAGCCTGTACCTGCAAACGTGATGGAAATAGCAGACCGGTTGGTTGACCCAACCCCACCACAAGTGCAAGCAATAGCATCTATTACTGGAGAGAACAAGTCAGTCTCTGTGAAAAAGTCAAGATAATAGAGAACAGAAATGCATCTGCAGAAACAAGTCTGGTGGATCATACTGGTGCCATAAAAGCCATCATTTATGACAACGTTTTATCCAAGATGGCATGTGCGGTTGGGGATGTCATCTTATTGAGGAATTTCAAAAAAGAGAGCACCGACGTCTTGTTTGTCAATAAGTCATCCACCATCAAGAAGACCCCAAAACTGTTACAGCCTGTACCTGCAAACGTGATGGAAATAGCAGACCAGTTGGTTGACCCAACCCCGCCATGAGTGCAAGCAATAGCATCTATTACTGGAGAGAACAAGTCAGTCTCTGTGGAAGGGATAATAACAAGTGTAAGTTGTAGTATACAAAAGTATTCCATATAGGACCAGCATAATTTGTGAGTGTTACAAACACTAGCACCTTATTTAGTTTCCAACGTTTTTCTTGCTAAAATCAACTTAAAAGCAACAGCTGCTTCATTTTTAAGTTGTTGCTATTCGATCACGACACTTGCTATGTTCAAGAATTGTAATGGTCAAATATGGAGTTAGTCACAATGCTTTTTAATATATATTTTGTTGTGGACAGTGTCTATTGTGAAATGTTAATTTGTCCCTAGTCTGGGTTAATTCGGGCTTGAATAATCAAAATATGAATGTATTGTACTCAGAAAATTATACATTTTAAAAGGTCAATTCGACTATAAGCGGTACTTATACAAAACACTGAAATGAAATGCAGTGTGTGGGATAGCTCCTTTGGGATTTGTGAACACAAACACATTACACACTTTTGGTCACCAGCCGAAAACAAAAATGTTTACTGTATGTGTAGCGTAGACAATCCTGGTTCAAATGATTACGTCGCGATTTAGTTTTAAACTGGGACCAAAAAAAGAAGAAAAGGAATCAATGAAACAAAAATAGACTTCTCCAAACTGTAATTTAGGCTGCAGAAGCCAATATCTCTGAAAAGACAAATTGGCTTAAGCATAATGTAGTGGAGTATCCGGCAGGCAGGGACCTGAGGTGTGGCATTGCAACCAAGTTGCCCAATGCGACCCCACTACCAAGGAAGGAGGAGTATTTGCATCATATGTCAATGCTTTCCTGAAGATGAAACAGGAAGCCAGTGATTGGCCACAGAGGAGCCAGACCGACGAACAGAAGCACCAGTACATCAAGCAGTACTTTGACAAGGAGGGAGTCTGGCTAGAGTGGGATAACATCAAGAAGAACACTGGTCAGAGGGCACTGGCTAAACTTATGCTATACAGGTACTGTTAATGTTTAGTTTGCATTTAAAATTCCCAAATATTGTATCATTGCAGTGTTGACTTCCTTTTTGTTCTTAACTAGTACATGTGCTGATAATTTTCCTTTTGTTTATCCATTTGTCTCAGCTTCTGCTGCAAATTTTCATAAGGGACCAACATGGTGAAGACCACCCATGTGACCGGTCCATCCGAGTACTTTGATATGATGACGAGTGACAGCATTGAGGTTAACAGCGCCAACTTTATGAACAAGGAGACGGTAGAGGTTCATTGGCAGCACAAGGAAGACTTCATTGAACCGTCTGGATGAACCAACGTCATCATTGCGGCATATACCACGGCTCACAATACAAACTATTAGACGGGCTAGATCGTACGGTGCTGTACTATGATACAGATAGTGTCATTTACATTTGTACAGAGGGTGATTGGGAACCAAATCAGGATTATTTGGGTGAACGGACCAATGAACCGGAGTCGGATAAGTACATACAACTTTTGCTTCTGGTGGCCCTAAAAATGATGCCTAGAAGATGGCTAAAACCTGATAGAAATTTGGTTTGAAGGTGACAACTCTGTGTGTATTGGATAAGTTTGGCAGTTAAGTAGATATATGCAACTCTCAATCAACAAGGTCCTGCATCTAAAACTATCTTACCACAGTTACAGAAAACTTTCAAAAAGCTTGAATAAACTTTGAAGTGTAAAACCATTAAAAACTGAGCGAAAGAGATAGATGCCATAATGGAATGACTGGTGCATGACAGCCTCTTATTCAACAACTACAATAAATTTTATCACTTAAATGATCAAAATGTTTATAAGCAGGAATATCGATTCAACTGGGTCTGTTTTGATGTCTGATAGTCGAGCAGTCCCTCTGCATGGCAATATTTGTGCAACAAGCCCATACACACAGCTGGGATACACGATACCTAACGGCTAGAATAAACCAATTGAGCACGGGATTTCTAGCCAATTGGCAAGCAAGAAAAGTTTGCAGCATTCCATTCAGGATGAGGTGATTTTCAGCCAATGAGAAATGGGCGGCAAGGCACATTTGGCGGCAAACCAAGCCATGTTGCGCAATTTTGGAGGCAAACTGAGCATGCAGTCACTTTTGTTTCAGCCTCCAACGGACAAACACTGGAATAATTTAATGCGTCTTCAAAATTGTGTTTGTTGCCGCTACTGGAAAGTCATATTTCATTTGGTGCTCAGGATATATCCTATAAAGGACGCACAGCTTTAGGTTCGATATAACTTTGTTTTCTGAACCCTTGGTTGTCTCAACAACGATTGAAATTCCTCCTGGAAAAATTGAGCCGCGGCTGTTCGACCGAAGCGGTTGTGGGCCAAAACCATCTATATTAATAGCTCGTCTGTGGGCATCCCCGAAGAGGAACCCGACCAGGAGTGGCCTTTCGTAGCATCGTGATTCCAAAGACGATCGCGGAGAAGGAGAATGCCACGCCCAAAACGTCGAGCGCAGCCTCCAGCAAGATCGCGAGACGGCGATGGGGTCCTCCCGCCGCCAAAACAGCCAGCGCGAGCCCTCGAACAACCAGCGGGAGCCATGCCGGTGGATGGGGCCCAAAGCACTACCAAGAACGTGCCGGAGGATGCCGCTTGGCAGCAGACAGTCGCACCGGGTAGGGGTGAGTCCACGGTGGATATGACGGGTGGGGTTGGTACCGCCGATCACCAAGCGGACGCCCCACCCATCTTTCCCAGTGTCTACACCCCACTGGGATACCAAGTTCCCCTGCCCATAAAAGAACAAATTTGGAACAGTTCCTATGTTAATTTTGCATTACTTTGTTCCGACACCGTATCTGCGGCGGCCACTTTTACAAAGGCAGAAGACGGTGGGGAGCTTACGCTGGCCATGGAGGGCAACCGCATGGTTGTTTGTAAGGCCTCCTCACCAACCACTAAAATCGACACAATCGACAACTACAATTTGTAGTTGACCAAATGAGTATGATGTACCCTGATGAAGCTCTGCCAAACCACATTGGCAAAATTGGTGCATGAATTAGTAAGCGGATACACTGTGTGAGTATTATCTTTAGTGTGATATATGAGAAGCACTTTAGCAGCAAGTATACATGTACTTTGGGCTTGGTTCAAAAACCAGAAACCACAAATTTGCATGTACAATTTTTGAACCCATTGTCGTTAATTTGCCAGACAATGTTTCCTATCAGTAAGGAGTCTATTCCACTGAAATTCTATTTGGGTGCTGACATGAACTCTTTGGATGAGACGATGTGGTTAGGGGCATGTACATGTAGTAGTAAGTACAGTTGTTTGTGTTGCAAGTGCCCCAGTAACGAACTCTACTTTCATATGCGAAAATGGTCAGTGCTTGATGTTGAATTAGGCACAAGTAATGTGGAAGAAATTACCATGCTTAGAACACTATCAAAAACCAAAAAGTTGTGTTGGACCACCCATTCCTCAATTCATCCCTGTGCACAATGTTAGTGCAGATCCATTACAACTTTTTTAAAGAATTTAAGACAACTTAGTGTTGTACCGTTGCTCATTCAGATTATGAGACATAGAGACAATGTACGGAATTTTGTGTGTGTGTTAATGCAGACCTGTCCAAGTGTGAAAACATAGCTGCATTTGAAGAGATTGTGAGGGCCCTTTCTATACCATCGTCATTTTATACCTCTAAGGAATCTGCTCAAATTCAGTATCAAGATTTCACTGAGCACATCAAGGTCCGAAAATACATCATATCTTGACAATCTCATTTCTTGGCATTCCAAAACACATTATATAAAGTGGGTATGAAAACAATGCTGTGATATAATGACTATCATCATAATCATGAAATCTGAAAAGGCAGATCCAGAAGCAGTTAAGACTTGTGCTGGGGCTAGGGTGTCAAATCATGCGCAAACTTTCCATGCTAAAGATGTCACACCCTATATGCACACATTCATGAACCATGTTCCTGAATCGCTCAAACTGCATGGATCAATAAACAACATTAACCAACAAGCCAATGAAAACATGTAATGATAAAGTAAAACATTTGTCTTCTTTCGGTCAACCAACCACAAGAACACCGAGGCTAGATGAGCTGGCTGGTACGAGCGAAAGGTGTGGTACAAAGGTTATCGGGAAGTATCAGCTGCTGCTATGGTCCAAAAATCAAGTGGTAAGGGTTGAAGAAACCTGACATGGCCAACAGTCAACTTCGCTTGTTCTAAGACGCAGACAAAGCAACTCTGGACTTCTGTTCACAATGAATTGTTGCATTTGTTTAGGCTATTTAAGACACATCATATAACTTTTTAACCTGTTTACTCTGGTGTATATACTTGCATTGTTGAGGCTATTTAAGACAAATCATATTACTTTTCAACCTGTTTACTCTGGTGTATATATTTGTATTGTTGAGGCTATTTATGACACATCATAACTTTTTAACCTGTTTACTCTGGTGTATATACTTGCATTGTTGAGGCTATTTAAGACACATCACGTTACTTTTCAACCTGTTTACTCTGGTGTATATATTTGCATTGTTGAGGCTATTTATGACACATCATATAACTTTTTAACCTGTTTACTCTGGTGTATATACTTGCATTGTTGAGGCTATTTAAGACACATCGTGTTACTTTTTAACCTGTTTACTCTGGTGTATATACTTGCATTGTTGAGGCTATTTAAGACACATCATGTTACTTTTCAACCTGTTTACTCTGGTGTATATACTTAGGTGGGTGGGTAGGGTTATTTTTTTAGGGGGGGGGAGGCAATTTTTTTCTTGTGTTGAATGTATATTGTTGTCTGCATGTAGTCAAGAGTAGAATTGGAGTGTCAGCAAACAAGGTACTGTGTATTTCTGTATATTTTTGATAATTCCTTGTGTGAGAAGTAATAATTTGTGGTAATCTTTGTTCAACCATAACGACAGATGCAGAAAGGAAGTCAACAATAGAGATGACATTTATCGAAGGCCTCTGCAAGATACTAGATGATGAAGAAGAGGTGATGCACGAGGAGGCCCTTGATTTACTACAAAAAAGTACAAAAGGAAGCAATTCAAGATCTCAATGAGTCAGAAGGTGATGATTTTCCTGGAGATGATTCCCCCGAGTATCTACCATCGTCATCTTCATCCGACTCTTTAGGAAACCTAACACAAAGCCAGATGAAGAGAAGGTAATATCATGACATGTAGTGTGAGATGTACAAACTATGATGGATATTCAATGGGAAAACAACTGTATATGGGTAGCTGATTAATCCTAAAATTAAACAAGTATAATTACGATGTTTGATTGAGATTCTACGGAACCGTAATTACGTATCGAAAGAGATCATATGCCCTCCCTAATTGGTATCCAACCCCATTCCCTTGTTTTCTTCACAGGTAAACTCAACTTTGCGCTAAAGAATGATCTGCTGGGCGGCGGGCGCTATCTCATATGGTCTCGGAGTTACGTAATGGAGGTGACATAGAATAGGAGTTTAGCTTGTGTGCAAACGGATGTCTTGTTTGCAAACGAACATGGTTTTTATGTAGCTAACTACTAGAAGCAGACCTGAAGATGAAATACTGGGAGGCTACCTGTATGTTTCCCCATAAGTTATTACCCTCAATCTGCCCTTCGCTAGAAGAAATAAAGGCCCATATTGTTTAATAAAGATTTCATCTAGCATTTGCCATCCATTGACAAATAATACGTGTGCGTGTGTTGTGGGGTACTAGCGTGATGTAGCTTTAAAGGGATAAATATGTATCTGTTCACTACTCATCACTGTGTTTTGCATGTGGGTTCTCCATAAAACTTTGGCTCTGTGAATACACAGAAAATGTGATGCTTTGGCATTAGGAATCAAAAATACATGCAAAATTGCATTGTCCGATTTTGAAGGTTTTTTCTCAACACTGTCAAAGATATGTCCCCTTTCACATGCCTACACATTCTAATTTGCAAATGATTATTGTTTTAACAAGATTGTTAGCATAACTTCGAATTATTTCTTGGCAATATATGCCTTATAACTTTCATTAATGTTTTCTCTTTGATTTACCAGAAGAGGACAAAGCCCAAGAACGGTGTATGTCAAAGACGACGATATCAGTCCCCACCTTCAACCAAAATTGTCTTCGAAGATGCACTGATAATGCTGTTCGACAGCTGCAGGAAGTGCAGGTCGTCAAGGGTAGAGCTGCAGAAGCGTCTCTTTGGCTCTAATCTGAAAGTGACACAGGATTGTCTGAGATGCAACAGGCAGAGCGAATGGAGTTCACAGCCATTTCTTGCGGCCACACCAGCTGGCAATCTACTGCTGTCCGCTGCCATTTTGTTTGGTGGGCAGGGTCCCAATGAGGTGCTGTGCCTGCTGAACAGCATGGGTGTAACAACACACTCAGTCAGGTCCTTCTTTATCCATCCAGAGAAGTACCTCCTGCCTGCTGTGGAGAGGACCTGGGATGAGCATGTGCATGATCTGCACAGAATGCTGAATGAGACCGGGACGCCATTAATCATTGGAGGAGATGGCCGGGCAGACAGCCCTGGGTATTCTGCCAAATATGGCTCCTACACTGCCCAGAAGCTGAATCACAACAAAATCATCCATCTCCAGCTTGCCCAGGAAAATATCAAGTTTAAAGACCGACACAAATGAAGGTTAAATTCTCTGAAAAATATTATTAAATTGATTATAGAGCACGAGAGACAAAACCATGCTAATTATTTTTATTTTCCATGCATAAATATTATGTAATTGACATGAAAAGTATGCTTATTAAATATTCATAATTTCGCGCTTACTCCCAACTTCTCCCTCATGCTGCCGTCGAGGGTGCACCGCGGTGCGCGCTAGACATGACGTCATGACGTGTACTCAGCAGCGAGCTAGCTGGACATCGGGACCATCGCGACACGTACACAACAATGCACATGTACTTACTACGTGTAGATACGATAGATATGTACGATCGAAGAAATTGATTGCGTTTATTTAAGATGCCTCGAAATTGTGTCGTCAGTGGTTGCACTCGAACTACAAGTAATAACCCGGATCTAAGGTTTTTTAGATTTCCATCGGACAAGAGAGTCTGCCGTGAGTGGGTTCGTTTCGTGGAAACAACCCGGTCGGATTTTACTCTGACGAAATGGTCGCACGTTTGCAGTGCCCATTTTCCGGACAACTCGGAAGATGACACTTCTGCTATGAAGCAAAGGATGGGTTTACTGTCCGTTTTTAAGCTTAAACCAAGTGCTGTTCCATCAAAAAAAGAACCATCAAATGTGGATGAGGCACAATCAGAGGAAATCAAGCACCGAGGAGCCTACCAAAAACGAGAGCATGCGAGGGTGAGTGCCTGCAGATAGGCATCGTGCTGTAGACCTTGTCCAGCCGTTAATTCTGATCTTGTGACCGTGTGTTTGCATTTTTATCTCCCTCGTGTAAAAACAATTCCAGGTGGCTCTAACACTAGTATTGCTGGATTTCCTTCGTTATATCAGTTTGTTGCAGGTGTTCCCTGGTCTTTTGTGTGCATACTTTTACATTTCTTTGTGCTTATATTTTAGTCCCTTCTGTTCTGGGAAGTTCTTTTGATTTTGCATTTAATTTTGGCCCACCAACTTAGTTTCTTACCCACCCGAAAAGCTAAACATTGCATCATTGTTTCTTGTTTTTTGTTGTTTTTTTTTGCTTTCTTGTGAACAGAACAATGAAGTGAAGAATTCGGGACACATGGAGTTGGAGGGTTTTAAAAGAATGATGTCATCCTTGAGAGTAGCTGGCCTAACAGTTGAGAAGGTCGTCACAGACCGTCACCGCCAGCTCGCCAAATATGTCCGAGAGCAGGAACTAGATGTACTACATATGTTCGAGGTGAGGCATGTTGTCAAAGATCCCTAACCATGTCACTTTGGCATTTCGTCTGGAAACAGCTCAGCTGACTGGCATCCAACAATATCATAAGTTTAAAAACACTACAACATCAAACTTGAATAGCAAAGTGCAGTTCTTTGTCTATTGTTCTATTGTTCAATGCAACAGAATCCCACAGAATGTGTTACCTCCTGCATCTTGCTGCTTGCGCAAGGTTGGAGTTCATGAAAGTGGTCCATGTTGAAGCTTGTGTTTTAATTCACCACTCTTTGTGCGGTATTTGATATTCAGGTCTCAAAAAGAAGGTTGACAAGCTCGCAAAGAAGAAGGGTCTCGAAGAAGTGGGGGACTGGAAGAGAAGCATCAACAATCACTTATACTGGTGTGCCTCAATCAACCACCAATAAAGAAGAGGACCATGAGAGGTGAAGTGGCGTTCCATTGTCAACCATATGCAAAACAAGCACTCGAGCACTGAGGGGACAAATGAACAGTAAGGCTCAGAATGGTAGCGCTGATGAAACTCAATCTTCATCTGTTGATACTGAACCAAAAACAAAATATTGTGACACAGTGGAATATCGAAAACACGACAAATATTTCAGAAGAAACAGATAAAGGCATTTCAAAACACGAACAAGAAAATCGTTTTCCGACACTTCAGACCCATCACTTAAAGATGAACATTGCAAAATAACGTGAAGTGAAAAAGCTGAGACAACTAGCACAAACGATATGCCTACTGTTTGGAGTCAGGAAAAAGCAGAAAAAGAATGCAGCTCAAAAGAAAAACCTGATAACAGTTTCGAAGAATTTAAACATGAGGAGGTTCTTTTGTCGTCCAATCATTCACATACTCCAGAAAATTTTTTTCACCATATTCGTCGGACCTCCATCAACTGGGAAAACCCAAGCTATCAGATCCATCGCCACAAGCCCTCTGCTGGAACTCTTCAGTCAGAAGGATTTGCCAAATCCAATGCTCAACAAATGTACTCCCGCAGGTCTGGGAAGAAAACTCATCGACAACCAAATTGGCTTTATTGTCTGCCCAGAGGTATCCGTCAACAGACTCACTAAAGCTGACGATTGCGATCCAGCCCTACTCTGCAAACTTTTTTCAGGAGAATCGGTCACTTTTACATTCGCCACTGTGAGGGAGAACTTTCCCATGTCTGAGATCCTCGTTACTAGAATTTTACCACAGTCTGATAACAATCAACTTAATCCATCTCCTGTTATACACAACATTAAACTTGCCAGTATTTGTCAGCGGTTTTCAAACTGCAAATTTTTGGACTTCAGTGAAGAGTTCCCTGAATTGCATCTTGCCAAGGATGGTTTACATCTAAACTGGGGAGGAAATGAGCACTTCAGCCAACTTATCCAGGACCAATTAGAGAAACGGTCAAAACCTCGAGACCCTTCCGGTAACCCTCAACCCCGTATTCCACGTGAGCTGAAACAACTGATCCGAACACCTCATCCCAGGAAAAAAGAAAAGAAAAACGCTCATCCACCACAGTCAACCCAACCCGCTACAACGACTCTTGGCCCACCATGTACAGCTGCTCCAAAACCTCCTCCAGTGAAGACCAAGCTGTGCATTGCTATCCCCAAACCCCCCAGTACTACCGACCAGCCTCCAAACACCACAATTATCGTGTAATAGCGCTTTCAGGGAACAGTGTTATGTGTGTATCTTCCAAGGTCCGGACAAACCGCGGACTATATACCTCCATTTGGCATGGGGGCATTATGATATCATCCAATCAATGCCTGGTTTTCTGAACCGGAGCAATTTCTGCCATGAGTGCCAGAAGGGTTATAACGGGGCCAGGGCGAGTCAATCACGTGTGTAATATTTTGTGTAAATTGTCCTATTCTCTGGGATGCAAACTCACTGGGATTATAACTCACTGCACTGTAGTGATTGTAACCATAATTTCAAGAGTGTTGAGTGTTTCAATAAGCATAAGGAAAGGGTGACTGGAAAAAAGACGGTATGCCAGTCCTTTTACAGGTATAAGTGTAGTGCCCCTCCCAGAGAGCAGAAGGAAATTACCCCCCCTAAAAAAAATAGTCTTTCCCCTTGTGCTCGCCTCATGTGCTTTCCCCATGCACATGTGGCTAGTCCTACATGCTCACTATTAGCATGTACAGCTGGTCAGCTGGGCAGTGACCCAGTTGCCATGGTCACTTCCTTCTGATTGGCTAAGGCACCCAGTAGGAAATGCAACTTCACCCCCTTTGTTTGCCTTGGCTGTGTTTCAAGCATTCCTTGATGAGCAGCTAATGAATAAAGACCATCTTCCAGTTTTATGCAACATACTCATGTGCACATAACTTTTGCTCATTTTTCAAGATTTTCAACCAACCCCTTGGGGGTTGGCCTACATTTGGCGATCTTGCCAGGACAGGTGCGTCTGGTAGTCATGTCAACCTGACCCGCTAGATGACATGCACCTGTTCTGCGACCAGAGCATGTGACAAGGTTTACATCCCTGATAACAGCCGAGACGATCCCCTGTAACCAGTTGTCACTTTCCTGTTGAGATGGCTTCACTTGACGATCTTCACGGTGAGGTGCATTCCCAGCTACAGTCTGCGACCAGAGAGTCTCTGCTCAAGGTGTGTGCGGAGGTTGGCATCGAGGGAGATGAAAAGACGATCCCAGCCCTTCGTGCGGAGATGCCTGAGCAGAGATACCTGAGCAGTGATGAGGTGGAAGGTCAAGAAGATGAGGGCCTGTCAGTAATAGAGAAAATGCTGCAGGTGCTGAAGACGACCCCTCCCCTGATTCGTCTGGAACCAGTCAGCCAGTGGAAACACCAGCCTCTAGTCAGCCAAGTGTTTCCATGCCCCCTGTAGATGCGACAACTGGACCAGTCTTCCGCCGGGAATTCAAGATCTCTGGTCAGATCAGAGATGCGGGACAGAAAGATAAAATCGCATTTCTGTCTCTCATGCAACAGATTGAAGCAGAACTGGCTAAGGGCTACAAAGAGAGGGAGGTGGTACAAGCAATAATTCCACCTCAAACTTGCAGAGCTAACTGGAGGGCAAGCCAACCCTCAGTCTCCTGGACATCCGTCGTGTCTTAAGATCTCATTATAGAGAGAGCGATGCTACTGACCTGTACTACCAGAGCTTTCGAGAGCCCGACAAGAAGTTAAGGAGAGCCCCCAGGAATTCCTCATCAGACCTATGGACTTGCAGCAGAAAGTCCGGTTTGTTTCCAAGGAACTGACTGCGGGCCCAAAGTATAAGACAGAACAGGTGAGGGCCATGTTCCTTCACTCACTGCAGACAGGGTTCCGCAGCAAAGGGGTGCGGACGTACATGCGGCTGTATCTCCAGGACCAAACCATCACAGATGAGGAGCTACTTGAGAAGCTTAACAAGGCAGAGTGTCAGCAAAAGATGAATGGGTCACGAGTAGCAGTAAACAGCGTTTCTCGCGACCCAATCGACCCTGAACCAACCAAAACCCCCAAGCCCAACACCCTAGTAGAAGACGTGAAAGAGCTGAAACTACAGGTTGCTGTCCTGGTCACAGCTATTTGGACAGGTGGCAACCATGAGCTGAGCAAGGAGAAAGCCGTCCCAAGGGCCCACCAGGGAAGTGGGGTTGCCAGGGATGTCAGGCCCAAGGTGTTGGCGATCAGTGCCAACACTGCTTCAGGTGTGGGGCATCTGACCACTACATACGTATTACAGTGCAGCCATCAATGCAAGGCGCAGTAAACACTCCTGTACAAAAAAATACTGCCCTAGTTGTATGGAAATGGTGTTGTTTGAACACAAGTGTTAGATCTAGGTTGTAAAGGAGTTGGGTGCGCAGCCATTTGAAATAAACGCAGTTAATGACAATATTTTTTACATTAACTCCATAGACGCTGATGCTGATGCGCTGGCAGAAGAAGATGCTAGGGGAGAGTTGAAGCAAAGTAAACAAAAAAGAAAAGCAAAACAGGCGCTCCAGTATATCTTCATAGACATCATCAGAGACAGCATGTCTGGTTATTGGGGGGGGGGGGGGGGGCTGACCAGGCATCCAGGGGGCACAGGAATGCCATCACATCATCATCATCATAAATCTATTTTATAGCCAATCTTGGTACGTGGGGCCTCTGGTCACTTAAGCATGCTTGAGGCAAGCACATGGTCACTTGGTCACAGCCAGTCACCAAGACAGTACTCAGAGGAAGTTTCCTTGCAAAATTTTTGTATTCCGTCAAAAACAATCTGTTGTTTGGTTATTTGGAGTTTGCAATCTGTTGTTTGGTTAATTTGAGTTTTTCTTCATCGGAATTGAAATATTCTTTCTTTGGAATTAATCGCCCAACCGTGGGTTCAACGATTTCTTTGGATTTAATCAACAACCCATGTATTGTCTGAAGATATGAATCGCGCAGATCTGCACCGCACTCGCCGACGGCCGGCTCGCTTTAAGGAGACCACCGTACGCTCTGCTGCCAGTAAGCAGACCAACAAGAGGGCAGAAGCTACCGTGGGGCAGGCGGCGTGTTGCCGGGGGGCCAAGGCAGCAGCACCAGGACACCGATCCCGCACCAATGTTTTCCCCCTGACCGAACAACCAGCCTGAACGAGTGCTTTCTAGTGCCTCCGGTTTCTTCTGCGGATCCTGGGACAATTTTCATCCCTACGGCGCCGGTATTCTCGAGCAGCATGAGTGCACCGGTCTTACAACCACTCGCCAATGCGCCTGCCCATTTCAGCATGGCTGGCGGTACGAGGATGAGTTCCCAGGCGGCATCAAACACCATGACAACCAGCCAGTACCAGTACCCGGCAAGTGCAGCTCCTCAGGCTTTGAATATTATGCCGCCATCAGCGTCAAGTCTGCCAGCCATGTAAAGCAATTTGTTAGGTGTTAATACATTGTATCAAAAAGCCAAGTGATGAGGAATGTTTAAATATTGTCCAGAGATTTGTACAGTTATATGTAAACTATATGTGTATATAGTTATGCTTGCCAATTTCCACTTGGAATGACCCCAATGGACAATACATGTACCCGTAGCTGATATTTGTAGTCCTAAGTATTTTCAGGTATTAATCACAGCTTTTGGGAAGCACTTAAAATACCACAACATTGTAAATTTAGTAGATGGTAAGATGGGTCATGCCCACAGACAGATGGGATTTTTTTGTACAGGTATTAGTCTGGTCATGTCCCAAGTTCAGTTAAGGGCAAAGGTGTCACAGCTGAGCTCGCAGGTCTTTGGTGGCATAATTGTTCTTTCAAGAAATGCAGTAGTTGCCTATGATTTTGGAGTTTTTATTTGGAAATAACAGGGTAACTGATTCATTCATTTTCTAGACTGTTATAGAGCAGTTGAGACGTGGACAGCGGAAGTCATGGCGAATGTGTCTTCAGGATCATGCAGGCATCAACCAGCACCAACTGATGCTATCCAGACACAGCCCAAGTTTGCTCTTCCCACCAGATTTGGTAGGTTATAAAGACAACATTAGTAACAGTCACACAGCAAAGGATGAGGTAGCAACATACAGCTGCATCAGCTAACAGCCAGCTAACAGAAATTCACATTTTGATGTTTAAAATCCATTCATAAATACGTAAGACAGTTTACGCATTCCTATTGGTCTAGAGCCCATCACGTGGCCGGTCTTAAACGGATGATAAAGACATGGCTAGCTGGTCTTAAACGCTTTTCCAGTGTCACATGAAATTTGGACTGGTATGAAATCCGGTGCCTTTTAACGCTTCGCCTCGGGTAATTATCGCCCATCCAGACTCAAACCGGTCTTAAACAGAGTGTTATAATACCTCCCAAACACACTTTGATTCCCTTAATAATTATACTGTAAACAGTGTGCAATGTCAGTATCAGTGTTGCATGTGTGATGCATTACTAGTTTGCAAGAATGTCATGCATTGATTGTAAATAATATTTTGTTATTCATTGAAATGGGCTTAAAGGTTAATTGTCATGTCCTAGTAGAATCGCATTAGAATGGCATCAACGCAGCTTGCAAAATATTGGCCAATTACATGATATACAAACGGGCGTTGAACGCGCAAAATCCAAGACAAACAAAACTTAGTGTGCAAAAAATCCATAGAGTTGTCTAAGGGGCGTGGCTAGCTCACAAAAGGTGATAGGTCAATTCCAAGGCTGTTGACCAGTTTTGCACACTTTTTTTCATGTGTCATCCAGTGAACATGCTTGACAACTTTTGAGGGTAATTCCTAAAGATATTTCATTAAGAAGGTATTTCATAGAGAAGCAATAAACACAATACGTGTTCTCATATTTCAGGTCTTCATGGCAGTCATCCAGTACCAAGAGAAAAAGAACAGACTGCAGGCTGAGGTAATGCTACTGGATCTGTCATCAGTACATCAGGGCCAAGCTTCTTGCTAGTGCAGGAGACACAGTTTTTGTCTGTTGTATTGTTTGTTTTTTTGGGTAGGAGCTAGTTTTCCCCACAATGTTGCCAACAAATAGAGCACAATGAAAATGTGTGGTTTGAAATCCACTCCTTGAGCATCTTGGTAAGGCAATTTTGTCACCAAGAATGACTAGCTTTTCAAGAGGGGTCTAGCCTCCTGTTACAGCTGCAAGCTGGTATAGAACTGGTCCTTGGTGGAGCCATCAGCTTCATTGCATTAATTGGCTTCAATTTACCCTGGTTTATCTCTTTAATGCTTGAGTTGAATCCAGCAAATTAATCCTCGAATTGAATCATCACGTTTGGGGTATTGATGGTGGATACCATGTGTATGTACGTGCACAGTAACAAATTAAATGCGTGCGTGGTCCGGTATCATCAGACCCCCTAAAATGACGAGGATATAATTTGACGCACTCGCATTCAATTTGCATTGGACAACGCACCCGTGTTGCAAGCGTTACCTGCGTCATTTATGGTGACTTGCGGATGTATATCACGCACGCATTGTTTTCTTAAGATATTTTTGGTTTCTTTTTCAGTCATTTTTGCCAATTGCATTTGTACATGTTTTATGCTCCTGGCACTTTGGGCACTGAAATTAATCTGATTGCCTTTATAAACCTGGCATTCACTTAGACCACCATCCAGAGATGGGCGCCGAACAATGACATCATCATGACGTCATCGGGTGTCACGTGACATCACAATATAAGTGCATATTTTGAAGGCCCATTTCTACAGAACTATAGGTCCTATTGGGTTGGAAGTAGGTATGTACCTAGACCAGGATGTGTTATACATGAAAATTGCATTGACGTCACAATGACGTCATCACATGACATGTGACGTCCTATTGAAAAGTGCATATTTTGAAGATCTATATCTACAGAACTTACATTAATGTTTTAAGTAGGCAGACTTGTTTGTGTTGTGCAACATACAAAACCCAGAAAAATTAATTGAATTTTTTGGGGGGAGGGGTGCAGAATTACTATGACTATTACTATGAATTTAAGGTATTTATTATAGGAACTTTTTAAATAACAATTTTATACATGTATTGGACAACCACAAAACGGGTTACAGTAGTACAATTGCCAGAGATTACATTTCAATCAGGAAGCCAAACAAATTGAGCAGCTTTTTATATGTTTTAAAGTAGATTTTACATCTTGACTCATTGTTGCATTATTGATTCAAGCACTACTACATTTTCTATGCAGAGACATTCCAGTTTTCTGTGTGGCTGCATTTTGATCACATTACATACATTCACATTTACCTTGCCTTCATATTTTATATTTGTAACCTATTGTATTTCTAGAAATGTATTTTATATTTTGTTTGTTCATTTAATATTTAGTATTTGGTGCTAAAATATTACAGAAGCGGTTAGCTCTTGGGTGTTGCAACTGTAGCTATCGTAAGACAAGACTGAACACATTTGCAGCTGATTACTAACTCTACAGCAACTTTTCCTACTGCCAAAGTAAAACTATATTTAAACAACTTTGCCAAATAATGCCTTAAAGATGTACACTGGACCGTCCTTATGCTTTAATGAAATAGACCGGTGTGAATAAAAGGGTTCTCGTTTTAATGTTGTTGTTGCCATAAAAATATGTTGCCATGGTAAAGCAGAGATTCCACCAATGTATACTCCCAAATGTTCAGACAGCTGCATCGCATATTAACCAGTACATGTATTCTCAAATTAAAATACCGAAATATTCTTCTTAAAATTTTAGAGGAATCACCAGCATGAAATCCTGCCATGGTTATAGCTGATTAACCATCTTGAGAACTTGCCATTGTTTAAGCCATTTTGTATTTACTTAAGCCAATTGTATTCTTCAAATGTTGTGTTAATTCCTATTGTTGATCAGACTCAATGTGTGCTATGGTAACCAATAGACCTATAACATAATGATGTCACGCTTCGTTTCCTATGAGAGCTTATGGGAGTAAAATGGGGACGAGATCCAAGAAACTCGCATAGCCTGGAAAGCGCACATGTAGACAAAAGATGACGTCATTATGTTTGAGGTCTATTTACAGGTCTATTTTAATACATTCATTTAAGCCACCATTACTTTTGTTGTCGCTGTGTGAATTCCAATTGTTTAACAACATTCTACAGGAATTGCTCTCTTGAAAACTTGCCATATGCTTTGCATTTATTTAAGCCAACTGTATTTTTGTAAACGGGTGGACTCTTTTTAACTGTCAATCAGAAACAGCATTCTAGAGGAATCACTGTCTTAAGAACTTGCCATTGTTTAGTCCACTCCATTTTACATTCTTGTAAACCAACTGTATTTTTGAAAACGAGTGGATTTCCAATATTGTCCATTGAAAACAGCATTAGAGGAATTGCTTTCTTAAAAACTTGCCATTGTTTAAGCAATTTAGCATTCATTTAGCAAAATAAGGTAGAGCGTGCCCGGGGGGCTATCAACCGCATGGTTGCTAGCCTTTTTCTTAGTGCACCAGGAGGTGTAATCCCACACCCCCAAATCAATTGGTGGCAGTCCGAATTATTTTACGAATTTAAGATCTACAGCTTCCACTCATTCCCTATGCAAAACCTCTTCACTAGGCCTATGTGGCGGCGGACATGCTTGACCATTTGGCGGAATTTTATTCTGGTCACCAACATAGGCCTCAGGCGATGTTTCTTTTTAATCAAGTCATTGATACAATGCTATAAGTTTTTGGTCATTTTGAATCTTTTACACTAATGCTGGGTAGGCCTACTCTTGGTTAAACTCATAATAATTTTACCCATTGTATTTTCTTTCTCCGAAATTTATGACCAGAGGAATTGAGACGGAAAAATTGTACTGAACACCCGTAGGTGACCTTTTAATTATTCTAATCATTTTGTAATTTGCATTAGTTGTTCCGCGGGGGACACGACGACCAGGAACATTCTATGCTATTTTGTGACTATGTTCCGCGGGAAACACGATGACCGGGAACATGATCTGTGTTATATAATTGTTCCGCGGGGGACAGCACGACCGGGAACAATATTTGCTATGGTATGATGGTTTTTATTTGGTGAATATGTTCCACGGGGGACACAACGACCGGGAACATGCTTTTGGTATTTTAATAAGGTTCCGCGGGGGACACAACGACCGGGAACATGCTTTTGGTTTTTTAATAATGTTCCGCGGGGGACCCAACGACCGGGAAAATGCTTTTGGTATTTTAATAAGGTTCCGCGGGGGACCCAACGACCGGGAACATGCTTTTGGTATTTTACAGGGAAAGGGGATGTCTTCCAAGGGTCCATGCCAGCAGCGGCAAATCATTTGCCAATCATCTAAACTTCAACGATAGGATGCGTATCCAGAATTTCATTGCGAACTATGCAGAGACCCATGCTGTTTTCCTGCCTGGTCGCATTCCCGGGTTCAAGAGGGACGATCTGCAGCTACTTCCATCCAGTGAGACCAAGGCTAATGTGTGGCGCAGATACAAACTTGCCACTGAAGAATCAGGTAAATTACGAGATACGAGGATAAGTGTTTTGTGTCACTAAGATAGGCTCGAGTAAATCTTTTGTGCGCTCATTGTAACAAAATTAAAATAACAAAAATAGCCTCGGAGACACCATGGAGACGGCAGCAAAGCATAAGCTCTTTTATAAACGCATTTGAAATTGTTTTAAAAATGGATTACAGTTGACAGTAACTTTTTGATATCGGGTTTTAAGGACCAACCTCCCCCCCCCCCCATTCCTTCGTCTTTATTTTTTTTTATAGTTTGCATCTTGTTTTCCTTGCACAGGTTACAGAGTTGTGGCTATTTCCACATTCTGGAAGGTGTTGAATGCGGTCTGCCCTTTCATCATCTGCCACAGACCAATGACAGATGTATGCTGGCAGTGCCAGAAAAACAATTGCCTCCTCTACCGGTCAGCGAATCTTCCTGATAATGAAAAGGCGGCTCGCTGCCAGCTACAACAGGCCCATCTTGAGCAGGTCAACCGGGAATGAAATTTCTACAGAGACCTGGTACAACACGCAAAAGAATCATCCCAGGTGCAGGGAGTGTTTCATCTAGGGAGGAACGAGGCCTGCGGTGGACAAGTGCACTCAATGCACTACTCGTTCGACTATGCACAGCAGGTGCACTATCCTGCTGACCCTTTGCAGCCAGGGCCTATCTACTTTCTCACTCCAAGAAAGCTTGGTATTTTTGGAGTTCACTGCGAGGGAGTGAGGCAGCAGATTAACTATCTTGTTGATGAGGCTCTGCTTATCTCGAAGGGCAGCAATTCGGTAATAAGCTACCTCCACCACTTTTTTGAAGCATACGGTTTGGGCGAGCACACTGCACAACTGCACTGTGACAACTGCAGTGGGCAGAACAAGAACCGCTTTGTTCTTTGGTATCTACTCTGGCGATGTATCTGTGGCCTGCACCATTCCATCGAGCTTCACATGGTGGTAGTGTGGGAGTCCCGATATAATAGGACACCGCCATTGTGTATGGTGTATTTGTCGTGAGAGGGTTTTCTCTATGACGCCGCGCGCTATTGCGTGCGGAGGGACTTTCCCTCAATGAGCAATACTTTCGCGTAAACTGGGCGATGAGAAATCCGGACATGTGTGCATGCGAAGAGGCCTACAATGTACATGTATGTCAGGAACTCGGGAGTGAATTAAAACCGGGCATCCTAATGGGACGAAATTGTACAATTTTGGGGAATTTAAGTTTCAGGAAGTGAGTATTCATTATGCCAAGATTATATAGATCCACCTTATAATTACAGCTTCCTTTGATTGATTGGTGTCAGATTCCAGCGTCATCTATGTTTTAGTACATGGACGAACCCCAACCCTAGAATGATAGTAGGGCAGGTCACCACAGTAGGACACACACAGTTTGCACCAGACTGGTGTTTTGGCCTTTCAAACAACGCTTCCGCCGAACAGCAGTCTCCTGCCTGAATGATATTGCTGCAGTTGTCTCAAACAGTACACAGACAGGGCTGAACATCCGTCAGCTGGTCGGTGATGAGGCTGGCAACACTTTTGTCCACCAGTTTGATTGGCAAGTGTTCCTGACCCCATTCTTCAAACCTCTCCGGGGAATCAAGAGCTTGCAACACTTCCGGTAAGCATTACCTTCTATTGGGTTGACCATGTCAAACTGATTGGAAACATTATTTCATTGATCAGAATTTGAACGGAAACAAACCAATCGAAATCCCTCTTGATTTGACCTGACTTGACAAAGAATTTAAGGAAAACCTCAACTGACCTGGATCACGTAAACTTTCTCCCCTTGAATTTCGTCTTTTTTTGGTTCATTTCAGTTTGTATAATTTTTTTTTTTTTTTTTAAATAGCAAAGAATAATGACACAGCACAACCCAAAAGTTGCAAATATGAAACCCAACTGACCTTACCCAACTGAAATGATGGACAAACCAACTTGACTTTAAGGTTAACTTGTATTGATAATTCAACAGACATGCATGACTTATGATTTTTGTTTTCTTTGACCAAATCTAGCTTCACATCTGATGAACCGGGCACTACGTATGCTCGAAAGCACCTTGATGACCCGAGGTAGGCTACACGCTGCTGAAGACTGTTGGAACGCATCCAGCTGCTGACCTTCCTCCTGGGATGGATGCTGCACGCCAATGGTATCTCTACGAGAAACTACGAGACTTCTGCAGCGACGCAACCAAGGACATTGTGTGCCCATTACCGACAGTGCCAAAGCCATGATGATAATTGGTTAGGAAAGAATTCCATACATGGCCAGCACTAACATTTCCCTGTAGTGACCTATCAGCCATCAGAAAGCGTGAATATGTCCTAAAATGTCAATATTTAAGCATTTATTGCGAAAACACTTAGAATTTTTACAGACAAGTCTGATAGGGTTTCGTTATCCAAAGTCCCTTTTAAACATCATCAACTAGCAAAGTAAATTAACCAAAAATGCCTGAGCAAACCAAATAAAATCCATGTACTTCAAACAAAACCCATCAGTAAAGTGAGCTTAAACAATAATGAGTTTGTTTATGCAAAACAGAACTGCATTAAACAACCTGTTAACTGTCAAAAATCGCTGTTCAGTAAAAGAAAATTTCGAAATTGTATACTCTGCTGACGAAAGGCTGCCTTGAATATGAAAGGTTAAGGCTCAGACCCATGGTGAGCTTTTCTTATAATGCTGCAAAAGTGAAGAATAAAACTGCAAAATAATTGTTTACAAGAAAAAGGAGTCTGTCATGTGTGATGTTATTTTATTTTAGGCCAAAAAAAAGTGTGTGTGTGGGGGGGGGGGAGGGGCAGAAATGGCTGGCATAATTTTCATTGGAACATTCTTTGAACATAATATTAGGCATAAAAGCCTATGCCTTGTGTCACATCATAATATCTTTCACATTCCAATTGGAATACACAATATTCATATTGTGCACATTTATGCAAATTAGGGTCTATGTGCCTAAATTACAGCAATTAACTTTCTTATGAGTCCATTTGATAATACTGCCGCTAATTAACATGATTCAGACTTTTATATGAAACTAGCTAGTTGAACTCGTGAGGAAATTGGCGGAATTAAAGAAAATGTCTAAAAAGTAACAAAAAAGTACCATTTTAACCCCAAAAATGGTTCATTTGAATGAGAACATGTTCAAGTGTATATCCATGTTCAAACAATCAAAGTATCAATGCAACTTCATCTTGAGCTATGCATCTTCTCACCTTAATCAAACTTTGCCTTTTTTTAGCATACTCTGAAAATGACCAAAAATCTTTATTTTTTAACATTATGCAAATGAGGAAAAAAGTTATGAATAAGAAATAAGAAAATTTCATAAATCATGGATTTGTGTTCAACAATGGCTTATCACAAACTCCTAAAAAATTGAGGCCAATTGCTTGACCAGAAAGCCTTTGTTGCTAAGGAAAACCAAGAGAGTGTCTAATTTAAGTTTAATGTTTCTGTTCGTTATGTGTAAAGGGCATTATCTCAAAAAGCACGTGTGATGAAATGAAATTATATGAATATGCTAATTCACAAATAACTCCACAATGCAAAATGCCACTGGGATGAATTATATATCAAATGAAAGCTTAGGATGTGAGCAATTGGATTATATATATAACTCAAATTTTAAACAAATGTGACATAATACACCTTTTGGCAGAGCCGGTCACATATATGCCTTATAACTTTCATTAATGTTTTCTCTTTGATTTACCACAAGAGGACAAAGCCCAAGAACGGTGTATGTCAAAGAGGACGATGTCAGTCCCCACTTTCAGCCAAAATCGTCTTATAAGATGCACTGTTGATTCTGTTCGACTGCTGCAGGAAGTGCAGGTCATCAAGGGTAGAGCTGCAGAAGCGTCTCTTTGGCTCTAATCTGAAAGTGACACAGGATTGTCTGAGATGCAACAGGCAGAGCGAATGGAGTTCACAGCCATTTCTTGCGGCCACACCAGCTGGCAACCTACTACTGTCCGCTGCCATTTTGTTTGGTGGACAGGGTCCCAATGAGGCACTGCGCCTGCTGAACAGCAGGGTGTAGTAATACACTCAGTCAGGTCCTTCTTTATCCATCCACAGAAGTACCTCCTGCCTGCTGTGGAGAGGACCTGGACTGAGCATGTGCATGATCTGCACAGAATGCTGAATGAGACCGGCAAGCCATTAATCATTGGTGGAGATGGCCGGGCAGACAGCCCTGGGTATTCTGCCAAATATGGCTCGTACACTGCCCAGGAGCTGAATCACAACAAAATCATCCATCTCCAGCTTGTCCAGGAAAATATAAAGTTGGCTAAGGCACCCAGTAGGAAATGTAACTTCACCCCCTTTGTTCGCCTTGGCTGTGTCTCAAGCATTCCTTGATGAGCAGCTAATGAATAAAGACCATCTTCCAGTTTTATGCAACATACTCATGTGTGCATAACTTTTGCTGAGAGTCTCTGCTCAAGGTGTGTGTGGAGGTCGGCATCGAGGGTGGTGAAAAGACGATCCCAGCCCTCCGTCGGCAAGTGCGGAGATACCTGAGCAGCGATGAGGTGGAAGGTCAAGAAGATGAGGGCCTGTCAGTAATAGAGAAAATGCTGCAGGTTGTGAAGATGACCCCTTCCTCTGAGTCGTCTGGAACCAGTCAGCCAGCGGAAACACCAGCCTCTAGTCAGCCAAGTGGTTCCATGCACACTGCAGATGTGACAACTGGACCAGTCTTCCGCTGGGAATTCAAGATCTCTGGCCAGATCGGGGATGCGGGACAGTAAGATAAAATCACATTTCTGTCTCTCATGCACCGGCAGATTGAAGCAGGACTGGCCACGGGCTACAAAGAGAGGGAGGTGGTAGAAGCAGTTATCCGTGCCATTGATCCCGCCTTACTCCTGCAGAGCTACCAGGAGGGCAAGCCAACCCTCAGTCTCCTGGACCTCCGTCGTGTCTTAAGATCTCATTATAGAGAGAGCGACGCTACTGACCTGTACTACCAACTTTCGAGAGCCCGACAAGAAGTTAAGGAGAGCCCCCAGGAACTCCTCACCAGACCTATGGACTTGCAGCAGAAAGTCCGGTTTGTTTCCAAGGAACTGACTGCGGGCCCAAAGTATAAGACAGAACAGGTAAGGGTCATGTTCCTTCACTCACTGCAGACAGGGTTCCGCAGCAAAGGGGTGCGGACGGACATGCGGCTGTATCTTCAGGACCAAACCATCACAGATGAGGAGCTTCTTGAGAACTTAACAAGGCAGGGTGTCAGCAAAAGATGAATGGGTCACGACCTACCGGTATAGGTCGTAGGGGGGGGGGGGGGCCAAAGCAGCAACACCAGGACGCCAATCCCGCACCAATGTTTTTCCCCTGTCCGAAGGAGTGCCACCAGCCAGCCTGAACGAGTGCTTTCTAGTGCCTCCGGTTTCCTCTGCGGATCCTGGGACAATTTTCATCCCTACGGCGCCGGTATTCTCGAGCGGCATGAGTGCACCGGTCTTACAACCACTCGCCAATGCGCCTGTCCATTTCAGCATGGCTGGCGGTACAAGGATGTGTTCCCAGGCGGCATCAAACACCATGACAACCAGCCAGTACCAGTACCCGGCAAGTGCAGCTCCTCCGGCTTTGAATATTATGCCGCCATCAGCGTCCAGTCTGCTAGCCATGTAAAGCAATCTGTTAGGTGTTAATACATTGTGTCAAAAAGCCAAGTGACGAGGAATGTTTAAATATTGTCCAGAGATTTGATACAAAATGGGGGTTCTCACAGTGAGGTGGGGCAATTGATGGCACAACCCAATACAAGTACATCTGAATTTCATACAGACTACTACAATCACAAAGGGTGGTACAGCATTCTCTTACAAGGACTGGTGGATCATCAATATCAATTTATTGACTTTGATATAGATTGGCCTGGAAATTGTCATGACTCATGGGTATTTGAACACTCCTCACTGTGTTTTTAGCATGTGATCTTAGCTAACACTTTTCTTCAAAATGGTACAATGGATATACATGAAACCTTCACCAAAAAAATTCTGACCACTTTCGCCAATTTTTGTGAGCAACAGATCATCGTTTAAACATTATTTTCAGAGTTTGGAGTCATTGAATCAGTTATTCTGAGTTAAAGAATCATTATGTTGGCTTCAATTTTTATTCGGTGACCAAAGAAGTGTGGGTGTGTGTGGGGGGGGGGGGGGGGGGGACAAACGACATGATATTCCCCCCCCCCCCCTCCACCACCTTCGGATTACGAATGTCCATTCTGTAGTTCACGTAAGATATTTCAAGGGGACCAAACACAGAGTCACTTCTGTGAATGGTTATTTCAGTCGTCCGAAACAGAAATTTCTATTGCAACCGCACATAATGCGAAGGAAGTTTGAGAATGCATGCATCCCTTCAGTTGTGTACAGTGGGGTTAAGGTTATGGCCATTGATGTCTTGCAGTACAGGCGTAAGGTGATAGAATTGATGAATTTTCTGCCAATGGCCCTGTCAAATCTACCTGCTACTTTTGGCTTACAGGAGATAAAGTGATTCTTTCCTCATCATTACAACACACACGCGAAACCGAACTATGTAGGACCTATCCCGGATGTAAAATACTATGATCCAGACTCAATGTCTGTAGAAAGACGGGAGGCATTTCACTCCTGGTACCGTGAGCAAAAAGAGTTAAGCCAGCCCTTTGACTTGTATAAGTATTGCATAAGCGACGTTGACATTCTAAAGCTCTGCTGCCTACAGTTCCAAGAATTGTTTATGCATGCATCTGTGCAAGGGCCTAAGGACCAGGGTGTCGGCCCCTTCAAACGTACAATCACCATAGCTGTGGCCTGTAACCTGGTATATCGTCATAATTTCCTCACCGCGGATACAATTGCAGTCCTCCCTACTAATGGCTATCAAACTACGGATAAACAATCCCCAAAGGCAATAACGTGGTTAAATTACATTAGTCACAGGGAAAGCAAGCATATCCGACACACTCAAAATGGGGGAGAGCTAAAAGTTGGGAAATTCAAATTTGGACGGATTCTATTCAACGGTTGTCTTTGGCATGAATGCCCTAAGACCTGACACTTTACATCCCTGCACGAATTATATACATGCACTCAAGAAAACAAAGCTTTCATCCAGAATCAAAACGGATGAATTACATAAACATATTGTGGCGTCCGTGCCGGTCGGCCGCCAGAGGGCACCAGTGCGGTTCCACGGTGGAGCCGCGCAGTGGAGCCCCTGGTGGCCGGCCGGGGAGGCCCAAGCTTCCGGGCGGCGCATGCGCAGTAGTATTGTTGTTGCCTCCTTGCTGAAGAGAATAGTTGTGTTTTGCGGTGTATTTTGTCTGTGAGGAATAAATAGCCTAGAGCCAGCAGAAACGAGTATACCTGTGTTGGAGTCCACCATCGGCTCAGGCTCCTGGGAGAGTCACCCGGGGTGGCCAGAAGATAATCCGACCAAGCCGTTATTGCCAACAAATAACCAAATGCTCTTCTCTTTCTTCCCCTTGCAGGATGGACCCGGCCCCGATTCATTGCCCGCACTGTGACAAGATGTTCGGGAGGAGGGGGAACTTGCGGAGGCACCTACATTTGTAAACACCGCGTGTGTGGCGCTCCACCCGGAGCGCCCATACCCCTGCCAGAGAGGGTGTGGAGTCCGGTTTTGTAGGCCCGATGTCCGCGCCAGACACCACCGTTTCTGCCAAGGGGACAGCTTGGCCGTGGTGATGGCGGAGGCCGATGCGCTGAAGGTGCACGCCAGTGACGACGACATGGGACAGGCCCGGTCCCCGCCTCATCTCTCCTGGCAGGGGACCCCGGACCCACCTCCATTCGGACGGTGTGGTCCGGCAGGACGGCCCAGTCGCCGCCGCCACTAAGAAGACCGGGACCGGGCCGAGCGACCCTGCCATCCACCACCCCAGCGGAGTCCCGACCAGCGGTTCCCCTGGAGCCGTGCCCGGGGCAGGCGTCCTCGCTTCAGCAGGGCAGCGGAAGCAAGCCCTGGTCGCCCCCAGTCGACATGGGCGGAGGGCGGAACGCAGACGGAACCCCCCATGTCCCCCGAGGTTCCGGTCCAACCGTGGCATGGCCAGCGGAGGGTTCTGCCGGCCGGGTCTCGGGTGAGTCTTCCGGACGGGACCTCGCTGCGACTGGAGATGGCCGGCGCCCTCCACCTTGACACCACCACCAGGGAGGCCGCCACGCACATGCTGGAACCCCTGTGCGAGCATGCGCGGGACGAATGGCGGCTAGAAAGGACAGTCCATGGAGCAGACGAGGTCGGCCACCAGCTGATGCGGACACGCGTGGTTCACACCTATGAAGTTCCTGGGCGTCTCCTGCAGACGTACCAGGGACAGCAGTACGGCCAGCACTTCGTAGATCCCTCCGAAGGCAATATGAAGATTTTCTCACATGTTGTACCATTTCTAGAAGCAGAAGACAAAATGGTCACATTGTATAGGGAACGTAGGCTTTAAATGCGCCATATCCGTATTTGTTTTTAACAGATACCACCAAAAGACAAACTGTACATTCGAAATGGGACGAAAATATGTAAAAATGTAGTGGGATTCGATGCAAATGCGTTGTATCTTTGGGCACTGATGCAAGATATGCCAACGAGTATTCATTAGACGAAAGGCAGAAAATAATTTCAAGTCAGTCCAGAGACAGAAATACGGTGCTATGGCTGCAGAGTGGTTGGTTTGGGTGGCTCGGAGCAAGGCTATAAGCGTTGTACACAAGTTTAACAGTGTCAAGAACATGTGGGGTTAAAAAAAGCTGCCTGTAGATGTTTTTTGCAGCCCATTTTCAAAACGTGAATATACAACTAGATGACATTGGGCAGCACATGAAAAGATACATTGTACGCTGAAGAGACAAGAGTATTTTCAACACCGCGAAGAAGTCTTAAAGGCAGTACGTTCGAATCCCTGATCCAAATCGCAACACCCTTGCTCAAGTGGTATTTATCCCATGTTGTTGAAGTACAACACATTTACGAAGTGGTTCAACACAACAAGAACTGCAGTTTTCGTAGTTTTGGCACATCTATAAGCAATGCAAGAGGAGTGAGACCCGTCAAATGCTATTCTAGCTGAAATGATGAAATTGCTGGGAAATTCAAAAAAACGTCACCAATCAAGAGTGGCACATAAATGTAGAAATAGCTAGTGACACCTCTGCAAGCAAAGTTACGTATAGTGTCCGATGAGTACAAGTCAATGCTGGAAGATTCACTCATCGAGTACAGATGCACATTACTCGGACCAGAAGCTTCTGAGGGACACCACTTACTTGCAGGTGGAGACATCACAACAGGTTTTCCTGCTTCTACTGCCCAGAAAATCATTGGGGAATGCTAAATGGTATTCCCCTTTGAAGATTTTGTTTCAAGATATGCGTTCTACAAACAAGACATTGCAAAGCAGGAGTATGCCATAGTGTCAAGCGTTTTAGAGAACTGTGCTCTAGCCGGTCCGAGTCGGGATCATTCGGATACATCAGACACGGATTTATCATCGGCATCGACAGGTACATCTCAACTGACCAGTTTGAGACCAGTCATCATCTCATCATCATTTTGTACATTTGTTGCATCTTTTATCAAAGAATATGCAAATATCTGAGAAGTGTGTTTGTCTAATATCTCTAACTGGGACCCCACAAGAACAAAGTAAAAAGAAAATATCATAATATTTAATGCAGTAACTCCATTTACAATGCAAAATAGGCTGACATAAAATAACTTTTTTTGCGGTGTGTTGCTTGGTCATGTTGATGTCCCAGTTACATCAAATTGGCAGCATCCTTTTCTTTCCAGTGCAATCTAAATGGATCAATTAATGTTGACACCAATGATTGTGTAGACCGTAAAGAGCGAGTACAAATTTTGATGTTTTTCCGGATATAAAATAACATGCATCCAAACTGCAATTTTTGAAAAAGAGACAGAAAGAGACTGAAAAATTTAAGCTTAGAACTTTCTGCTTGACTTTATGCTTTTTTATTATGAAGGCAAGTGTTTGTAAATCTCTTGTTTTACAGGTATGAAAATTGAAGAAATGCCTGCTTGCAAGGTCCTTGGTCCTTAAACAAGCACTGTTCTTAACCCATCCCCTGTCCATTCTCGTTGTCATATACTTCCACTTAAAGCTGATGTTATTTTTTTCATCTGTTGTTTTTTTGTCTAGAAAGTATCTGAAAGACCAAGGATCATGGAAATGTCCTTGACAGATCCATGGACACTGCCCTTAGTGACTGGTTGGACCTACAAGGGGGAAAGACCAAGAGAAACCTGGCTACATTGGCTCCCAGGGTGATCAACCTTGAAACCCTGAGATTGGAAAGGAAGGAATGGATAGTTCCTTAATGCATCTGTTCCTAAGATACCCTAATTTCCTCATTAAAACACACACCAATCAGAACTATGTAGGACTTATCCTGGATGTAAAATACTACAATACAGACTCAATGTCTGTAGAAATTTTACTCCTGGTACCGTGAGCAAGAGGAGTTAAACCAGCCCTTTGACTTGCAGAAAGAATTGTTGGTGTATTGCATAAGTGACGTTGACAATCTAAAGCTCTGCTGCCTACAGTCGCAAGGGCCTAGGGACAAGGGTGTTAACCCCTTCAAATTTACAATTACCATAGCTGCAGCCTGTAACCTGGTATATCGTTGTAATTTCCTCACCACGGATACAATTGCAGTCCTCCCTCCTAATGGCTATCACAGGCATGCAACTGGGAAATCACAAAAAAAGAGGAAATTCAAATTTTTCCCAGACTTTGTACAGTGTTTTTCTATTTTCAATGGCACACATGGGAAGTAAAAAAAGAGGAAATCAGCTGATCCGAGGAAAAGTTGCATGCCTGCTATCAAACTACGGATAAACAACCCCCCAAGGCAATCACCTGGTTAAATTACATTAGTCGCAGGGAAAGCAAGCATATCCGACACACTCAAAATGGGGGAGAGCTAAAAGTTGGGAAATTCAAAATGAACGGATACTGTGAAGAGGGGGCGTCTGTATATGAACTCAGCGGTTGTTTTTGGCACAGATGCCCCAAGTGTTACAGACCCGACACTTTACATCCCATGCAACAAGTATCTATGCACGAATTATATACACACACTCAAGAAAACAAAGCTTTCATTCAGAATCAAACCGGATTGAATTACATAATCATATGGGAAATGCTAATAGAATGCACGTTTGCAGGTTTACCAGCAGAGTTGAGCGCATCGTTAACGAAAAGGATTTCCGACCATGATGAAATGTATCTTAATCTCAGAAATGCATTTTAAAGAGGTAGGACAAACACTGCTGGTTTGTCAATGCTGGAAGATTCACTCGAGTACAGATGCACATTACTCAGACCAGAAGCTTCCGAGGGACACCACTTACTTGCAGGTGGAGACATCACAACAGTTTTTCCTGTTTCCACTGCCCAGAAAATCGTTGGGGAATGCCAAATGGTATTCCCCTTTGAAGATTTTGTTTCAAGATATGCGTTCTACAAACAAGACATTGCAAAGCAGGTGTATGCCATAGTGTCAAGCGTTTTAGAGAACTGTGCACTAGCCGGTCCGAGTTGGGATCAATCAGATACATCACACACGGATTTATCATCGGCATCGACAGGTACATCTCAACTGACCAGTTTGAGACCAGTCATCATCTCATCATCCACTGAATCAGATTGATTGTTTTTGTAAATTTTTTGCATCCTGATCAAAGAATATGCAAATATCTGAGACGTGTGTTTGTCTAATATTTTGCGTGCATGGTTCAGTCCACAAGAATCAGTGCAATTGCTGAATGCTGCCTTTTATGCTCTTACTCAACACAAGGGCAAAAACCTAGTTGGTTTCAGTGCACATCGGTACTATTTTATAATCAAGAAGAATCTGCTGCTGTCCAAAGCCTTTGCCCAATTATGGGAAAATGCGTTAAGAGAACAATTTACTGTGTCATGTGGAAGGATAAAAAAGGAAAATCAAGGAAGGAGAAAAAGCCAGTTGTTGTTGTGTCAACACAAGCCTCGGTCAAAACCAAGCTCTTTACGAGGAAACAGGGTGATCCATTTGACATCCCGGAAGTCATACAGGACTATAACATGTCAATGAATGGATGTGATCGCATGGATCAAGCTGTATCATACTATGGACAGTTCACTCGCAAAATGATCAAGAGGTGGAAACGCATCTTCCTGTGGCTCTTGGAGATTTGCCAGGGTAATGCTTACATCTTGCATTCGCTAACACGTGCAGATGGCACCCCCAAGTTGAATTTCAGGAAGTTCAAGTACAATCTCATAACTCAGATTGAGGAGGCATCTGTTCAGATCCTTCCCCCCAATGCTGATGTGGCCAGGCCAGGACCAGGGAGAGTACAGTTGAGAGATATCAAGGGAATAAGCACCTTGTGAGGCATGTGAAGGATGACAGAAACTGTGTGGTTTGTAGCACTCCTGCCGCTCGCAAAAGGACAAACTTTGTGTGTTCTGGTTGCACTGGCAACTCGCATCTCCATCCAAAGGAATGCTTCTACAAGTACCATGCATCCAATTAGTTCATATTTCAGGTAAGTAATATTTTTATCAGTAATTTTCCTAATAACACTTTCCTTTCAGCATTACCGTGATGGACCGGATATGGATATTTCAAATTTCTAATATTTTACTAATTTCTAATTTGTGTACTTTCATTTCTAATTTTCGAAAATATTACCTATAGAGGATGTGACATTCGTAACATGTGACATGCGTCTACTTTTGCATTATTTACAATCTGATTAGCGTCTGGTCAGTAGATAAACTGGCATGTTATTGAATGACACATACCTGAATTGGTTCAATATGAAAAGCCCAGGCACAGATTTACCGGTTGTATTGTTCTTTGCTTCACCTACACTTCCCTTTTTTGGCGGAATTTTTAGTGATTTATTACGTACAAACGTGAAAAAATCGGAAAATTAAATTCAGTAGCGATAGAGTTAAGTTTTCATGTTAAAATTCACTTGCGTCTTCAGACAGAAGCAGTTACTCTCAGTGGAGGTTTCTGAATGTGCGATTGTATAGTGTTGGTGAAATAGTGAAATAGGAGGCTGTATATGATAATCAACACTGTTAATCAACATTTCACTTGAATAAAGTTAACCTTTCTCAACACTTAATAAGAATGCATGATGGTTTGTGACCTCATCACGCTCATTTGCACAAGTTATTGTTTTAAGAGAAAGGGCAGTGCAAGCTGGTGAAGAAGTCTTGTGAATAATTTTGAGCAGTCAAAAAGTAGTTCACTTCTAAATATAAGTAATAAAACCGTGCTACCTCAATGGGCACCATCTTATTTCACTAGCAAATCCTGATTTATTTGATTAAGGCGGCTGCTGTGCGAAATTTTTCTTGACTTGGTTATAAGTTGAACTGGGTGCAAGTTGACCTGGGTACCAGTTGACCTGGGTACGAGTTGACCTGGGTACGAGTTGACCTGGATACGAGTTGACCTGGGCACGAGTTGACCCGGGTACGAGTTGACTATAAACCACTCAAGCATCAAAGCTGTGAAGTGATGTACAGTGAACTTATGATGAGATTATAATTAGAAGTATGCAGTAAAATAAAACCATTAACAGCTAATTTTGCTGGTCCCAGTGGGCCAGTGTAGCTGCATTCACGCCCAGGAGAAAATTCAAATTGGGTCCCATAGCCATGGGATCCCATTACTTCCCAATGATTCCCATTGTATTTGAATGGGACTCGACATGGAATTTGGGACATACGTGTTGTATTCAATGGGAACTCACTAGAATCCCATTGGATCAGTCAGTTCTCATTAATTCCCATAAGGTCCTGTTGGTGTCCCATTGGTTGTCATTAAGTCTGACTGCAAAATGGAACAGGACTTATAAATGGGACTCAATTGGGATTTTCTCCTGGAGTCCCCTTTAATTTGTACCTATCCAACTGACTGACTGTCATTTGTAAGACAGGCAGTGCTATTGTATAGGATTACCCATCTTCACCAATGAATGGGCTAAATCTGTTTTTTTGTTTAAACAAATGCACAAGATGACTTCCAATGAATAGCCATTCTGAATCAATTGAATAGAATTGTGGGCTCTGGGACGGGCCTTACTGGACTTGGACCTAGTCTTTTTTGTAGCCAACTCTTATCCCTGAAGGAAACAACGTTGCATCCTGATGCCACTTTTTTCATCATATATCATCTCATTGAAGGTCAGTCATTGCAAAAGTGTTGAAAAGACATGAATCTGGGATTGAGAAACATTTCCAATTTTGTTGGAAAATACTTTGAAAATGCATTCAACTCTCCATAGACTTTGTACATGACCGAAAAAGGGGCATCTAGATACTACATTCTTTCCTCCCTCCAACTTAATTGAAAAGGATGATTCAGTCAGTTTGTACATCATAGTTAACTGATACCCTGTCAAATAAGAGTTGCGTTTGAGTAAATGAATGCGATCCAAGTTCCACACTACAATGTTCTATTCTTATTCTACCCTTTTAGATGTCCTTATGTGACGAGTTGGGCTTCCAATCTCTGTGACAGCTCACTGACGGTACGGCGCAGTCTAGGTGGATCGGTCAGGAAATACACGAACAGCCGACGCTGCTTGGCCAGCAATGGGTCTCCTTTTAACATCTGTCAAAGAAATGAGTCCAATTCAAAAACTCTTTCTATTTCATTCAACTTGGTGGCTTTGATTTAAATTTGTGATACACAGATGCACGATGCACGATGCTACCGGTATCTGACTGGTAGCACGATGCTACCAGTCAGATACCGGGAACGAGAGAAATATGGACTATAGCAGTTCAATCATGAACTGTATGTGAAGCAAAGTTTGACTAACATTGAACAAATGCTAGCTGATGACAGTTTAACCAGTTCATGCTGGGATTACTTAAACACGAACGGAACGAGGCGCAGATCACTTTTCACCCGACCTCAAGCCAGGTGGGTTGAAGCTATCACCCTCGGGCAGCACACTCATATTCCGGCCTCGCTTGCTACGAGCGGGTAGCTGACAGATATTTTAAAGGGAATGTACATCATTGGCTTTTGCTGTAATTTTCAGAAATGAACTATTTTGAGGGGTTAGTATAACAGATCAAATATTGTTACACTGACATGTTTGAAGTTTTGTGTTCGAAAATACTGGAAAAACCAAGAAAAACCAAAATGTTCAAATAGTCTGGTTCCCTGACTCCACTAAAGATGAAATGGATCAATTTATAGATGCCGGAAAATTGTAAGGTAATGGAACCAGTCTAACTGGCCTGCATCCGTTCATGAACATGTAACCAATAGCAAACAAAATTTGGACTGAAAAAAAATGGTAAATGTGGAGCAGTAGTTGGAAAATAGTTAGGTTTTTCCAACGGTGGTCGGCCGACCACCGTTGGAAATTTATACAAAATACCATTTTCTTGAAAATGACTTCACACATGGTGCCATAATTTTACAGGATGATTTAGACTGTCATTTACCAACATCCTAGTAAGGTATTTCGTAAAAAAATTGGTAGTTTTGTTTTTCGATGTTTGCAAATGTTGTATATTCCCTTTAAGGCCTCGCTTGCTGCGTGTTTATCTGTCATCCGTTCCAAATACTGCAAAACCTTGGCGGGTATACATGTCAACCAGCGCGAACTGGTTAATTCATCTGATCAACCATTTTGGAACCAACACACATTGTCATAAGCAATGTAGAGAGAGAGCTGGAAGCCATGTTTTGTTGTATGAAGTTAAGCCATAATTCACCTGAGCTTGTGCACTCATTAATATAAGTGTGCATCTACAAGGCACATCTTGTATACACTTGATCAAACTGTTCCATGAATATTCTTTTAGCTTCAGTTATTCTCTTTCAATGCCACTGGTCAACTATTTACGCAACCTAATTCTTTTATCGTCACTGTCTTTTTGAGGTTCTGCAACATTTCTGAAAATTCTCAGACTGCAGGAACTGAAAGCACGTCACAATTGTTTGCATCAAACACAACAAAACAGTGCAACAGAGACTAGCATGTCATAGTAATCCTCACCTTCAGTTTGTTATTGTACTCCCCTATTATATCCCGAATGGTCTGCTCCAGTTTCTGTAGCGTTTGATCTAATCGGGTCATTCCATTCATCAACTCTAGGGGGCTGAGGACAGGCTGGCCATCAATCGTTGCCGAGCCGGCATACACCATGTCTTCACATCTTTTGAGCGTCGTTTCCCTGTAGATTTTGAGGAGTAACAATTTCAAAATCAATCTCTCCAACTGAAGAGATCACCTTGTTGATAAAACAATGAAAGCTCTGGATTATTTTAATGCACGTTTCCTTCAGTACTTACAAATCCGCCAGCCGGCTGTCCTGACTACTATTTGTAGACGACAGCATCTCCTGAACAGAAGACAGTCTTTCGGCAAGCTGTCTGGCGCCCTCTAGCAGGCTACTATAGGTCAGGAATAGCTGTTGGTGACCGTTCCTTTCTTTGTCATCAACTGGACAGTAAAAACACGGTTCAAGGGCTGTGTTGAGTAAAAATTCGCAGATTACTTGTTTAAAACTGATTTTCTTGCCTTAAAGGCACACAGGATCACTTGCATTTATTCTAAAAAGTAAACTACAAAATTATTATCAAAAAGCTTACTGGAGTAAAAATTGTACTGGTACTAAACACACTGTGAAATTATTCTGTCTGGCTTGCTGCCCACTTAGAAGAATCAATAAATGTAGATGATTTCCAACGATCAGTCAATGGACTGATCTTTGGAAATACAGACAAAATCATATTTCATGATAAAACAGTTGTGCATGGCGGGCTTTTTCACTGTTTTCTCAAAAAGTGTAATATCCACCGACTTGAAACTTGAACAAGTTTGGTTTTTAACCCTTTCATGACCACATTGTTTATTGACTTGGCTCTCCCCAGGACCAAATTGTTTGCTCAGTCATGCGGAAATCACTAGAGCGTGAACAAAATGACCACAAGTCCAAAACTCACTTTTTTCAACTCAGATGTTCACTGCCAAGGAGTGATTTAAATCATAGGTGTTGTGTGTAAAGTTTGTTCCTTGAACCTTACTCTTGTATGTGATGTAAAAATGAAGTCCATATGTGCAAATATAAGAAAGTTATGCCTGTTTGTTCGTCTGGTCCCATTTATCAAACTGCAAGCCATTTCACCACATGACCAAATGGCACTCCATACCTCAATTTTTGGCGTGGATACTTCTGAAGCACTTTTCTCATTTTTTTTGGTAATGGCAACACTATGAATAAACTACACCATTAGAACGATCCGAAAATACTCTTTCAGCTGGTATATGGTTGATGTATGGACGGTCAAACATATCGAAATGCCGCCTTTCTGAAAAGTAGTGAATATATCTGTGTTGAGGGTGTTCTGTGTGTGGTTTCCTGGTCGACTAAAGTCGCCCATGGGAACCAGCAGGGGGGTTCTTCTTGTCGACAAAAGTCGCCCATGGTAAGGAAAGGGTTAACATTCTTCCTTGGATTTGGAGTGGTTTTTTTATTGGTTTCTTAATGATTCTATATGCCTTTAAAAATAACTGTCTTTCATCCTATTGCTGGAGAGTGATATTTACCAATGATGTTGTGTAGTCTATTAATGAACACATCTCGGCTGTCTATGGTGCTACGGGTACCTGATGGTGGCGCTAGACTAGGGTCTGACATCATACGCTGCAGACAAAATAGAATACAGGCTCATTGGGTCTTCAAAGACACTTTGACACAAAATATTCTTCCACCTTTTTTTTTTCATTTATAACACCTCACCCTCTGATTCTGTCTCGTAATTGGCCGAGAGCACATTACATGTATTCACATTTTTTAACCATGCATGCCAAAAAAGACTATACCACAGAAGCCTCACTCTGAAAGCATAATATACGCATAGCAACCAACGCAGCAACCACAGGTATGCGTACACAGGCACACAGACGTATGCGTTAAGTGCACATTGTTTTTGGACACTACAGGGTGAGTAGAAAAAAGCGAAACCCAAATGTCGGGACTTGTGTTTTAGTGAAGTTCTGCATGTAGCACTTTCAAAATCTAGGATATGAAAGTCCCATTCATAAGCTTTTTTTTAGTACAGGAATCATTCAGATCACCCACGTACATTTTAAGTTACAGAATTTTGAACGCAACCACCGTTTTAAAGTTCTGTCCATGGATCACAGAAAAGGTGTGGGTTCTTTCAGCAAAACGAACACAATTCACACACATCCCTATGTGATTTGTTTTCGTTTTGCTGGAAGAACGCTTACCTTCTTGTGATCTGTGGACAGAGCTTTAAAACGGTGGTTGTGTTTAAAATTGCATAACTTGAAAAGAATATGAGTGATTTGAATGATTTTTATACTAAAAGAAAGCTTATGGATTGGGCTTTCATATCCTAAAGTTTGAAAGTGCTACATGTAGAACTTCACTAAAATAATAGTCCCAATATTTGGGTTTTGCTTGTTTTGACTTGTCCTGTGCAGATTTGGGTACAAATATTTCATTAAGGGGTACTTTGAAAAAGTGCACGTAAATTTCCAACTAAACATGCAAACTGAAAAAGAAGTAAATTTGAATTAGATTTAGGTTTTAATTCACGAGATATCTCTAAATAAGTATGAATGCACGATAAGCTCTGGCCATCTGGCATGAAAGTCTTGCATAAAATCTATCCTTGCCCAACGCCTTAACGTAGCCAGAACTAGTATGTACATGTAGTGTGAATGTTGAATTAGTAACTGGCTACTTGTTCAACATTTAGTGTCAAACGGGGCACCGGTCTCCTTTCTGCACCAGTGAATGACCAAAATAAGCCCCCTAAGTTTCCCATAAAATATAGCGCGCTACATACCATGTGACATACCATGTGACTATATCTTGCCACCATTTACAAAATTGTCATAAACAACTTTTGAATTGCTACAAACAATTGTTAAGTATTTAATTGATAATGTTTGTTTTTGGGGGGAAGATTTAAATTTGGTATTTTATGGGAAACTTAAGGAGCTCGCTTTTGGTAAATTTTTCGAGGACCGACCGACCGAACGACCAGAGTGACACGTAGAAGCTCTGTAACAGAGCTTAAAAATAAGCAGATGTTGTGGATGATGAGGCAAACCAAGCAAACATCGACTGCTTTGACTCGTGGTACACTAGAACTAGCCCATCGGTGATCCATAGAGGGGTCCATCTCCTCCAGGTTTGCCTGGGGAAAACAGAACGCTTTACTACACAGCTCAAAGCAGTCAATATTTGTATACCAGTCAACTAGGAAGTACAGTCAACTATGGAGTGTCATGGCATAGTGGTTTAAAGCATTGGACTTTTGCTCTGGTGTTTCAGAGGCAACAGTGGTGTGGGTTCGAGCCCGGGTCTGGACACTTGTGCCCTTAAGCAAGGCACTTAACCATTATTGCTTCGTCCTTCGGATGGGACGTTAAGCAGTAGGTAAGTGCGTTTATCCTCATACATATGAGGCTGTACTTTCAAGGAAGGAAGGAAGTCAACTATGAAGTTGATCATTATTGCATCATTATTTTGAATAGGATAACGTAATATGATGGACAGAACACAGATATTGACAGACCATTCTGGTTTGCTGAGCTTGGAGATTTCTTGACAGTAACTGCTCTGAAGCGGTCAGAAGGCGATGAGTCTCCCGATGTCTGTGGGCCTCTACCTCATATGACATCAGTAGGAACTTGTGACGAGATTGCTGATTGATCAACTGTTCTATCAGCTGACAGTTAAACAAACAAAACATGTTATTAGTACAAAGCAGGAAGGCTAGCATCTTTGTTGGTTGATTGAGGTCAAATTCTCTTCTTGTTACATTGCCAAAATTTGATGGATATGAAGAGTGCAGGAAAAAGACAACTTTACAATGGAACAAAATATATCAGTATTAGGTATTTGCCCTTCACCGACGCAAAACACTTCACACTCAGAGTGTTACATCCCGAGGGAAAGTTGGAGAAAATCACTCAGGTGGGACTCAAACCCACACCCTCCTGCTTTCTAGTGCAGATGTCTTACCACTCGACCACCAAGCTTGCGGGATCAGTTGGCTGGTTCGAATCTGATGTACATGTAGCAGTGGGTACCGCAATTAAAGTATTCATAAGATGGAATATGCGTTGGGGTGATGTATATCAATATTAGGTTTTTGCCCTTCACCGACGTATAACGGTATACTCGGTGTGTTACCTCCCTAGTGAAAATGGAAAAACCCACTCGGGTGGAACTCGAACCCATGACCTCCTTTTTTCCATCTTTCACTCGGGAGGGTAAAACACTGAGTATACAGTGTTTATATGTCAATGAAGGGCAAAAAACCTAATATTGATTTACTCCACCCTGACGCAAATTCATCTTATAAATAAGAAAATATATGTTATTGATAGACTAACTTGATCTTGTTTGGACGTAAAGTAATCCTGCCTCATAATCTTCAGGTTGTAGTCTCCATACAAGACTCTAGTAGCTTGCAGCATTGCATTCTCTTGGATCAGGTCATGGAGATCAGTCTCTGCGACCTTTGACCCAATCCTCTGGACAGTCTGAAGTTTGCATTGCAACTCCTTTAGTCTATCACTGATAAACAAAGACAACAATTAAAGTTGAGGAATCAAAGACCAACAAAACTTAATAAAAACTGATATATGACTTTTTGAATATCTGACTCACAACTGTACAATGTATGCTGCACTGCAATCACATATTATTCTTGGCATATGGTTTACCTGATAGTAAATGTGCTACACATGGTGTAGGCACCTATCTGAAAGTTCCGACCCATGGTGTTATGAGCAATCACGGCCAGTTACTGTACACCAAACGTCCCTCAACATTCTGACATGTGTGCACTTACGTTTGGCTGGAATGATACAACATGGCATTGGGGAAACAAATGGCCCAGGTGCAATGTGGGTGGGACTAATATTGCAGAATGGTCCATTCGTGTTCCCAAGCTGTGAAGTCGGAAAGTATGTTTTACATTTTTCTAAGTGGCAACCTTGTGGATATGTTAAATCAAGGTATTTCTAAAGCGAATCATTGCTATGCTGTTTAGCATTGGTTAACAAGGAGAATTTTAATTCTCTCCTACCTCAGCTCAGTGACGTTGCTTGGGTAGCCATGATTGCCTAGGGATTGCAGCTTGTCACCAGTGAAGTTGCAGGCCGCCAGCAGACGTGCTTCCTCAACTTGAGCTTTGATGCGCCTTCTCTGACTTGTCGGATAGCTAGGGAGACATATGGAAGAGAGCTTGACAAATGCACAGAGTTTAAAGACAGACATTCCCAAAAAGATGAAGATAGTCCTCTTTTGAGGCACACAACTTGTATCTTACCATAGCAGAAAATGTTCTTACTTTTCTACGCTCAGCAAATCAAAACTTTAAGTCAAGCACAAGAGGATGGTTCTACTTCATGTGAATTTGGCGTCACATACGTCAGCAAAATCGCCGGAGTTGAAATGTATTCAACTTTTACGAATTCGCTGTCGCACTGAGTAAAAACCAGCTTAACAGGAGAATACAATGACAAAGTAATGCCATTGTCAAGTTCACTGAAAAAGGTTGTCTTTGACTTGAGACTGAGACTCGAGTACACCTGTGAAGTAATAAATATATGAAAGTAATGAAATATAAATATATAAGCAGTCCACTCATAGTTCCCCTAAAGCAGGCAGGCATCCCTCTTGGTGCTTTGAGGCACATGGAACAAAGGGGTGTGTCTTGAAATGCAATAAGCCACGACCCACTGAAGACAAGATGTCAAATCAAACAGCTAGCCAGAAACTGGGCAACCTCAGAAATCAAGGAATAGTATACAAATATTGAGTGGCTCAGAGTGAAATGGGAGGAATATTATCGCAAGGTAAAATCTGGACTTTCCCTTCGCCTCGTGAACTGGAAAAATCCAGATTTTACCGAGCGATCCTATTCCTCCCATTTCACAATTTAAGCCACTCAATATTTGTTTTATATAACTGACATATAGATCCTTGTCATTTGACATATTTGAACTTTTATTTCAATACAAAATTGGTGGAAAATGTACTTCGCTCTTCCAAACCATCCCTTCACGAAAATGTTTGAACCCAACCCTGTAGTACTGTCTCTTTAGAACAATACGTGCTACGCGCAATGCTGAACGCGCACACCAGCATGCATCTGCACACAAATACCGCGTCATGGAACAAGAATGATCCTAACTGTTGAATAGTATTTCCCATTCCCCATGGGCAAATGGGACTTTTTGAGCCAGGGCATGAATGGGAGCAATAACGAATGTCACATGATGTGAGTTCCACCAATCAAATGAGCAAGGATCTGTATATGAGTTATATAATTTTAGATATTTAAACTCAGACAACCAAATAGACTGACAGAGAATATAACAGCACTGTTAAAGATTAGCTTACAGTGCTTGGAGTCTGGCTAGTTCTTTGCAGTCACTGTTTGTCACGTGTTGCTTCTCTCCTCTGATGACCAGACTGCTGGGGTTACTGATGTCTAGGATCTGGTAGCGTGAACCCTCATCATGCCCCACAAGATCAGCAATGCCCTGATATATATGATCAGAAAGGAGACGAATACAGTCAATTCAACATGGGGCACCATGCTTGTGCGCATATTGCACGCGTTCTTTAATTTGATGTGCAAAGGTTATTTGAAACTCCAATGCTCCAAGGTGCTCTGAGTGTATGCATACCATCTGCGTACCAGCATGGCGTCACCTCAGTAACAGCATATAATAAGCCTCTGTACTGATGACGTCACACTTTGTTTATTTGTGCGCTTTTCTACGCGGCTACGTCATCCCCACCAGGCTTCTATAGGAGCACACGGGCAAACAATGTGTTAAGTCAACAGTACAGATTCTGTTTTATGCATTCTTCTTCCAACTTGTCAACTGAAAAGTTGTATAGCCCTTTGGTCTGCTTGCAAATGAAACATGAAATAGTTGCAGATACATCAAAAAGGGTCACAATTACTGACCTCAAAAAACTGCTTTTTGGTGAAACTTGTCAACTCTTGGGTGAATCGTTCTTCTGAGTGGTGATAATGCCCAAGAGGCTGCTGGGACAGGAATGCGGCATCCTGGGATGTGTTTGATGAACCAGTGGCAGAGTGCAAGCTGTCTATCCGGTGATACAACTCCAGCAGGTCTTTAGTAGACTGGCATAGTCTCTCCAGGGCTGTGTTCATCTGTGAGCAAATGTTCCACAGACATATTTTGAAATGTTGAAATGGTTATAGACCAGAGAAATGACGTCATTGTGTGCATTCTTAAGGGAGCTTGGTGGCTCTCGTCTCCACCGTGCTTCATAGGAACGGCCATGTAAACAAAACATGACATAATGTTTCAGGGCTATTTAGTATTAAACACAAGATTTTACTCTTTACATACGGCAAACAAATTGGCTAAAATTGGTGCCTGATGGTTACTACGAGCCAATAGATTGAATGTGACTTGTCGTCTGATGATAGATATAACAATTGTTGACTGCTGTGATGTGGGATACGACATTTTTAACAATGTCATATCCCAAATCACAGCAGTCAACAATTGCCTTGTTTTATCGAGCCGTTAACTCAAAAAAGATAAATGGCTGTAACTTACTGTGTGAGATGACTGAAGGTTTTTATATCTAACTGAACACGAGACTGAGTGTTTGACGTTACAGTTCTCATTGTGCAAAGTTAGCACACCGACAGGTTCCACACGCGTGCACTGAACGCAGTGCGATATCACCCTCAGTGTGTGACATGCATTTTTATTGTCCAGACACATGGCCGTCCTAGACCAATGAAATTACAGTATCCAAGCACACGATATAACAATGCAATCTATTACTGTCTAAAAAGCAATTAATTCCGTACTCAAAAACCTACGACTGCAACTACGTTTACTCTGCACCATCGTACTTCTTAAGATCCGAAATGTTCTGCTCATTGACACAGATTAGTTTTTATACCTGAACATTGTCTGTTTGGTTCTGTTCAAGCTTCTTCTTGTACTGGTTTTTCGTTGCCGATTCGACCAGACCCATTTTGGTCAGTCTGTGGGTTAAGGCTGTGTGATGAAGGCTGAAAGGGACAAAAGAAAACGAGAATATTGCGAGTGAAAGTGAATGACCAAGATTGTGTGATATACAAATGTTGACTGCTTCCAGTGGTGCAGTAAAAACTAGCCTCCCGAGGTGATCCATGAAGCATTCTATTTTTCCCAAGGCGAAGCCAACGGGAAAATAGAATGCTCCATGGATCACCGAGGGGGGCTAGTTTTACTACGCCACGAGATGAAGCAGTCAATATTTGTTTTATAGCACCTCTCCCACAGATTCTGCTTGCTTTTAAGTGATAACTGATTAATTTAATCTGAATACAATAAAACTTTTTTTCTATTTGAATAGGAAATAAGTTGAAAATTAACTTGCACTTTTTCAAACTACCCCTTCACGAAATGTTTGAACCCAGCTCTGTAGCGCTCGCGCTTATACGCACAATGCGCACAGTCGGCCAGTCAAGACACAGAGTCTGTGGGTGAGGTGTTAAAATATCAACTATGGAACTGAACATACAGACAAAGATGAAAATTACCTGAGTTTATTTCTCTGCTGCAGCAGGTGTTCTTTCCGACTTTCAGCTGCTTGAAGCTCTTCTTCCATCTGCAAAATGTTGTCCCTGTTTGTGACAGAGAAATGGAATGGTAAGCAAATTACCAAAACTTTTATGTTAAGAAATTAAGAAGCCCAGATGATACAATATGTAGTGACTGACCTGAGCATTTCTGGAGAGAGTTCTTGTGTCTCATCTGGTACTGATGCATTCTTCAGAGCATCCTCTAACTGATCGCCTTCTAAGATGCCCTCACCAGATGATTCCAGTATCTTAAACCTGTACAAAATAAATACTGAATGGTAATAAGAGTGGTTTGCAACATACATTGTAGTGTACAACCACGTAGCTACTTTTTCTATATCTCCATAGTAATAATAATAATAATAATAATAATTAGTTCTTATATAGCGCATTACATACGAAATCTCAATGCGCTTTACAAAGAAATTCCTACAATACTTATAAAAAGCTAAATATATATTACTAGTCCATTAAAACAGTACAACCAAGTACAACCAGTAAAATAGTACAACCAAGCCTCTTTCACGCAGATGTCCCTTTAAACATTTTGCCTATTTCCCTGCCTTTATTCACCTGATCTTCATTATATGCTGACAGCTGACCTCACACATGAAAAGGTCTTTGGCAACCTTGAGAAAAAACAATGTGCGAATGCTGACTTTATCCTCAAAATGTGCTGTAAAAAATTGGCCTCTCAGTGGTAGCGTCTTGGTGGTCACTGTATGGTGAATGGTGGATTGGAAGAGGATATTCAAACTAGTATTGTGAGGTTCCGTTGGTTCCCAGGTTTCAATATGAGAACCGGAACCGCGAGTCCAATCTTTTCAAGAACTGGGTACCCGCTATACTTGGTTCCAGCTCCAAAAGAACTGGTTCCAGAGTAAATTACCCATTCTCTGAGCACAAAGCCCAGAGCCGAGAATCGACTCCATAGGAATTCAATCATCATGAAGGCCTGGGTCCCGGGGGGAATTTCACTCTAGCTAGTCAACACAATGGCGGGGAAAACCACACAGACGTTATACGGAGAGTCAGAGACAAACTGATCAGCCATGAGGCATAGAGCATTGAAACCAATACTGGCCCTGTGCCATGGATAATAAACATTTTAAATGACACAATTACTCATGGGGTGTAGTCAGCTCTGATTGAGCGCTGGAATTGGCTCGTTTGGACTCGGGTTGGGTACAAATTACCAGGCTCTGAACGAGTCACGGTTCTACCATTGCATGACAAATACATGTATAGAATGATTGACTGCGCCGCACATATACTCTACACTACCCATGTGAGCGACACTCAATCTCCACTGTAACTGTGGACACACTTGGAACCAGCTCTGATGGACCCGGAACCAGCTCTGATGGACCCGGCTCTTAAGTGCTGGAACCAGCTCTGATGGACCCGGAACCAGCTCTGATGGACCCGACTCTTAAGTGCTGGAACCAGCTCTGATGGACCCGGAACCAGCTCTGATGGACCTGACTCTTAAGTGCTGGAACCAGCTCTGATGGACCCGGAACCAGCTCTGATGGACCCGACTCTTAAGTGCTGGAATCAGCTCTGATTCAAAAGTTGGGTTTTCAACAAGTTTGTCGAGCTTCTGTTGGCCGCCATCTTCTTTGGATTGGCACTGTACACTTCACACATGCGTACCGTACTATGGCTAGCTTCACGTAAACAAGATGACGGCCAACACAAACTCGACAAACTCGTCATAAGTTTAACAATTCATAAGTTTTCCTGTAGTACAAAAATCGTTCAAATCACTTTTGTACATGAGTGATTTGAATGATTCCTGTACTTTAAGAAAGCTTATGGATTGGGCTTTTATATCCTAGATTTTGAAAGTGCTACAAGCAGAACTTCACTAAACAATGGTCCCAACATTTGGGTTTCGTGTTTTTTTGTTTCGTTTTTTGTTTTGACTTGCCCTGTATAGAGTGTTTTTTTATGTTCCGAAAATTACCCCTGTATACAAAATTTGTTGACAACGGGTTGACGACCATTGACGCTTGTTTACACCAGTTGAGGCTTGTTGACGCATTTTACTAATTCCCCTTCTCAGGCTATATATATAGACAAAACTTTCTTAATGGCTTTCAACAAGATAAAAATTACAAACTATATACAACTGTACACTAACTCGACAAAGTATGAATGCAAGTGCATCATCAGTTCTCACAATTACAAATATCTTCTCATGGGCATCTGTGCAAAACTCAAATCATGGTTATTCTTCGGAAAAAAATCAAAAGGTAAATAGAAAATCATTTCTCCAACAAAACAGATTTTAGGAAGAGAATATTTACTGCATACAGTTAGCTCAAATATGATCAGCAATCAAAAAATGAAACGAGCAATTGTCCAAGCAATCTACTTGGAATCTGGCAGTGGTACAACATAATGTGACTTCTTTAAAAAGTCAAGCTCGAAATATAAAACAAGAAATGTCCTGTAAGTCACATTTTAAGCCCACAGAAAAATCACGAAATCTAATAAATTGACTCAAAGTACACTAATCTTGGTCTTCCCTGGAAACTTTTAACAACACACCTCTAAAAGTGAATCCACTTGTATAAAGAGGACCATAATTGCTTTTTTCTTTGGCATGCTCTGCTCACAACATGTTTTTCAGACAAAGCAAGTTGACTTCAGCCAAATAAGCCAATAATAATCAAATTCAACATCCAAAACACATGTACATAGTACATGAAGAGAGATTTCCTCATCTGTCAATTCATATAAAATACCTGTAAAAGTCATGAGAAGGGAAAATCTGCATAAGTGTTCTGTTGTGAAAGTCTATGTTCTTCAATGGACAACAGTACTACCATAGAGCAAGGACTACTCAGTCAAGAATGAGCCACTGAACAAAGTCCCCCAACTCTTGCCCATGTGGGCAACAGGAAGTGTTGCATAACACATTCTTGTATTGTCCCCTGCACTGGGATACTCTTCATACATGTACAGTGTACAGTACACTGCATGATGAACCGTGTTTCTTATACCGTGAAGCTGTCACGCCCCAACTATCGCATCGGTCCCAACTATAGTTGGGACTGTCCCAACTATAGTGCGGCAGTTGGGTCGGCCTAACTATAGTTAGGACGGGAGTTGCGCCGGATGCTTCATGCTTGATAGATCTTGTTGGATTAAATGTTCCGCGGCGCTGGCACCGTGTATTCGTCGTGCATGCATGCCGCAAGGCTGGCCGGTCACGTGGTACTGCCTAGTTGGACGAGTTGTCCAGCTGCTGGGTTTTATTATCCAGCAACATTTTGCAAAATTCAAAGATTGCCATGGCCGGCCAACTATAGATGGGCCCCACCCATAGCTAATGTCAAAGGTCCCAAGTCGGACATGTAAGCAGAGCTGTAGGGAATGTTTTATAATCGTACATCAATGTAAACTATAGTTGGGACACCGCAAAATAAAAAGATCGGAGTGGCCCAACTATAGATGGGCCAGCCCAACAATGGAACTTACAGTTGGGACCGTCCCAACTATAGTTGGGACAGGCCCAACTATAGTTGGGCCAGCCCAACTATGGAACTACAGTTGGGACAGGCCCAACTATAGTTGGGACAGGCCCAACTATAGTTGGGACCGATGCGATAGTTGGGGCGTGACAAAGCTATTCACACAGAAAAAAAACAAGCTCGAATAATCTTGGAAGCTGCAGCCCAACTGTAGACCTGCTGTAGCCTATAAATCATGTTCATGTACCGGTATAAACTACATGTACTCACATGGTTATGACTGTAAATTGAAAAGGATTCCCAAGATTTTGTTGAAAGTAAGTTAGTGCAATGGAGAATTTTGTAGCATGTCGAACACCAATTTGTGTGCAGTACAGTGCTAGCCCCAATGCGAAATGAGTGACCTCATGACCCAACACTACAGTCCAGGACTGCAATAAATTGGTAGCTCTGGTCTTAACCTCAGTGGAGACCTGAAGCAGGTGTTGTTGGGCCAATAAGGGACAAGATAATTGATTGCAAAAAAACCCCAACAATATAGTGAAGTCTGTTACTAACCAACCAAGGGAAAGACATCATGGCTACTTGTTGTCAGCCCCAGATAATAAAGGGGGGGGGGGGGGCATAATTTCTAGTAAACAAGGAGGCCTAGTACAGTATGACCATGGAGCTATGCCCACATTTACAGTGGAGATCCAGTGTTGGTCACATAGGTAGAAATGTAATGCTCACATGGGTTACTGTACATGTGCAGTGCAGTGAATCTTTCTTTTCTTATTCACACTCAGGGGTTGTCATGATAAATAAATCGTTGGCAAGGAACAGAAAATAAAGCAATGAATGCAAAGTTTGCTTTTAATAACACAATCTCCATAGTTTCAAAGGAAAAAGACACATTTGAAACCAAATACATAATAAAATAGCATGTATTGAACGTCAAAATAAACAGAGCACGGACCTCACAAGATGACACCGTTATTCTTTACATGTAATTTCAAGGGCTTATGTTTTCATTCAGTTTTCTGGGAGCCGGTTCAACTCGGAAACCGGTTCTTTTTAGAGAACCAGAACCAGTTCCAGAAATTCTGGAACCGTCCAATACTAAGGGAATAAATGTGTGCTCCGGAGGTTTTTATCACTCTGCTTAATACCACTTAGAGTCTGGGTGCTGATAATTACCCGAGCCGGAGGCGAGGGTAATTATCAGCACCCAGACTCTAAGTGGTATTAAGCAGAATGATAAATACCGACGGAGTACATATTTATTCCCATTCATAAATACCTTTTCGGTAAAAAAAAATCATATAATTCGTTCAAAACATCCCGATTTTGTTCAACAAATTCACTTTATGCTTTTTGAAACATCCCTCCTGCAAAATAATGGAGTGTTCAGCTGGCGAGTAAGATGAAAACAACCCTTTTATGGAGATTGACGCGCGCGTATCATGTTCTACGCGATGTCGCGCAGAACGCACCTGGCGCGTTGCGTTTTGAATTTAGAACTATAAAATTCTAACTCCCTGGTAGTGTTGCGCATGCCTACGTGAGGATTGTGAACGTTCAACCAATGAAACGATAAGAGGCACTGGATTTTTAGGAGTCCACATTTTATTGTGACACTGGAAAAGTGTTTAAGACCAGCTAGCCATGTCTTTATCATCCGTTTAATCCTGGCCACGTGACGGGCTCTCGACCAATAGGAATGGCTAAACTGTCTGAGGTATTTATGAATACAAATTCAAACCTCCTTTTCGTCGCCAGCTTATTATTAACATATAATGAACCCCAACTAAATAGTGTTCCATATGTTTGCTGGATCTTGTTAAAACTTTAAAATCAAAAAATGAAATGACTTAGTTTAGAAATTTTGTTTGCTTTGCTACTGAATGAATTTTAAAAAGTCATAATCGTCGTGTTGGCATTGTTGCGCTTTCTTGCCATTTGTGCAATCATAAGAATGTGCATGCGCATTCTTATGATTGCGCAACTGGATCCTCGCGCAATCTTCGGCCAAAAAAAAATCTTCCAGATTGAGTGCACATTCTTAAGAATGTGCAACAAGAGAAGCGATCTTTTCGATGCCGAGAACCGGCTGTGCTAAATGAGTCTAGCTGCATCCTCGTTCACTGATTAATTCTTGGGCCGTACTTAAATAAGTATACTGTGGCAATGCGAATTCACTAGGCAAAAGATATAACAATGTAAAGTAGAGATGAAATTATTATGCGTATTGGGGGAAATGATAAAAGAATTATGATAACAAAAACACATAACGTGTTCCTCATGATCACTCAGCATGTGTACGGTGAGGGACTTGTAACTTGTCTAGACTAAACAAGCACTTCCCAGACTAGTTCCCAGTCCTCCGTTATTACAAAACTTCCCATAGGGGGACAGAAAAAAGCAATAATAACAGCTTTAATTGAATTCAAATTATCGTAGTTCAACGGGTACAGAAGCATAGATCATTTTCTTTTCTCGTCATATGATTATTTCCCCTTTATGTTTATTTTAACATAGTAATGCCGTGTAGTGTTTGTTAAGATTGCGCAAAATTCATAAATTGCGCAAGTAATATTCCCAAGCAATCTTAAGAATGAGTGCTCATTCTTCAGATTGCGTGCTCATTCTTCAGATTGCGTGCTCATTCTTCAGATTGCGTGCTCATTCTTAAGAATGCGCACTCATTTTTTAGAATTCGCGCTCATTCTTAACATTGCGCAAATTGCAATAAAGCGCACAACATGATTAGTGCCAGAGAAAATCTGAACCAAAAAAAAAAGCTTACTCTCTAATCTCCTGTTCGGACAGCAGGTTGGAAGGTCCCACATTATCACAGAACCACTCCAAGAAGGGTGTCACCGCCTCATCATCAAACATCCAATCAAATCCTTCAGCTTGAAGATCATGTGACTCTCCAAAGCCAATCCTCTGCAAAGCCTCAACCAATCGCCTGCCTCCACTCATATTGGTTGAATTTCAAAATTTCACCTCTCAAAGAAGAACTGCCCATAAGAAAAGAAAAAAGAAAAAAAAAGATATTAAAGACAAAATACCATCAAGGGTCATTTTAAATTACAATTCATAAATACCTAAGACAGTTTACGAATTCCTATTGGTCAAGAGCCCGTCACGTGGCCGGTCTTAAACGGATGATAAAGACATGGCTAGCTGGTCTTAAACACTTTTCCAGTATCACAATAAAATGTGGACTCCTAAAAATCCAGTGCCTCTTATCGTTTCATTGGTTGAATGTTCACAATCCTCAAGTAGGCATGCGCAACACTACAAGCGAGTCAGAATTTTAAAGTTCTAAATTCAAAACGCAACGCACCAGGTGCGTTCTGCGCGACATCGCGCAGAACATGATACGCGTGCGTCAATCTCCATAAAAGGGTTGTTTACATCTTACTCGCCAGCTGAACACTCCATTATTTTGCAAGAGGGATGTTTCAAAAAGCATAAAGTGAATTTGTTGAACAAAATCGGGATGTTTTGAACGAATTATATGATTTTTTCTTACCGAAAAGGTATTTATGAATGGGAATAAATATGTGCTCCGTCGGTATTTATCACTCTGTTTAAGACCACATAGAGTCTGGGTGCTGATAATTACCCTCGCCTCCGGCTCGGGTAATTATCAGCACCCAGACTCTAAGTGGCCTCAAACAGAGTGATAAAAACCTCTGAAGCACACATTTATTCCCTTATTTTTACAACATTATATAATGGCAGGTAGCCCACATGTAACCTTTAAAATTATAGTCAACACAAATGTTGCCATTAGTTTTCCCTTAATGTGGGAGGGAAAAACAAAATGCTGGGCAGTCAAAGTCTTTCAATATTTATAAGCCAAGTCAGGCTTTCAGGTTGCAGACCAGTAAATAAACTGCCATAGACATCAGTGATAATTATAGTCCGAGTTACATACATGTACTGGTACCCAACTTATCGCCTGTTTATATAAACTTTTGAGCATGATCTGGTGAGTAGGCCTTCTCGATAAGATCATGTCCAAATGTTCAAAAAGGGTGATAAATTGGGTCCAAGTATATACTTGGATCATGCTTGGACTAAGTGATAATTATGCCCACTTCCAAAAATTATGAAAAATACTCACAACTCTTCAATCTCTTTTGAGATACACATCAAATTAAAACACATTTCATCATCTTTCTGTTCTATTTAATTTATCCAATGACATTTGGGAGAAAATTCCTTCACAAAACATCACCTCTAAAATTAGTCTTAAACCAGACTGTACTAGTGAAGAGGTCAGTTTTTTTCAAACTGTTGAACATGTACCAGTCTAGTCTAAGGCTTACACATTTAAATCACTTGGCTTCACACTCAGTGTAAAACATTGAAGAAAAGTCTCCTTAAAAAATTGAGTTGAGACTTCAAACTTGACTGGTGAAATACTGAGGACCTCGTCTTTGCCTCATGACAATTTTGGAGAATTTTGACTGCTGAAAAGTGAGTCAAGTTGGCCTGAATTTGTTTTGCGTGTTTTTCTGCACTCAAGGTCCCAGTTTGCCCTTAAAGTAGTCCTCAGCTCATCGCCATTTTGAGAAAGGATGCCTATGTTCTATTGCAAAATACATGTAGAGCCATTTTAGGGCGCAATGTCATCTGAATTTCACAGAAATAGCTTGCAGTCCTGTTCATGGCTTCCACCCTGGTAACCTCAAGTTCACAGTCCGCATAATGCTCTAATAGTAATAGCCACAAAAATTGAGGGCATGCAAATTGTGATTTGGCCGGCGTAGGCAATGTGCCAACTCAGCTTTCAAATAAACAATAAACATTACAAGATCAAGATGTTAGTCCAACTGTACATGGGCGGTATCAGGTCAACTCGGACCCAAACCAACTCGGACCCATGCCAACTCGGACCCACTTCCATCTCGGACCCACCACCAACTCGGACCCATGACCAACTCGGACCCACCACCAACTCGGACCCACTACCAACTCAGACTCAAGAACGACCAACTCGGACCCAATATGGATTTTATTTATAGGTCAACTTGTATTCTAAATATATTGGGCTTTTTATTGATTTCTGTTGCTAAACGCTTATAAGATTGTTTATTTGTATTTTTTAAGCGCCGATTTTCTTTAAAAAAAACACCACTTTTTATTAAAATAACGGAAATGCAAACTGCATCCAACTTCCAAAATATGAAAAATTTTGCCTTCACAATTAATTTCCCGAAAGCGGCAGCATTCTTTTCTGGCTATGCAATCGGCAGTCCCAGGCATCACATGGGAGCGCCCTAGCAACAGTATTTCTAGGCAACCAGGTTGGAATGTGACAATGGCATGCAGTCTAGTCTTGGCCCAAGACGTCAGTGATCAAGAGCTCGATAGTTGCAATGTTCTGTATGTAGCGCCCTTGCATATATAATTGATTTGTTTACGTTCTCTCATGGAGGCGTGGCCATTTTGTCAATTAGACCATCTGTACTAGCTCCGTGCATCTCGACCGTTGATTGGTTCCCGATAAAGTAGCACCGTCCACAATCGATCACTACAATGTAGCGTGTTGAGCCAAGACTACATGCAGCCATGCACCTGTGGCAGATAGCTGGGAATTCCAACATTATTGGCTGATTATTAGCAATCACTCCAGTTGCGCGTGGAAAGAAGTCATATTCATGAAAGCATAAATGGTCCGTGATGGAAGCAACCAACGCGTATTTATTTGCTGGGAACCAGGTCATTTCATTGGCTGAGATATAATATTATCATCACATTATCAGCAAAAACACTCCAATTACTTGCGGCATGTCTTCGAAGTCCGGTGGCCTACAGCTGAACCCTAATAGATACTTTGTAAAGAACAAGATTGGCATTGTATCAATTTGAACAATGCGGCTATCACCTGGAAAGGCTTTTTCGGTTCTGGATTTTATTGAGTTTTATTTTCAAAGACCGGGGAAAACTTTATACGATACGAAAAGTGAGGAAAACTAAATTAAACATGGAATTTCACCCATGTAATTTAGGCCTGTATCGTGAACATACATGTACATGAATAAATGATTTTTTTTGGGGGGGGGGGGGGGGGTTGATATTACAAATAATTTATTAAATGTATGTCTTTTTTTACTAAACCAACTTGACAGGGGCCTTTTTTGACGACTGCATTTCCGTTAATAGAAATTAACTGACAAGAATTTTAAAAAGGTGTCCTTTTATTTTTCTTACCTTACAATTACAATGAAAAGTTATACTAAACAGCATCACTGTATATGTTCATTAATGAGAAGTGGACAAACTTAAATGAAATGTCTAATGATTGAAAACGGGCCCTAACGTCAACGATGGGTCTGAGTTGGTCATGTATGGGTCCGAGTTGGCAGTGGGTCCGAGTTGGTAGTGGGTCCCAGTTGGTAGTGGGTCCGAGTTGGTCGTGGGTCCGAGTTGGTAGTGGGTCCGAGTTGGCGTGGGTCCGAGTTGGTAGTGGGTCCCAGTTGGCATGAGTCCGAGTTGGCTGGGGTCTGTTGTGCGCTTTCTTGAAAATCACGCAATCTTAAGAATGCGCGCGCATTCTTAAGAATGAGTGCGCATTCTTAAGAATGAGCATGCGTTCTTAAGAATGAGCACTCATTCTTAAGATTGCATGGGAATATCACGTGCGCAATTTATGAATTTTGCACAATCTTAACAAACATTGTACGACATAATTATGTTAAATGTAATGTATAGCGGTTAAAAGGGAAATAATTCATATAACATGTATAAAGAGGAAAGAAAATGTTCTAAACTTCTATGCTTCTGTACTCGTATAACTACGATAATTTGAATCAAATTAAACCTGTTATTATTGCTTTTATCTGCCCACTATGGGAAGTTTTGTAATAACGGAGGACTGGGAACTAGTCTGGGAAGTGCTTTGTTTAGGCTAGACAAGTTATAAGTCCCTGTATGAATCATATGCATGCCAGGAAAAGAAAAAAAATGTCCAGAAGCTGCTACTAGCTGGAGTTACCCAGCCCTACATTTTTTCATTGGGTTGTCATTTAGCCCAATGAAAAAATTTAGGGCTGGGTAACTCCAGCTAGAACTTGAAGCTGTCAAAATTGCTCTTTTGACTAGATAGAATCCAGCTCTGCGGTGTAACGGAGGTGGTGTGAACAATTAATTGGTGGCAATTTAAATGGGAAATAGCATTAGCACTATGGGAGGTCACAGTATTCATTCTTCACATTCTTCATTCTTACGACCGTTATCTTGTCCCGCATTCTAATAAGACTTAAGAATGTGCGCACAATCTGGAAGAGTTATTTTTTGCGAAGATTGCGCAAGGATCCAGTTGCACAATCTTAAGAATGTGCATGCGCATTCTTCTTAAGAATGCGTGATTTTCAAGAAAGCGCACAACAGGTCCGAGTTGGTTTGGGTCCGAGTTGGATCGAAACTCCGAAACCACATGGCCAACTGAGACTGACTATTATTAAAATCGACAGTCAGTGCTTATAAATGTAAACATGTAGGGTATTTACCCACGGGTTGATATAACAAACCATCAAATACCAAAAATTATAGTGCTGGAGCAAAACCTAACTGCACTGCCACAGCTGCAACTCGGGATCTTCGCCAGACTGGGACCGTGAGTGCATAAAAACGTGCAAAATTACAACTGACGTTTTTTTACTCACCATTAGGCTGATTAATGCCCACACAACACATACATCAAAATGCTATAGTTGCAAGCATGTCACCTGCGAAATTTGAGACCTTAAATCCAATTTTAAGGCAAGTTTTTGGCAGTTCACAAACCATCCACGTCATTCTCCATGCTCTAGAAATGTATGTCTGATTCCCAAGGTATTCTGGGTAGGTGCAGGAAGAGCCTTGCAGCTTACTTGTTTTTTAATCGATGGCCAAATGAACATAGCGCCCTCTGTTAAAAAATGAAACATTTTGCATTCACTCAGATCAACAAGAGGGCGCTGTTTTATCTACACGATGAAAATGTTATAGCTGAGGAGTCTTTTTGCACAATGCATTGCAGTACACATCAATGTGATGTCTCACGTTTGGATTTCGATATCTCTCTGCAGTATTGAGAGTCCCAAATTTTCGGACTAGATCTTCGCCTGATCAAATTTTCGCGCTTGTACATGTACCACGAGCATGCAGTACTCAGGCATGACGTCAGGCATGTCAGATGGCGCGGCACCGCGCAACCCTCTAATAGGCTCTATCACATCTCTACAACTAGATAAATATAATGTGTACAAATAAAAATAAAAATACATGTAACTAATATTTAAAAATAAACATGTATTGAATTTATTTAAGTTGTGGTTCTTTTTAAAATTTTGATTTTTTTTTTCTGAAAATTATCAGATTATTACATTGTTTTTTTAGAAATAGCCTAAACATTTGAACAAAAAATGGCGGTCCGCTAGCAGCGGTTGTTTTGATGAAATTCAGCGGCGGCTTATGTTTGACATTGCATTTTCAACAGTGTCAGGTATCCTTGTTTTCATGCCCCCAACAAATCAACGATGTCAGCAGAAAAGGAGAGAAGAGTGAGTAGATCTATAGTAGTACAGTGTTAGTCCGAGTAACTTGGACCCAACTTATCGCCTTTTTAAAGGGAATGTAGCCTACATACATTATTGGCTTTTAAGTTTTAGCTAGCCCGACTGCGTCTGGCCGTCAGGCCGTACAGTACTATCGCAAGCTCTGTAGTACGGCCAGACGCCCGATGCTTCCACAGAGACTGAATTTTGTTGGCCGCCGATGTAGCGATTTTGCTACATCTTTCGATCGCGATTATCTTTTCATCCAGGACACAAATTTCCAAAGTTAAGGTTCGTAGTCGTAGAGCAACTCATACCTTTTCGAAAAAACGTTCTTTGGTCTGAATATTTTCATCCATCTGGCCACAAGACGAATTTCAGTCATCGGATTCCACAAATATCGTCCCCCATGCGATCCCCATGCGATTTCAAAATGGCGGCCGCGCTGTAATGTATGCAATATGCAGGCGCGCCCGCGCAAACTCATGAATATGCATAAACAGTCTGTGACGTATGACCTCGTGTTTTTGGACGTACGGCCCCGCAGCACGCATGTCCAAAAACACGAGGTCATACGTCACAGACTGTTTATGCATATTCATGAGTTTGCGCGGGCGCGCCTGCATATTGCATACATTACAGCGCGGCCGCCATTTTGAAATCGCATGGGGGATCGCATGGGGGACGATATTTGTGGAATCCGATGACTGAAATTTGTCTTGTGGCCAGATGGATGAAAATATTCAGACCAAACAACGTTTTTTCGAAAAGGTATGAGTTGCTCTACGACTACGAACCTTAACTTTGGAAATTTGTGTCCTGGATGAAAAGATAATCGCGATCGAAAGATGTAGCAAAATCGCTACATCGGCGGCCAACAAAATTCAGTCTCTGTGGAAGCATCGGGCGTCTGGCCGTACTACAGAGCTTGCGATAGTACTGTACGGCCAGACGCAGTCGGGCTAAGTTTTAGCCTACTCCTAGAACTATGAGGCTCCACGTAGTGGAGCCTCATAGGTTCAGAAGCCCGCAAAATTGTTGTCAGCACAAAACACTAATTAAGTACAAAAACGTCCATCCCAAGCAAGCCGTTTTCCACAGAACCGCTGCACAGTTTGCCCCTAAACTCCATACAATACCTCATGACATACTCACGTTATGTGCACCCAACAAACATCGGTGGATTCTGTCTGTTTTTCGGCAAAAATGATGAAAAATATGCCCTTTCCGCACTGAGCCAACCTAACACTTGAAACGAGCACGCGTGCAGAATGATCGCAGTTATTTTCGGTTCGATCGCTCGGAGCGCGCCGCGGGGGGTACGTACTTGCACTTGTATGCATGTGCATACTATCGTTCCGCTCCTACACCATACCCCCCGCGGCGCGCTCCGAGCGATCGAACCGAAAATAACTGCGATCATTCTGCACGCGTGCTCGTTTCAAGTGTTAGGTTGGCTCAGTGCAGAAAGGGCATATTTTTCATCATTTTTGTCGAAAAACAGACAGAATCCACCGATGTTTGTTGGGTGCACATAACGTGAGTATGTCATGAGGTATTGTATGGAGTTTAGGGGCAAACTGTGCAGCGGTTCTGTGGAAAACGGCCTGCTTGGGATGGACGTTTTTGTACTTAATTAGTGTTTTGTGCTGACAACAATTTTGCGGACTTCTGAACCTATGAGGCTCCACTACGTGGAGCCTCATAGTTCTAGGAGTAGTTTTAGCCCAGGTTGTTCGAACTTCGAAGTCTTCATTGCGTTACGACTGACGTCCAGGTAGGGTGGTCGGCAATTTTGGGTTTTTTTTGTCCAACTAGTACAAACTTGGTATCATTCATGTCATTGGAAAGAGCTTCCAAAAAGAAAACAAATGGTACCAATTATAAGTTTACACCTTAAAGTATGGACTATGTACTCCTAGAACTATATGAGGCTCCACGTAGACACTAGCCCCACTAGTGTGGCCGTCGGTATGCTGCGCTGAACCTCTGGCCACACACCGTGGTACCGTGCGCTACTGACACTACTACTGAGGACGAAGTTTTCATAAAATCTGCGGTCCGTTTCTTACATTCTCAGTTTCTTACTTTCTTATGGTTGTATTCTATGATGTCTCACCTATCACTTCTGGGATGCTTAGGTCTAATGATGTTCCATTTTCCGAGATATTCTTCAATCTTTCTGGAGCCCATATGCACTCGTGAAACGTCTGGTGATGGCAGCCATTTTGAATGGGACAAGAGATGACCTCAAGCTGTGACGTCGCGTTTATGCAAATTGCTTGTCGAGCGCGCGAGGGTGCGAGTTGCAAATGCGACGGCTGTTTCCTGTACCATGCATTTATCGTCAGGGGGCCACGTGCACCGATCTCTATTCAGGATCTACGGCACAGGAAACAGCCGTCGCATTTGCAACTCGCGCCCTCATCATAGTTCTAGGAGTATGGACTATGGTGAAGTTTAGCTGGAGTTACCCAGCCCTAAATTTTATCATTGGGTTGTCATCTAGCAATAGCATGTCTAGGCATGCTAGGGCTGGAGATAATTTTTCACGTAACCCAGCAGCGTAGGCAGGTCCCAAGGAAAATGTTCAATTTTGTCCCCGTTACACACTAATTCAGTAATTGCAACTGCAACTCACCCCAAACTTGCCTGGAATAACCATTACACAGGTCCTTGAAGTAGAAAACGATCCACGATGAAGATTCAGCCTACAATTGCAGTGAAAAAAGGAGGAATAACCGCTAACCTGACAACCTTGCAGGCATGGCCAGGACCGCAATTGGTTTGTGCACAAAAAAAATTGTGTACAATCATGACAATGAATGGCAGTCGATTACCAGGCACAGCGCGCTGTCAACTAGTCGTTTTTTGCCGGCTGCGCTGGCTGTTGGCGTATGACGTCACGCGGAAGCGTAACACCCAATGACTGTTTCATGCACTAATATGAGGTTTACCACTCGCATCACAGCTGCGGTACTGGAACCGCAACCGATAGTGCATGAAACAGTCATCGTGTGTTACGCTTCCGCGTGACGTCATGCGCCAACAGCCAGCGCAGCCGGCAAAAACGACTAGTTGACAGCGCGCTGTGCCTGGTAATCGACCGCCATTCATTGTACACACTTTTTTTTGTGCACAAACCAATTGCGGTCCTGGCCATGCCTGCAAGGTTGTCAGGTTAGCGGTTATTCCTCCTTTTTTCACTGCAATTGTAGGCTGAATCTTCATCGTGGATCGTGTTTTACTTCAAGGACCTGTGTAATGGTTATTCCAGGCAAGTTTGGGGTGAGTTGCGGTTGCAATTAGTTTGTAACGGGGACAAAATTGAACATTTTCCAAAAAATTCTGCAATTTTGTTTGGGACCTGCCTACGCTGCTGGGTTACGTGAAAAATTATCTCCAGCCCTAGATGACAACCCAATGATAAAATTTAGGGCTGGGTAACTCCAGCTACATGTAGGTGAAGTTATGGTCCATTAAATTTGAAGGGCATGTCCAACCCCAATTATTCCGCCAGCACAGTGCGGGGTGTAAAATAAAATAAAAAATTCCCAATCACCTCAAAATTTTAAGAAAAAAATAGTTGCAAGTAGATTTGAAGATTCCATTCAATAGCCATTCCGTATAATTGTTCCCCATATAAAATAGGTCCCGGCTTAATCTTACATTGTACCATCCTTTATTCTCATCTATACCGTATAATGTAGGCTAGCCACATCGAATCTTGTTCTTCATTATATTTTGAGTCTGACCACTCTTGACTCATATTCAGGCTGGGAACTAGAAGCCTACGGCAAAATAGCAAAAACAAAAATAAGCTAATTTTAACATGTTTAATGCAAATTTAGTTCAATTTTGGAAAATATTCGGAAACAGTGGAAATAATACCATATTAATTTTTTTGAGCAGAATTGCATATTTTTATTATGTAAATTTTCCCAATAAAGCAATCCACCAAAATTTACCCCAGTAATCACGGCATTATAATATTATTTCTTCATGCATGCATAAAGCATGGAGGAAGAATAGGCAGCCATTGTGACACCGCCGCGCGTCATATTTTAATCACCTTGCCGAAGGCACCCTGACAACAAAACCCCCAAGCGTCAAAAAGCGTCAAGGGAAACATAACAAAAAAACTAGTCACACAAACTCCTGAAATTCCACCCTTTCAGAAACTACCCCTTTTATAGTCTTTTATTTTTTGGCCGCAAAATCGTTAAAAATCTCACATTAGGAGTTCATGAACGACTCTTTCATGAACTCCTAATGTGAGATTTTTAAATCGTTAAAAATCTCACATTAGGAGTTCATGAAAGACTCTTTCATGAACTCCTAATGTGAGATTTTTAACGATTTTGCGGCCTCTTTCATGAACTCCTAATGTGAGATTTTTAACGATTTTGCGGCCAAAAAATAATGACAATCTGTACTTTTATTTCGTCCAAAAAAATCTCTAAACTCGGAAGGCAAAATACAAACTAACGTGCATGTTCTTGGTATGAGTCAAAAGAGAATTTCTTTGGCTTTACGATGATGTCATTGCTATTTTTGTCCGACAAAATCTCGGCAAATCTCGCCACAAAACCTGATTGAATGTCAAGTGCTAAAAACAAGATGGCCGCTCCCTGAGCGACTGCGATCACAACTTCCCGGAAATAAACATCGTTTTCAACACCAGATTTCACGATTTCGAATACGGCGATCATCCAAAGCAAATATATCATTGCAAAGATCCATCTGTTCTCTCCGTGATCATCTCGTCAGAGGAACTTTTCCAGTTCCAGAAAAAAGTAAAACTGCGCCAGCTTGAAACACACTTTCGCACGCAAATAGATACAAATGAAGATCGACCACGTTACGCCTACCTCCCTAGTCCAGAATGAGAATTCTCTATGTAATACCACCCAAAATTTTGACCAGATTTTTGTTACGTTTTACCTCGTTATAGAAGCTTATTTCACGCCTACATACAATGTACTCTATGTGTCCTTATCTATTGATCAGGGGAGTTCGGGAATTCCATTTGTGATGCTGACCGACGTTAATCAGGAAAATAACTCTAAAGCAACGTTAAACTTGTACATTTTTGTAGTCTCTTTTCATCAGTTTATCATTGAGTCATACGTCATGTACATGTGCGTGCGTACGAAAGCACACACGCTAGCGCCCTCCTTTGTTTAGTTTTGGTTGGAACAGCGACGTCACGCCAGCCAACCGAAGTCACGAAACGCTCAACCATTGACCAAAGCCGAAACATGTTTCTGGTAAAGTTCTCTGTCGCGAAAAACACGCTCGGTCATTGGATAGGTGACCGCACCTACAAGTTAGTGCGCATGCGTATGAGGGTGGTTACTAAGCAAATCGCACTGCGCGTTCACGTTGCAAGCCCGTACGCCGTGTACGACTAGACTCGGTCATTGTCGGTACGTGTGAGAAACTGATGAAAAGAGTCTACAAAAACGTACAAGTTTAACATTGCTTTAGAGTTTATTTTCCTGATTAACGTTGGTGAGCATCGCATATGGAATTCCTGAACCCCCCGGATCAATAGATAAGGACACATGAGTAAGACGTAAAAATTAGCTTCTCCAACAAGGTAAAAATATTGAAAATATTGGTCATAAATTTTTTCGCCCGGTTTTGAGCACTTCATACCCTTCACTCCCTCCGTAATTTGGGAGGAAAGAGGGTCCACCTGGGCTAGCTTTTGCTGTAATTTTCAGAAATGAACTATTTGAGGGGTTAGTATAATACATGTAGATCAAACACTGACATGTTTGAAGTTTTGTGTCCAAAAATGCTGGATAAAACAAGAAAAACAAAAATGTTCAAGTAGTCTGGTTCCTTGACTCCACTAAAGATAAAATGGATCAATTTATAGATGCCTGAAAATTGTAAGGTAAGGGAACCAGTCTAGCTGGCTTGCACCCGTTCATGAACATGTAACCAATAGTAAACAAAACTTGGACTGAAAAAAGTGTAAAGTTGGAGCAGTAGTTGAAAAATAGTTAGGGTTTTCCAACGGTGGTCGGATGTATACAAAAATACTATTTCGGTAGCTGATGTATTTCGGTCGGTGGAAATGCCAGGTTTACTTGTATTAAAGGTTGTTTTTTGTCTAAATAAGCCCATTTAATTTGCAAACATTTCAGTTTTCTATTAACTTTCAGGACTAGTAAATCTTTTATTAAGTATTTCTTTGGTTTTTCCAGAATAATATTAAAAACACCCATTACCCAAAGCCAATCGTACGTAACGTTGATAATAAATCAATAAATAAAGTAAGCGCTCAGAGTAAATTTTCCCACTTTTTAGATTTACGATCTGTGTCCATTTGTGTAGGATAATACGTTTTAAAAACGTTAGCTCCTGTTGAGTTATGATTATCCTCAGTTTTCCCCAAAGACATCAGGGTCTGCCTTCCTAAATAGACTTCTATTTGTCTCAGCCAATCATACTGTAGCACGTGTCTGTCAAGCACATGTATGCTTATCGCCGCCCCGCTGATGTATGCCAATCATATCAGTCTGGAAACTGCATCTGCTATAGCCTATTTGCATAAAATTTAAATATTCATAAGGCACTTAAATAAGTCGGTCTCTGGTCAGCGCGCGCGTCGATTTTAATCATGCACGTCGATCTTTTTTTTTTTTCCAAAATGTTCCGCGGTAGCTCCAACAGCGCCCTCTATTTCCGCACCTCCTCAATTTTTTTTTTACCAAAGAGCACCAAGGAATGGGAAATTGCACCAAGGCAAATGATCGAAAGCACCAAGGCAAATTATGGAGGACACCAATGTACATGAGGACACCAAAAAAGCAAAATAGTACCCCACCTTGTCTGTACAATCCAAGCATGAAGAAAAAAGAAAAAAAAGAGAGAAAAAAAAAAAAGCCGCGTAGCCGCATCAATTCCGGAACTTTGGTCTGACCAGAGACCGAATATTTTTTTTTTTTGGCCTAATACGTCCCCCGCAATCAAGGAATCACTCCCTATTTTCCTATATATCTCTCAACTAATTAATGTTCAGATAAACTACTCACAAAATGTATATATATAACAAATATCGATCTGGGCCGTAAATAATAATAATACACACAAAGCATTATTGTCCCGCGTGCTTGGGCTCTTTGCCACTCTTGCAATACATCGTGATTGGTTGGATGATAAATATTTTGTGGGTGGCACGGGCTGTCAACGATGTTGGCTGAGAGCCAATAGGGCATCAGGAAGTGGGTAATCCCCGTAAACATTACTACCCACGTGCTTGTCTGGGCATCGTGATTGGTTGTATTTAGGGGCGGGACTGTCTAGTCTACGATTGTGGCTGAGATGACTTGTGACAGGGGAAGGCAATCACCGTAAACTATTTGCCTCGTTTGCGATGGTGCAATTCCCGACGTTCACACGTGGTAACAAATAAGATTATGTGCAAACTTCCAGATATTTTTTTCTTTGTTTTTCTTTGAATGTCGGTTACGGTTAACCGTAACCGCAAAAGATACGGTTACACGGATAATTTTAAAACTGCAAACTTGCAGGCTTACAATGTACTTGACAGAAATATTTCAAAATGTAATATGTAGGCCATAATGATGAGTATATGAAGGCCTAATTCAAAGATACTGGTAAACACTACAAATTCCTAATTTTGTTTCACCAAAACTAATACATGTATAATACTAATTTTTTGTCAATTTATGACACTACTGCTGACTGCTCACCGTACAAAGGGCCTCAGCCTGTATGGAGACGTTTCAAAACGGTATAGGTCATGATGATGAATACATAATGCTTAAAAAAAAAAGGATTAAAATTCCTAATTTTGTTGCAACAAAACTAACAATATTTCCATTTTGTCCTTAAGGCCAAAAAAAACAAGTCTCCGGTTTCTGGTATGCGCGCGCGTCGCCGTAGCCATGCGCGTCGGCAAAATGAAAAAGTTTTTTTTTCAATAAAAGATGATGTCTCAAAACTGCCAAACTCACTGGTTTGACTGGAATCCTGCTGCTGCACAATTTTAACGTGTTTTTAGATGGGGATATGATCGAGAATAAGCTTTATGTGGCCTCTCTGGACTCCCATATATTTTCACTAAGTTTAGTCGGGCACCAATTGCAGTCCTCAGCCGACATTTGAAGCAAAAAAACAGGTAAAAAAAAAAAAAAGCCGCGTCGCCGCACCACTTTTTGGGCAAGCTCCATACCAGAAACCGGAGACTTTTTTTTTTGGCCTAAAATAACACTACTACCAATGTTTTATACATGTAATGTCAAGACACTGAGTAAAACATTTCAAACTGTGATGTTCACCAGATGATGAATTATTCTGAGAAAAACCTAAAGTATTCCTAATGTTTTTTTTGCAACAAAACAGTAAATCTGCTTCTGCCAATGTTTGTATACAATGTTAAAAACCCTTAGTGAAACATTTCAAAATGTAGTCAAGATGACGAGCAATTCTACAGGGAAAAAACTCACCGTGTTACAAAAAAATACTTATTTAAATGAATTCAGTAGGCTGAAAAAAATTGCAATCGGCTGGTGTACATAGTATACTTTTTTTTCAAAAGTACAACTGAACATATATACTGGACTTTGCATGCTTTCGGTAGCTTGGTTGATTTTTTCACGAAATAAGTCTAGCACTATTTTGGTTTGTCTTTTTTAATCTGTTATACACATTGTACCTGGGTATGACCATTAATCATAACATTCAAGTTAGTAAAATTCAACCCAATTTTAACTTGGCCTTAAAGCAATAATGATTCAATGTTAAACAAATGTGTATTCAGAGAGTATGTTAATTGCAGTTGTGGAGGTTTTCCCCAGCTTTAGTTTGTAGGCAGTTCTTATTTATGTAACCATGGTAACTGCAATATGCTATGTCATTCACTGGCTGTTTAACTATAGAGTCCATGTAGAAACCAGTGATATAAAGTTCTAAAATCAAAGTTCATGATTGATTTTACAGATTATAAATACAGATGTGGTATGTACAAGAAACATTCTAGACATGTTAAATCAGGCAAATACAACATGTAGAAAACCTGTAAATGAGATTAACTACAAATGGCAATCTCAGATTAAATAAAAGTGAATATGGTATAATATAATAGTGCTCACTGCTCAATCTGACATATTAAATGCATTATTACTATACATGTTCCATAAAATTCAACATCTTTTCCCCCTCTTTTTTCCCACTTCATACATGTATTGCTCTTTAGTTTACTACCTGTATGTACTATTTAGTTATTATTTTGAAGTGTATGCTTGAATGAAGACGTTAATCTGTGTATCTGGTGGGTGGTTTTACGCATCTTCCATATTTCATTCTGTAAACTGAGGTTGTCCTGGTGGTTTTGTTGTGGACTGTTCTGATGTGGGATGTTGTTCCCAACAGGAATATTGTTTGGAGCAGGTTGTTGGTCTTCACTGTCATCATCATAGTATTGATAATATTTGATACGTATGGTTCTGACCTTCTTTGGATCTGATGAGATCTTTGCGTTTTTGTCTGTATTTAACACCTTCTGAAGTCACAATGTATGATCGTGGTTCTTTGCATACCCCTGTGACGACTGCTTTTTGCCATACGTTTGGATTTCTGGGATTCTGCATTCTAACTATGTCTCCAGCGTGAAGTGTACATGTAGTTAAAGGTCGGGTGTTTTTGTCGTGGTTTGTTTTCTGTTTTTGTTGCTTTTCTTTCAACTTTTTTGTTACACTGGTCAGCGTTCGGGGTTTCAATAATTTGGGGTTAGTTGGGAAAAGTGTGCATGTTCTTTTTCCCATGAGAAGTTGGACTGGTGAGGCGTTTAAGCCTTCTAGCGGTACATGTACATGTATGTTTATATATTGCATGAGTGCAAGGTACATACATGTTAGTCTTTTGCTTTACACATCGTGTTTTTAGCAGTTTTACAGCGCTTTCAGCCTTTCCGTTTGATCTAGGATAACCTGGGCCCTATTTCATGGCACTGGTAAGCACACGATTTTCTGCTAACAGAGCCTCCGTCTATTTCACGGAGACCGTAAGCACAGCAAAAGGCATGCTTACCTCAGAGGAAAAATTTGCTTAACTTAGTGACGTAACAATAGAAATCTCCATGCACGCGCGACCGTTAGCACACACACGCCGTGAAATAGTGCTTAAGGTTAGCAAATTTTTCTGCTATGCTAAACACAACTTTTTGGCTAACTGTTAAGCAGCGCCGGGAAATTGGGCCCAGGGGAGCTGGTTACAGAACGACAGTCTAAGGATTTTTAATCTGAATTTTACTTTCAGAATTTCACAAGCCAGGAGATCCAAGGATTACCGTTTGTGCAACTTATTTGAGATGCTATGGTTCATAGTGTCTGCATCCATATGGGCATTGTGTCTAAATGAATGAAGTGTTCTCCTTGCCTCAAACAGACACTGTTGCTCTCAAGCGCCCATGCAGACACAATCAACCATGGCATCTATTTAATAAGTTCAACAAACAGCAATCCTTGGATCTCCCATGTGAAATTCTGAAATGGAAATTTGAATTAAAAATCCATCACTAAACAGCATAACTAATCATCTAACATACTATCCAGTAATCAAACATACATACCGGTATGTACGATGTCTCAATCCTAAAGTGCAGCTGTGATGTGTATACATTAAAGTTTCAAATTCATTTCGTAAAGTGTCAACTTTTCCACGAAACTCTCAAAGTGCAGCTGTGATGTGTTGTGCAATAAAGTTTCAGTAAAGTGTCGATTTCATACCAGTGTTGGAGCAAAGGCTTTGACCCTCAAGGCCAAGGCTTTGACCCTTAAGGCCAAGGCCAAGGCCTTGACCCTCAAGCCTCGAGGCCAAGGCTTAACCCTCAAGGCCAAGGCCAAGGCCCTGTTTTATGAAATGACCACTGATATAGAACTACATGTAATTATAGTCACATGAGTGACACATCATCACGCAAGGGCAGATCCAGAACACAATTTTTTTTGGGGGGGGGCAAAGAAATTTTGATCCCCCCCAAAAAAGTGGGTCAAAAAATTACGGCTTGGGCTTCGGGGCCCGCTTAAGGGCCCCTAAAAGTTTTTGGATTCGAGATGCTCTGTGGTGCGATTTGAGGCAATTTCTGACCATTTTAACCAATGTTTTTTGAGGAAAAGATGGTGGTGTACTCATTGCCTGCCTTTATTACGACGTCACATAAAAAAAAATGGTTTCGTTGGGTTTTTTGGGGGGGGGGGGCGGCATGGCCCCTTTTGGCCCCCCTGGATCCGCCCTTATCATCACGAATTGCTCGTTACGAAGAACAACATTTCCTTAATTGCAATCAACATGCTCGCATAGGCCTACACCGTTTTATGACTGCACTGTATCTATTAAAGTATAAGTTCAGGTCTTCAATATGGTTTAACTAAACAAAATAATGATTACTTCTATATTGACACACAATTCTCCCAAGTGTAACAAAAGGGGGATCCAAGAAACTGTTTTGGGAAATTTTTATTTGCTTGCCCAACATGGTCAGAAATATCAGCATTATCTAAAACAGATACATGCAAATCTTTAGCACTTATCAGGGAGACATACAACCAATCAGATCTATTCCATAGTTATATGCAATTAAAGTGATCATCTCATTAGCCCCACAAGTGTACGGAATATTTTTGCAGCAAATCTACTACAATGGTAACAAAGTGTGATGCTACAAAAGTGGAAGTGTGCCCACCACACAAATCTAGGGTGCTTCCCTCCTCCATGGTAATACGATTAAAATGGTAACAGCAAAATTTCGAACAGATTTATCTGGAAAATTCAAAAATCTATGGGCCTTGAAGAGCCTTGACTCAAAATTGCAAGGCCCTGAACCCTCAAGGCCAAGGCTTTTGCCCTCAAGCCTCGAGGCCAAGGCCAAGGCCCTAAAATCCAGCCTTAAGGCAGCCTTAAGGCCAAGGCCCAGCATCAAGGCACTACATCACTGTTTCATACTGCAGAGAATCAGTCAAGTTCGTAGTGGACGCAGCTCTCTGCGGTAGTCACAAACTTGTCAGCATCAACCTGGGAGATGGTGGCATTGTTAGGATGACACATCTTTCCTGACAGGTTGAAGGAGCGGCAGTTGGGATCCTTGTGGCAGGCCATGCAGCATTGCAACGGGTGCTTGATCTGGGTGACCCCGTAGACGTGGCCCAGCAGGCAGGGCGTGGTCACAGCATGGCAGCGAACTGAACTCTTCTCCTTTTGTTTCTCGCATACAATGCGTTTGGAGCCAGAACAAGGAACTTCAGCAGATTTTAAACTTTTGTGTTTGAAATCTGTACATGTCTGTTGGTTGCTGAGCATTGCGAGCTGCTGTTGGTTATCATCAGAGCACACCCGCTTCCCGTCTATCTCCTTACAGCCCAGCCAGATTCCTTTTGCTCCACCTTCAGATTCAGAAAAAAACTCTCTCACCATGCTGCTGACAAACTCTGTCTCTTGCTGAGAATTGAGAACCACAAGTTGCAAACCAAGGCCTTCACATTTCTTGTAAGCATCAAGCCAAGGAATTTTGATCTCAAGTAGCTTGACGTAGCAAGAGTGATTGTAGTATGTCCATCCTTGCGGACATCTCAAACAGATTGCATCAGTGCTAAGAACACCGACCATCAGAGCAAGCCAGCCTCCAAACAAAATGCTTTGCAACTCCAGATACATTGTTACGATTCCAATGTATCAAACTTGTAGGATCCCAAAATGATATCAGTTTTTTGGGTTTGTTTTTTTCAACTGAATTTCAGTTGCCGTTTGTAATGAATACAATCAGGGTTTGAAGAACAGGATGTCTTCTACTTGTTTGAAACTAGCACTGCCCGGTAAACAAGCTGTTTGCGCCAGCCAAAGCTGTCTGCTTAGTGCCACTACTTGGTTGCCATGGAAACATCTGTGTGGTGTTTTTTGATTTGTACATTTTCTCACCAACTGAAATTTTAAGTGACAGCATAAAATTGCACTTATCCACGGGTGATTGGTGCTTTATTAAGATGATACACATACACTACCAGTACCATGTCCAAAATGCAGCGGTATCTTGCTAACACTTTGTCTAGTTGTAAAATGCACGACATTAGTTACGCTTGAGATAAATACATGTACATGTAGTACTAAAAGCTTGACGTAAATTTGGTCATTAAAGGTACATGTATGATAGAGTAGATCATTTGCAGTGCAGCTATCCAAAATGTATGAGATTGGAAGGTTTGCATGGTGGAAAGATACTACGACAAGAGTTTGCAGTAGCACCATGTGAATAAATCTCTTTTGTGAGTATGTGTGGCTCTGAAAAGAACCGGAGGGACTCAACGTTTCGAACAGTACGCTCTGCCCGTCTGACATAATTATTGTTGAAAAGCTTACTTGGTTTAAAGATAGTAATGGCACTAAACTCCCTGTGAAATTATTCTCTCTCGCATAATTTCAAAAAAATAATCAAAGATGGCCATTTCCAAAGATGCGTTTAGTGGCGCATTTTCAGAAATGTCCATTAGTATTCGGTCTGTATGGCGAATGGGTGAGTGCAAGCATTGGCACGATGCACACTGTCATTTTTAAACATCTAAGTTCCCAACACTATGGGACAGAGACATGACACATTAAGCCATTCTCAATGTACACAGCGCCTTGTAGTTACCGTCTCGAGTACCAATGGGTAACTGATTGCCATAAAAGTGCACCTATCCACTGGTAATTGGTGCTCAAGATGATACACTGTCGACCAAAATGCTGTACATGTAATTATAATCAAAATTTCTATAATGCACCATTTTTACTTCTGATCCGCCTAGAGTGCTGATGGAATGAAGACTGAGGCATCGTACTCACACTTTGTCTAGTTGTAAAATGCATGACATTAGTTACGCTTGAGATAAATTTTACTAAAACTAAGCCTTTGGTCATTAAGTTAACTGGAGGAAGGGTTAGTAGATGTACATGTACTGTACATGTAGGTAATCATGTAAAGAAAACCTGGTACAAACTTGAACCCTGTCCGAAGATATGAAATACATGTACATGTGTATTTTGTGACATGGTCGTGAGGTCATTCGGCATCAAATTACATGTAATTTAAGGTCAAATTTTGTTGTAATTTGAGTATAACTTTTTTTTAATGAACAGTGTTACAAATGAAATGCTTTTATCAGAGTGAGAAGAACATGATGTCTTCTACATAAAATAGGCTTAGCTCTTTGCGACAGCAAACGCTGTCTGCATTTTGCTGCATATGGGGCGGTGGAGTGTTTTGCATTAAGTATTTTATAACCATAAAGGGCTTAAAGGATGTGAACAATGAACCGCCGTCGACCAAAAAGTTACCGTCGACAAAAAAGTGTGGCACCCGACAATATAGCAGTCGTGAGAGTATGTACCGGCTTTTGGTTTTCAAATATTCAATCTGACAAAAATTATTCAAATATTCGGTTGACTTTCGAGTTTTCTGTATGCGACAGCCCTACTGTGCAAACCCTGAAATACATGTATGTACAAAATGTATCATATGTACATGTACATATTGGCATTGGAGGGCAAGTGTACATATGTACATGTACTTGTCAGAACATACATGTACATGTACTTATTCTGTTGCATACTCACAAGCAGTCCAGACTTTTAATTGGGATTGTTTTGCACTTCCAAATATTATACGTACATTTTACATGTATTTAAATAAATTTAAAAAAAAGAAAAAGAAAGTTATCAAAGTTATATAAAATACATCTATAGACAAACAAAATTCACCATGCACATTCAAAATTGTCGGCCTCCTGCACGTCCCCGTTGTTAATGTGATCCCGAAGAACATTAACTGGTTGAAACATCAATATTCCAAGATTGAGAGTGAAACTGTTGCCATGGGAATTTATGGGGTAGGAATCAGTTCAGATATGATTGTTGTCAGTATTTAAATTCCCAACTCTTTCGCCCAAATTTTATTTTACGAGCCCAAACCATTGACATGTAATATCATTTGGTGATGATGCTTTTATGGTTATCATTCAGATTTCTAATCCTTTCATTGTATATTTCTTATCTTTATGAAACAGTACCAGGAACTCTACAAGAATCGCTTTGTGAATCCCATTGATCAAGGCATTGGCAGGTGAGTTCAGCCTTTAGACGACCAAATCAATCAAAGGGATAATGTAACAAAGCGCCGTGCAAAAGACATTTTGAAATGGAGTCTTTGATGCATCTTTCTGTGTTCCAGTTCTGTTTTTAAAGTCTTTGTATTTTCATTTCTAAAGGCTTTTCAGGTCTTTTTTTTTATGCCTGTCACAAATTTCCATATCCATGAGCGCTGGCCTAGTTTACTACAGCATTAGTATCAACAGTTGCAGTTGTTAATTAGGTTCTTCTCATTGTGCAAACTTTTATGGACAAATTTTCGGGTAGTTAATTAGGGGAATCATAATGTATAAATACAAAAACTGGAGAGCCTGTGCCTTAAAATAACAGGTCACTCAGGTCACTATGGAAATTGCATGGATGTTGTAAACAGTGAGAGAAGTTTATTTTGAAGGGAGTGTATTACACCATCAAAAATAAAGTGTCGTGTTTTTTTTAATCAATTTCAGAGACATGGATATTCTCACAAAAGTTGTTTAAGTGTCAATTTCATTTTTTGTCAATGTTAAAGGCCTTCAGTGATTGTCCGTAAAATCAGCCCCATGTATGCTTAGAAACCTAAATGATTTGGGTTAAATGTATCACATGTCAAAAATGAAAGCTTAAAACAATTATGCATTTAATTGTGTTTGAATAAATTGATTTCTAGACGTACAGGATGGGTGCTTAACAAGGAGGTGCGTAAGGACAGTGAAGGCTTTGAGTTATTTGATGACTACTGGTCAGATTCTGGTAAGTAAGAAGAAATGGGATATTAGGAGAAAGTTAAAGGTATATGTACGTAGGATCATTTGCCTATTGTGCATTTTGTTTTCGTTTGAAGCAACAAAATTGCTCAAAATCTTGAAGTTTCAACTCAGTGGATAGTATACATTTTGAGAAAACGCAGAAAAGTACGTGAAATATTTTGGGTTTCGTAACTGGATTCTGTTGCTTATGCACGTAAAAAGTGTGCCCGCGGGCAAGCTTCCTGTTTTGAAACCACCTTCAATGTTAGTTTTCTTCCAAAAGATACCATTTCAGCAGCCGATTTCACAAAAAAGTGCGTAGCTTGTGCAATGCATAAGACTTACTCAACAAATTTGTTGCACAGCTGCTCAATAAACTTACGATCAATTTCACGAAACTTGGCAAAGCTGCGCAACGTTTTAAATAATTTAAACATCTTGGACGAGGATAATAACAGCGTTTACGATGGATGTTTGTGTATGAATTTGTTCGTTCACGAAACAGTTCTTGAATCAACTCAGCCCGCAATTTTGAAAAAAAAATTGTCCGACTTCTTCGGGATCATGCGGCAACTCTAAATATTCTGTCACGAGTAAAATAGCAATTCATGTACCTCAAACAAGAAGCTGCAAGTGTCTTGTATCAACATTGATAAATTGTGTAATGACGGGCTCCACGACGATCATAATTTACTTGTAAAATACATTGTAGGTCATTTTCAGTCGCTACGCCACAACTTATGCCACCTAAAATAATTGCGTAAGTTACACCATAATTTATTGCGCAAGTCGCGGACTTACGCACTGTGAGACTTTCGTGAAATATGTCTCATAAGTGAAATGTTGCGCAGTGTACGCAATAAATTGTGGCGCAAGCAGAGTTGCGTAAAGCTTCATGACATCAGCTGCAGGTTAATACTTGAGACAGGATTTGTGATATCAGTCCCACATGTATGCATCTTCACTTTGAACAAAGTTTTTGTCATTAAATTGGCAAAGACTTTTCTGAGTTATTAGGCCAAAAATAAGAATTTTTCTGCTTCCAATTACATGGCATTTGAAAATAGGGCAGGTAGATAGGTAGGGAAATAAAAAAAAAAATTGGCAATTTTTGTGTGTACGATCATATAGAGGCATCTGCGTGTTGTCAAGGGTAAAAGGTAGAAATTGATGGTTTTGGGTGTGTTTTTTTTCCTCATTTTTCCCATAAAAAAATTAGGGTAGGGGCTGTCAGAATAGGGTAGGTAGGGAAACCGGAAGCAGGACTATTATTTTTTTTGGCCTTATTATTATTGTTATTATTATTAATGGTTTGATTAAAGACTTTTGCAGCCAAAGGCTGAATTACAGTCAATTTATTTATTTTTTAAAAGGGGGAATTAATGAATAAAAATTAGGTATAAATTGTAAAAGGATAGACATGTGCATAAAAACTCTGGACTGAAGTACATGTACATATTGTAAAAAAAAAATTTAAATGCACAACTTTGACATGACTTCATTAGATCTGGCTTACATCTTACAGCCTACATCTGATCACAAAAATATACACAAAGGTAACTTGTATGAAAATAGAGCAACAAATCCCTGTGTGTGTGTTCTTCTTGATCCTCCGGTTATATTCCTAATAACTCGTGATCTGTCCTGTGTGCTTTGGTTAGGTGAGGAGAGTGTTGATGACTTGTCCCTTCATGCCAACAAAGAAAATAAAGGGAGACCGTACAAGGTTAGTAAGTGCTTTCTGAAATCCTAACTTTCTCAACTAACTTCAGCCATATCATGTAAGGTGGTCAGAATAGCCTTTACACTGGAAGCTCTACCAGTTTTTACATCCATGTCTTCCTATACAGCTGAGTTCTCCCATTAAGCACATGCCAGACTTTACTCCGAGTTCTCGGGCCAGCACAGATGTGGAACCCCTGTCTGATGTTGTCTCCAAAACAGTCACTTCAAATTCCACTCTGACCAAAGCTTCAAATAATCTTTCAAAGATTGCCAAGTCAGTTAAAGCGGATCAGGCTAAAACTAACGAAGAGCCCTTGGCTATAGAGAGGGAGAATGGCATAACCAGGGAGGAAGGTGATGCTGGAGATGAAGTGACAACACCAGGCCGAGAGGAAGGCGGTATTCAAGAGTCAGACATCACTGGAAGCATTATTAAAGGAGGAAATTCTTTCCAGGTTCCCAACTCTGCACTTCAGGAGTTCAAGACCAAGACAAGGTCAGAACCTTTATGTTGCCCAATTCAACCATTGCTGTAGTTTTTACATCTAGCTGATTGTTGTCTTTTGAAATGCGAGCTAATTTCATGGACTGGCACGAGTAAGGCTGTGGTTATGCAACATTTTAATGTTTAAATGCTTACAGTATTGATATTTGTATTGATATCAATAAAGCATTTAACTCTTTTTAATTTGTTTAGAGAAACACCAATTTCCTCCCAACGAAAGATTTAAATTTCAAAATTTAATTGCATTCTCTCATACATGCTGGAAGGTAAGACAGATACTTTGAATTTTATAGTCGGAAGTTACCATGGTAACAGTGCATGCCATTGGTTACATGTCATCAATCCCACTCCCGCCACCTGCCCAAAAATCAACGAATTGATTGAAAATATCCACAAATTGATTGAAAATATCCCTTAGAATGTCGACGAACTACAATCCTAGGGCTGTCGCACATTAAATTCAACTTGGCTTCCTTTTACAGTAATTTGATTTTGAGGAGATTTCCCTCGACCCCTAGAAAGTCCAATTTTGTGGCTAAAAATTACAAACCAGTGGAAGGAAATAAAGCCGCCATGACATCCTAGTGCCCCACTTAACTTGACTTAAGACACGTCCACCCCCACTTGGATTTAAATCACAAAAATAAGAGGGGCTTTTAATGAAAATGTTTTGTGAATACTGCATACATTTTAAGACCGTTTAAGTTGCATAATTACAAATGTATGTGGGGTGCTTACTTTTTGTGACTTAAGTCATTTTGTAAATACAGCCCCAGATGGTTGGTTACAATAGTACAGAGAATTTCTGCAAAACCATGTGGCTCAATAAGTATGTGAATGTACATTTTGTTTCTTGCTGCTCAATAGGTAAAACGTTACAAGCGTTTAAACATGGAATGAGATACTGCTAGAATCAAAATGTTAGGTCCTCACTTTTTTGTTTAAGTAATTAATAGTTGTAAAGTTGAACACACAAATTAACTGGATCAGGGTTTGAACCTAGGACCTCTGGATTACCGTACCGGCACTCTACCAACCAATCTATCTACCCCTATATTAGCCCTCATTAATGCACCTAGCAGTTTCTCTTTGTTGTTCAGATGTTTAGAATTTTTTTTAATTTCCAAAATTTTAAAAAGTTAAAATCATTACATAACTCAACCTCAAATCGCAGCCCTTAACTTGACAGAAATCATAATTCTGGTTTTTCTCTCCAGGTTAAGCTTTGGTAATGACGTTGACGATACACCAAAAAGGAGATCCACAAATGGAACATCATCAAGAGCAGTCGGGAGTCAAAGCGATGACGAGAGTGTCTCATCGGATACCACCTTGAAAGGATCTCAGTCTGATGTGAACTCGGACGGCATTGGCACAGATAGAGAAGTTTCAGCAGCAGAAGCAGAGCTTGGGACCACGGAGAAGACAAACCAATCTGTTGTGGAAATAACTTCAGATGAAGAACTGTCAGACAAGGTCTCATCAGTACAAGTACCAGAACAGGAAATGTGAGTATTAACCCTCCTGCTATCTGAACAGTCACAGACAGTCAAAAAAATTCAGTCCTGTTTCCCTGCCATGCCTTTTACACAGGCTAGTCACCAACAGTTAGATCATATTGGAAGCAAGCATTGTGACTAGTCAAATTCAGTCAACAGACAAAAACGGGCAAGAAGTAGGCACGGCTGGCTTATCAGTCACCATATTGTCAAATCATAGCTGTATCAAGTTATACAAACAGTCACAGCCAGTCAATCCTGCTTTACATGTATGTAGGCTGGAAGCTCTTAACTGTTGAAAACAGTCACTTGATTAATATTGACTGAAAGTACAACTTTGCTCAGAGATATAAATTTTGTACAACATTTCCTTTTTTATATATTTGCTCATTCAACAGTTTTGTATTTGTATTTGTAATGCAGAACTGCTCAAACAGCCACAGGCGCCCCGAAACAGAAATCGGTGAGGAAAGGTAGGAGTACAGGATCAAGTATCTCAGAACAGCAAACAACCACCAATGGTCACCAAGAGACAACAGGTACTACAAGATCAAGGAGAAAGAAACAAAGTGTCATGCCTGTGGAGGATGATCTAATGTCAGCAGATGAAGGGATGTTTATATCACTCCACAAACCATCAGCCAGTCAGCAGGATAGAAGTGAAGTGACGGTGGCTGATATGATCCAGAGGCCCCTCAGTGATCAGTCATTCCATGATGCTGATGATGAAGAAATGCTGGAAATCGTAGATTATGATCACTCCTACAGGTCCACCTTGAATGCTTTGAAAAGAGCCATGAGACAATCAGACTCTAGCAAAGCAGTGAAATCCGTGTCTAAGACGCAGAGTCGGAGAGGAAGACAGAAGAAGACAGACAAACAAGAGGGATCGGACAAGGACATTGTCGACCAAACATCTGATCAAGACGTGCCAAGTTCAAACAAGGAAATTACTGAAACTGCAGGACAGTCCCTTAATGGTGTATCCAGTGAAGGCAGTGGAGCAGATGTTGAGAAGTCAAAACAGGTGCAAGCATCAAAGACATCACGGTCAAGGAAGTCTGCAGCTAGGAATAGTTCTCTTAAGGCAGTCCGAAGCAGCACTAATGGTGAGGTGGAGTTCAGTACTACTGGCTCCGACACTGATGCTTCTAAAAGAAATCGGTCCAAGAGAAGACTGACCAAGACATCCCAGAAGACTTCCAGATCTGATGCAGATGGTAACGAGAGAGGCTCAACAAGAACAGATGAAGATGACGGTAGAAGGAAGAGCAGACGAAAGAAGCCTAGAACAGTGGACGCTGGCAATAAGGCAGAAAAGAGCAACAAAGCCACAGACTCGGTCGTTGAGGATAATACCAAGACTAGCAGGAGAAGAAAAAGGTCTGTGAGAGGACAGAACTCCACTGACAGTAAGACTGATGAGGAAAACGGGCCTGTTGCTGATGCTGAAAATTTAGAGGAGAGTGATCAGAAAGGAGCTCAATCAAACACAGACCAGGCAAAAGTCTCCTCATTCAAGCAGCCACCTGCAGTATCATCCAGGAAATCGGTACAGAAGAAGCGTACCAGTGTTCACTTCAGCAATGTGGAGGTCATCTCTGATGACGTCTTATCACCCACAGCAGGAAATGAACCCGTTGCAGAGAAAGAAGCTATCAACTCCTCGCCTCCTAAACAAACTCTTGATACAGCTTTAGATGGCAGCTCTCCAAGAAAGAAATTTAAAAGGACTCCGGGAGTAAAGCTTGTTCAAAGGCGCTCTACCAACAGAAGATCAAAAGATGGTGAGGAAAAACCTGACAAGATGCCTCAAAAGAGGACAACTGAGAATGTCCGAGAAGCTGTGAGCCCTAAGAGGCAGCGTGGGTCATCGTCATCATCTGTGGTCAGGGGAGGCAGAAAGAGGGGAGGCAAGAGGAAGCTTTACTCTGGTGACCTTCCCAGCAGCTTCCTCATTGACCCGTCGGTAAATGATGCACCCTCTGCAGCAAGCATCATGAATGCTGACCCTAAGACAGCTGAAGACACAGACAATTCTGTCGGAGCTAAACAAGAAAACCAGACTCAAGAAGCTCCTGTGGGTGCACCTATTCAGGGGCGAGGTAAGGGTAGGGGTAGAGGACAAGGACGGCGGAAAGGCAGAGGTAATACAAGGGGAAGAGGCGGCGTGAGGAAGACACAACCTACCAGAGAGGCTGCTCAAGACATTCAAGGTACATGTATGTCTTTATTCAAATGTTTAACCCTAGCCCTGCAAGGCGTAACACAGTGCATGAGATGTACAAATCTGTAGGACCTTGCTGCATTGAGCCTTCAACACCAGTGCATTAACGGCCAATTCTGAGACAATGAGAGCTAGTCCCATTGAGCAATGCCATAGTTGTAACTTGCTGCTGCTGGTGACCACATACTCTGAGGCAGTTTGGCCTTGAGATTTCCAACCTGATTTCTTGCTATACTGAGCAGGCTTGTCATTTTCACAAGTGTTGCGTGTTGCTGTGTTCAGCAGGGTTTCTATCCCAAATACCCTTAGGGGTTAGGGTTAATAGCCCTTTGTTGGTGGTTTGTCCATACTGTTCCTGATAACAGTAGCAACTGTCACTCTGATACAAGTAGCAAATGTCTAGCTGTTTGTGACTTTCCTTCGGTACAAAAAATGATATGTATGTTGCTATATTTTACTAGTCTGGTGGTTGAAGACAGTACAAGCTGCTGTGGGCTAACTAAACCTCACAATTTCGAAGAAACTGGAGTAAATAGTCTGTGTAAAATTCAGTGAGGAGAAAAAAAATTTAATGTGAATTATATTTGTTGGTTAGTTGGAACATTGTAGAGTAATGGATTACTAGCAATGAATTACTAGTAGCCGAGAGACAAAAATATGTGCACACAGGGGTTTGTTCAAATTGTGCTCTGGTTTTAATATTTGAATGGGACCATGCTGCTTCAAATAACCATTAAGAATGATTTGCACAAATGAAAGCTTGGAACAAATCATTGATGGGACTTTTTCCATTCTCAGTCTCTATTCCCTCCTCAGTACCAGACGACATAGTTCTGAATTTTCTAACCAAGTATGAGAGTGGTAAGGAGAGTGAATCCACAGACTCTGATGGTGGACCTACCACCATGGGAGTGACGGAGTCATCTCAATCGGACATGACTGATGCCACAAGCTCCACTGCTACACCAGCAGCCATGTGTACTACAGGTCCGTATTGCTTTACTCCTTGCTAGATGACTAGATGTTGGCCTGTTGAGTTTCACCAGCAATCAGAACGGACACTAACTAATTTAACATTTTGAAATGAAATTCAGCTTTTTGCAGGCATGCAACTTTTCCTCGGATCCGCTTTTTACTTCTCATGAATGTCATTACGAATTGAAAAACACTTTTCAAAGTGTGGCGTGGTTTGGAGTTTACTTGTTTTTTCTAAATTCTCAGCTGCATGCCTGTTTTTGAAAAATAACATTGCCAATTTGATGATTCCTTTAAAACATTCCAGGCATTATGTGCAGTTGCAGGCAGCTTTTGTTCATTTCAAATTCTGCATCGAAAGTGTTTGTCAGAAAACTTAGTTCAGACATTGTCATTTAAACGGAGAGTCAGAGGCCTTATATGTGGCAGTTTTATTTATTCTGAAAAATACAGTGTTGACCCATTCCCTTGATAACGTTGAGTCAACTGAATTCTACACGTTTTTGTTTGTCTATTTTACCATTTCAGTGTATCCTGAACCGACACCACGGTCCATTCTGAAGGGATCAGCTGCAGCGGGCATCGATGCTCGCAAGAAGAATCTTACACTACAGTTCTTTGAAGTACCAAAACAAAAGCCAATCATAGGTAAGCACTCGGCTTCGTCAACTCTCATCAACTTTTTCAGGACGATCTTCGTCTTATTGTTAAACTGAGTCTTATGATAATCTGTTTCATTCAGTTGCCTGAAATTTCACACAAATTCTTTAAATTCTCTGTTTGAATACAACCGCAGATAAGTACATGTAGCAGGGGGAAAAGGTACAGTTACAATATAAAAATGGTTTGGTGAACATATTTCTCAGTACCAATCTAATTGTGTACTTTCCCATTCCTCTGCTTATCAATTTATGTAAAACAAATATTTTGGCAAGGTCTGGCTGAATTTGTATTGTATGGCTCTTATCTGTTGTTGAGCTGCTGAACACTCAGATGGCATGGCAATGTTCTGTTGCAAAAAAACTACTTATTGAATACAATGTATGCAGCATTTTCTTAGCAGCTGTTTTGAAATTGTAGCCTCTCTGACTCGTATGCTATTAACGCTGATCCACTAAGCTGCGTTCCATCATGTTTTGACCAATTTCAGCCATGATTGATATCCGACATGTCCAAACGTGTATGACTCTCATATCTTGGACATGTAGTGTGGCATTGGGGAGGGGCACATGATGTTCCAAATGGACAGTGGGCGAAGCCCGGTAACACATCCATGTTTTAGGTCCGGGGGGGGGGGGGGGGCAAAATTGGTAATTTTTCAGAAAAATAGGGCCTTGCAAATGTTTTGGGGTTCTTAAAAATGACTAAAAGTGGTAGGCTATTACCACGTGTAGCAGGAAGAGTTGGCACTTTCATTTCCTAAAGAAGAAGGGGGGAAATGTGCAAAATGTTGCCCCCTCCCCCTACTGGATACACCACTACCAAGGCCTAAGATTGTTAATTAATACCAAGCCATCCTGAATTAGTCAAGGCTTGGTCCACTCCCTCTCTCTGCAATGTCTTGTTATCATATCTAGTGCCACCAGATGACACGGAGAACGGCCCACGACGAACCAGGCGTAACCGGGTGAGGCCAGTAGAGTATTGGCGCAATGAGAGAGCCGAATATCAGCGCAGGAAGTCAGGAGGATTCGTGCTGGTTGGGGTACAGTCACCTGAGGGATCTAGTCCAGACGTTCAAACTCAACGAGGCAGGAAAAAAGCTCAGGGTAAATAATGGTTGCTATAGAAACTAGACTAAGCATTTGTATTAAAATTTGCATGATTTACCCAGAACTGTTTTTGCTGTCATTTTCTCTTTTGTGATACGTATTTTTGTCTTAAACTTCTTTAGATTTGTGTTTTAATTCCATGTTAGTTTTTTGTTCAGTTTTTGAGATAAATCCAGGTTACAGGATTTATTTGAGATGGAGGCAATAAAGAAAATTGAAATTTGAAAATTTACTTTTAAGCCTGAGTAAATTTTCTTGAGAAGATTCACCGAGTTTTCATCTGAAAACTCGATTAATGCAAGTGTCTATTTTGTGAATGAAATGCGTCTAGTGAATTAGGAAGGTAATGCATTGACCATTGAAACATGTTTGGGAAATGTAGCAGACTTATCTATTTTAATTGTTTTTCTTTTCTTG